>NW_027488373.1:2705778-3006420 GCF_051014445.1 Colletes latitarsis | reverse complement strand
GGTTATGTCTGGGTTATGCCCGCATCTGGCTCATGATTTGCCTTTTTCGCAAACTTGTTCGCTAGATCCTGGGTTTTTTTCGTGTTTGAATCACGTAGTAATGTGGTAACACACTGAAGCAGTCATTTAAACCTGGTTTCGATCAATGTTTTAGAGGATAACACCCGTTAGGTCTGGTTTAGGTCTGGGATATGCCCCCATCTGGCTCATGATTTTGCCTTCTTCGCATACTTGTTGGCCAGATCCTGGGTTTTCTTCGTGTTTGAATCACGTAGTAATGTGGTAACACACTGAAGCAGTCAATTAAACCTGGTTTCGACCAATATTTTAAAGGGTAACACCGGTTAGGTCTGGGTTAGGTCTGGGTTATGCCCGCATCTGGCTCATGAGTTTGCCTTCATCGCATACTTCTTGGCCAGATCTTGGGTTACTTTCGTGTTTGAATCACGTAGTAATGTGGTAACACACTGAAGCAGTCAATTAAACCTGGTTTCGATCAATATTTTAGAGGATAACACCGGTTAGGTCTGGGTTAGGTCTGGGTTATGCCCGCATCTGGCTCATGAGTTTGCCTTCATCGCATACTTCTTGGCCAGATCTTGGGTTACTTTCGTGTTTGAATCACGTAGTAATGTGGTAACACACTGAAGCAGTCAATTAAACCTGGTTTCGATCAATATTTTAGAGGATAACACCGGTTAGGTCTGGGTTAGGTCTGAGATATGCCCGGATCTGGCTCATGATTTGGCCTTCTTGGCATACTTGTTGGCCAGATCCTGGGTTTTCTTCGTGTTTGAATCACGTAGTAATGTGGTAACACACTGAAGCAGTCAATTAAACCTGGTTTCGACCAATATTTTAGAGGATAACACCGGTTAGGTCTAGGTTAGGTCTGGGATATGCGCGCATCTGGCTTATACTTTCGCCCTTTTCGCAAACTTGTTGGCTAGATCCTGGGTTTTTTTCGGGTTTGAATCGCGTAGTAATGTGGTACCACACAGAAACAGTCCAGTAAACCTGGTTTCGGACAGTATTTTAGAGGATAACACCGGTTAGGTCTGGGTTTCGTCTGGGTTATGCCCGCATCTGGCTCATGATTTGCCTTTTTCGCAAACTTGTTGCCTAGATCCTGGGTTTTTTTCGGGTTTGAATCACGTAGTAATGTAGTACCACACAGAAACAGTCCATTAAACCTGGATTCGGACAGTATTTTAGCCGATAACACCGGTTAGGTCGGGGTTTCGTCTGGGTTATGCCCGCATCTGGCTCATGATTATGACTTCTTCGCATACTTGTTGGCCAGATCCTGGGTTTTTTTCGTGTTTGAATCACGTAGTAATGTGGTAACACACTGAAGCAGTCAATTAAACCTGGTTTCGATCAATATTTTAGAGGATAACACCGGTTAGGTCTGGGTTAGGTCTGGGATATGCCCGCATCTGGCTCATGATTTTGCCTTCTTCGCATACTTCTTGGCCAGATCTTGGGTTTTTTTCGTGCTTGAAACATGTAGTAATGTGGTAACACACTGAAGCAGTCAATTAAACCTGGTTTCGATCAATATTTTAGAGGACAACACCGGTTAGGTCTGGGTTAGGTCTGGGTTATGCCCGCATCTGGCTCATGATTTTGCCTTCTTCGCATACTTCTTGGCCAGATCTTGGGTTTTTTTCGTGCTTGAAACATATAGTAATGTGGTAACACACTGAAGCAGTCAATTAAACCTGGTTTCGATCAATATTTTAGAGGATAACACCGGTTAGGTCTGGGTTAGGTCTGGGTTATGCCCGCATCTGGCTAATGATTTTGCCTTCTTCGCATACTTGTTGGCCAGATCCTGGGTTTTTTTCCATGTTTGAATCACGTAGTAATGTGGTAACACACTGAAGCAGGCAACTAAACCTCGTTTCGATCAATATTTTAGTGGACAATACCGGTTAGGTCTGGGTTATGCCCGCATCTGGCTCATGATTTTGCCTTCTTCGCATACTTGTTGGCCAGATCCTGGGTTTTTTTTGTGTTTGAATCCCGTAGTAATGTAGTACCACACAGAAACAGTCCATTAAACCTGGATTCGGACAGTATTTTAGCCGATAACACCGGTTAGGTCTGGGTTTCGTCTGGGTTATGCCCGCATCTGGCTCATGATTTTGCCTTCTTCGCATACTTCTTGGCCAGATCTTGGGTTTTTTTCGTGCTTGAAACATGTAGTAATGTGGTAACACACTGAAGCAGTCAATTAAACCTGGTTTCGATCAATATTTTAGAGGATAACACCGGTTAGGTCTGGGTTAGGTCTGGGTTATGCCCGCATCTGGCTAATGATTTTGCCTTCTTCGCATACTTGTTGGCCAGATCCTGGGTTTTTTTCCATGTTTGAATCACGTAGTAATGTGGTAACACACTGAAGCAGGCAACTAAACCTCGTTTCGATCAATATTTTAGTGGACAATACCGGTTAGGTCTGGGTTATGCCCGCATCTGGCTCATGATTTTGCCTTCTTCGCATACTTGTTGGCCAGATCCTGGGTTTTTCTCGTGTTTGAATCACGTAGTAATGTGGTAACACACTGAAGCAGTCAATTAAACCTGGTTTCGATCAATATTTTAGAGGATAACACCGGTTAGGTCTGGGTTAGGTCTGGGTTATGCCCGCATCTGGCTCATGATTTTGCCTTCTTCGCATACTTGTTGGCCAGATCCTGGGTTTTTTTCGTGTTTGAATCACGTAGTAATGAGGTAACACACTGAAGCAGTCAATTAAACCTGGTTTCGATCAATGTTTTAGAGGGTAACACCGGTTAGGTCAGGGTTAGGTCAGGGATATGCCCCCATCTGGCTCATGATTTTGCCTTCTTCGCATACTTGTTGGCCAGATCCTGGGTTTTCTTCGTGTTTGAATCACTTAGTAATGTGGTAACACACTGAAGCAGTCAATTACACCTGGTTTCGACCAATATTTTAGAGGATAACACCGCTTAGGACGGGGTTAGGTCTGGGATGTGCCCGCATCTGGCTCATGATTTTGCCTTCTTCGCATACTTGTTGGCCAGATCCTGGGTTTTTTTCGGGTATGAATCACGTAGTAATGTAGTACCACGAAGAAACAGTCCATGAAACCTGGATTCGGACAGTATTTTAACCGATAACACCTGTTAGGTCTGGGTTTCGTCTGGGTTATGCCCGCATCTGGCTCATGATTTTGCCTTCTTCGCATAGTTGTTGGCCAGATCCTGGGATTTTTTCGTGTTTGAATCACGTAGTAATGTGGTAACACACTGAAGCAGTCAATTAAACCTGGTTGCGATCAATATTTTAGAGGATAACACCGGTTAGGTCGGGGTTAGGTCTGGGATGTGCCCGCATCTGGCTCATGATTTTGCCTTCTTCGCATACTTGTTGGCCAGATCCTGGGTTTTTTTCGTGTTTGAATCACGCAGTAATGTGGTAACGCACTGAAGCAGTCAATTAAACCTGGTTTCCGTCAATGTTTTAGAGGATAACACCCGTTAGGTCTGGTTTAGGTCTGGGATATGCCCCCATCTGGCTCATGGTTTTGCCTTCTTCGCATACTTGTTGGCCAGATCCTGGGTTTTCTTCGTGTTTGAATCACGTAGTAATGTGGTAACACACTGAAGCAGTCAATTAAACCTGGTTTCGACCAATATTTTAGAGGATAACACCGGTTAGGTCTGGGTTAGGTCTGGGGTATGCCCGCATCTGGCTCATGATTTTGCCTTCTTCGCATACTTGTTGGCCAGATCCTGGGTTTTTTTCGTGTTTGAATCACGTAGTAATGTGGTAACACACTGAAGCAGTCCACTAAACTTGGTTTCGATCAATATTTTAAAGGGTAACACCGGTTAGGTCTGGGTTAGGTCTGGGTTATGCCCGCATCTGGCTCATGATTTTGCCTTCTTCGCATACTTGTTGGCCAGATCCTGGGTTTTTCTCGTGTTTGAATCACGTAGTAATGTGGTAACACACTGAAGCAGTCAATTAAACCTGGTTTCGATCAATATTTTAGAGGATAACACCGGTTAGGTCTGGGTTAGGTCTGGGTTATGCCCGCATCTGGCTCATGATTTTGCCTTCTTCGCATACTTGTTGGCCAGATCCTGGGTTTTTTTCGTGTTTGAATCACGTAGTAATGAGGTAACACACTGAAGCAGTCAATTAAACCTGGTTTCGATCAATGTTTTAGAGGATAACACCGGTTAGGTCAGGGTTAGGTCAGGGATATGCCCCCATCTGGCTCATGATTTTGCCTTCTTCGCATACTTGTTGGCCAGATCCTGGGTTTTTTTCGGGTATGAATCACGTAGTAATGTAGTACCACGAAGAAACAGTCCATGAAACCTGGATTCGGACAGTATTTTAACCGATAACACCTGTTAGGTCTGGGTTTCGTCTGGGTTATGCCCGCATCTGGCTCATGATTTTGCCTTCTTCGCATAGTTGTTGGCCAGATCCTGGGATTTTTTCGTGTTTGAATCACGTAGTAATGTGGTAACACACCGAAGCAGTCAATTAAACCTGGTTGCGATCAATATTTTAGAGGATAACACCGGTTAGGTCGGGGTTAGGTCTGGGATGTGCCCGCATCTGGCTCATGATTTTGCCTTCTTCGCATACTTGTTGGCCAGATCCTGGGTTTTTTTCGTGTTTGAATCACGCAGTAATGTGGTAACGCACTGAAGCAGTCAATTAAACCTGGTTTCGATCAATGTTTTAGAGGATAACACCCGTTAGGTCTGGTTTAGGTCTGGGATATGCCCCCATCTGGCTCATGATTTTGCCTTCTTCGCATACTTGTTGGCCAGATCCTGGGTTTTCTTCGTGTTTGAATCACGTAGTAATGTGGTAACACACTGAAGCAGTCAATTAAACCTGGTTTCGACCAATATTTTAGAGGATAACACCGGTTAGGTCTGGGTTAGGTCTGGGGTATGCCCGCATCTGGCTCATGATTTTGCCTTCTTCGCATACTTGTTGGCCAGATCCTGGGTTTTTTTCGTGTTTGAATCACGTAGTAATGTGGTAACACACTGAAGCAGTCAATTAAACCTGGTTTCGATCAATATTTTAAAGGGTAACACCGGTTAGGTCTGGGTTAGGTCTGGGTTATGCCCGCATCTGGCTCATGAGTTTGCCTTCATCGCATACTTCTTGGCCAGATCTTGGGTTACTTTCGTGTTTGAATCACGTAGTAATGTGGTAACACACTGAAGCAGTCAATTAAACCTGGTTTCGATCAATATTTTAGAGGATAACACCGGTTAGGTCTGGGTTAGGTCTGAGATATGCCCGGATCTGGCTCATGATTTGGCCTTCTTCGCATACTTGTTGGCCAGATCCTGGGTTTTTTTCGTGTTTGAATCACGTAGTAATGTGGTAACACACTGAAGCAGTCATTTAAACCTGGTTTCGATCAATATTTTGGAGGATAACAGAGGTTAGGTCTGGGTTATGTCTGGGTTATGCCCGCATCTGGCTCATGATTTGCCTTTTTCGCAAACTTGTTGGCTAGATCCTGGGTTTTTTTCGTGTTTGAATCACGTAGTAATGTGGTAACACACTGAAGCAGTCATTTAAACCTGGTTTCGATCAATGTTTTAGAGGATAACACCCGTTAGGTCTGGTTTAGGTCTGGGATATGCCCCCATCTGGCTCATGATTTTGCCTTCTTCGCATACTTGTTGGCCAGATCCTGGGTTTTCTTCGTGTTTGAATCACGTAGTAATGTGGTAACACACTGAAGCAGTCAATTAAACCTGGTTTCGACCAATATTTTAAAGGGTAACACCGGTTAGGTCTGGGTTAGGTCTGGGTTATGCCCGCATCTGGCTCATGAGTTTGCCTTCATCGCATACTTCTTGGCCAGATCTTGGGTTACTTTCGTGTTTGAATCACGTAGTAATGTGGTAACACACTGAAGCAGTCAATTAAACCTGGTTTCGATCAATATTTTAGAGGATAACACCGGTTAGGTCTGGGTTAGGTCTGGGTTATGCCCGCATCTGGCTCATGAGTTTGCCTTCATCGCATACTTCTTGGCCAGATCTTGGGTTACTTTCGTGTTTGAATCACGTAGTAATGTGGTAACACACTGAAGCAGTCAATTAAACCTGGTTTCGATCAATATTTTAGAGGATAACACCGGTTAGGTCTGGGTTAGGTCTGAGATATGCCCGGATCTGGCTCATGATTTGGCCTTCTTGGCATACTTGTTGGCCAGATCCTGGGTTTTCTTCGTGTTTGAATCACGTAGTAATGTGGTAACACACTGAAGCAGTCAATTAAACCTGGTTTCGACCAATATTTTAGAGGATAACACCGGTTAGGTCTAGGTTAGGTCTGGGATATGCGCGCATCTGGCTTATACTTTCGCCCTTTTCGCAAACTTGTTGGCTAGATCCTGGGTTTTTTTCGGGTTTGAATCGCGTAGTAATGTGGTACCACACAGAAACAGTCCAGTAAACCTGGTTTCGGACAGTATTTTAGAGGATAACACCGGTTAGGTCTGGGTTTCGTCTGGGTTATGCCCGCATCTGGCTCATGATTTTGCCTTCTTCGCATACTTGTTGGACAGATCTTGGATTGTTTTCCTGTTTGAATCACGTAGTAATGTGGTAACACACTGAAGCAGTCAATTAAACCTGGTTTCGATCAATATTTTAGAGGATAACACCGGTTAGGTCTGGGTTAGGTCTGAGATATGCCCGGATCTGGCTCATGATTTGGCCTTCTTCGCATACTTGTTGGCCAGATCCTGGGTTTTTTTCGTGTTTGAATCACGTAGTAATGTGGTAACACACTGAAGCAGTCATTTAAACCTGGTTTCGATCAATATTTTGGAGGATAACAGAGGTTAGGTCTGGGTTATGTCTGGGTTATGCCCGCATCTGGCTCATGATTTGCCTTTTTCGCAAACTTGTTGGCTAGATCCTGGGTTTTATTCGGGTTTGAATCACGTAGTAATGTAGTACCACACAGAAACAGTCCATTAAACCTGGATTCGGACAGTATTGTAGCCGATAACACAGGTTAGGTCTGGGTTTCGTCTGGGTTATGCCCGCATCTGGCTTATGATTTTGCCTTCTTCGCATACTTGTTGGCCAGATCCTGGGTTTTTTTCGTGTTTGAATCACATAGTAATGTGGTAACTCACTGAAGCAGTCGATTAAACCTGGTTTCGATCAATATTTTAGAGGATAACGCCGGTTAGGTCTGGGTTAGGTCTGGGTTATGCCCGCATCTGGCTCATGATTTTGCCTTCTTCGCATACTTCATGGCCAGATCTTGGGTTTTTTTCGTGTTTGAATCACGTAGTAATGTGGTAACACACTGAAGCAGTCAATTAAACCTGGTTTCGGACAGTATTTTAGAGGATAACACCGGTTATGTCTGGGTTAGGTCTGAGATATGCCCGCATCTGTCTCATGATTTTGCCTTCTTCGCATACTTCTGTGCCAGATCTTGGGTTTTTTCGTGTTTGAATCACGTAGTAATGTGGTAACACATTGAAGCAGTCAATTAAACCTGGTTTCGATCAATATTTTGGAGGATAACAGCGGTTAGGTCTGGGTTATGTCTGGGTTATGCCCGCATCTGGCTCATGATTTGCCTTTTTCGCAAACTTGTTGGCTAGATCCTGGGTTTTCTTCGGGTTTGAATCACGTAGTAATGTAGTACCACACAGAAACAGTCCATTAAACCTGGATTCGGACAGTATTTTAGCCGATAACACCGGTTAGGTCTGGGTTTCGTCTGGGTTATGCCCGCATCTGGCTCATGATTTTGACTTCTTCGCATACTTGTTGGCCAGATCCTGGGTTTTTTTCGTGTTTGAATCACGTAGTAATGTGGTAACACACTGAAGCAGTCAACTAAACCTGGTTTCGATGAATATTTTAGAGGATAACACCGGTTATGTCTGGGTTAGGTCTGGGTTATGCCCGCATCTGGCTCATGAATTTGCCTTCATCGCATACTTCTTGGCCAGATCTTTAGTTACTTTCGTGTTTGAATCACGTAGTAATGTGGTAACACACTGAAGCAGTCAATTAAACCTGGTTTCGATCAATATTTTAGAGGATAACACCGGTTAGGTCTGGGTTAGGTCTGGGTTATGCCCGCATCTGGCTCATGATTTTGCCTTCTTCGCATACTTGTTGGCCAGATCCTGGGTTCTTTTCGTGTTTGAATCACATAGTAATGTGGTAACTCACTGAAGCAGTCAATTAAACCTGGTTTCGATCAATGTTTTAGAGGATAACACCGGTTAGGTCTGGGTTAGGTCTGGGATATGCCCCCATCTGGCTCATGATTTTGCCCTCTTCGCATACTTCATGGCCAGATCTTGGGTTTTTTTCGTGTTTGAATCACGTAGTAATGTGGTAACACACTGAAGCAGTCAATTAAACCTGGTTTCGGACAGTATTTTAGAGGATAACACCGGTTATGTCTGGGTTAGGTCTGAGATATGCCCGCATCTGGCTCATGATTTTGCCTTCTTCGCATACTTCTGTGCCAGATCTTGGGTTTTTTCTTGTGTGAATCACGTAGTAATGTGGTAACACATTGAAGCAGTCAATTAAACCTGGTTTCGATCAATATTTTGGAGGATAACAGCGGTTAGGTCTGGGTTATGTCTGGGTTATGCCCGCATCTGGCTCATGATTTGCCTTTTTCGCAAACTTGTTGGCTAGATCCTGGGTATTCTTCGGGTTTGAATCACGTAGTAATGTAGTACCACACAGAAACAGTCCATTAAACCTGGATTCGGACAGTATTGTAGCCGATAACACCGGTTAGATCTGGGTTTCGTCTGGGTTATGCCCGCATCTGGCTTATGATTTTGCCTTCTTCGCATACTTCTTGGCCAGATCTTGGGTTACTTTCGTGTTTGAATCACGTAGTAATGTGGTAACACACTGAAGCAGTCAATTAAACCTGGTTTCGATCAATATTTTAGAGGATAACACCGGTTAGGTCTAGGTTAGGTCTGAGATATGCGCGCATCTGGCTTATACTTTCGCCCTTTTCGTAAACTTGTTGGCTAGATCCTGGGTTTTTTTCGGGTTTGAATCGCGTAGTAATGTGGTACCACACAGAAACAGTCCAGTAAACCTGGTTTCGGACAGTATTTTAGAGGATAACACCGGTTAGGTCTGGGTTTCGTCTGGGTTATGCCCGCATCTGGCTCATGATTTTGCCTTCTTCACATATTTGTTGGACAGATCTTGGATTGTTTTCCTGTTTGAATCACGTAGTAATGCGGTAACACACTGAAGCAGTCAATTAAACCTGGTTTCGATCAATATTTTAGAGGATAACACCGGTTAGGTCTGGGTTAGGTCTGAGATATGCCCGGATCTGGCTCATGATTTGGCCTTCTTCGCATACTTGTTGGCCAGATCCTGGGTTTTTTTCGTGTTTGAATCACGTAGTAATGTGGTAACACACTGAAGCAGTCATTTAAACCTGGTTTCGATCAATATTTTGGAGGATAACAGAGGTTAGGTCTGGGTTATGTCTGGGTTATGCCCGCATCTGGCTCATGATTTGCCTTTTTCGCAAACTTGGTGGCTAGATCCTGGGTTTTATTCGGGTTTGAATCACGTAGTAATGTAGTACCACACAGAAACAGTCCATTAAACCTGGATTCGGACAGTATTGTAGCCGATAACACCGGTTAGGTCTGGGTTTCGTCTGGGTTATGCCCGCATCTGGCTTATGATTTTGCCTTCTTCGCATACTTGTTGGCCAGATCCTGGGTTTTTTTCGTGTTTGAATCACATAGTAATGTGGTAACTCACTGAAGCAGTCGATTAAACCTGGTTTCGATCAATATTTTAGAGGATAACGCCGGTTAGGTCTGGGTTAGGTCTGGGTTATGCCCGCATCTGGCTCATGATTTTGCCTTCTTCGCATACTTCATGGCCAGATCTTGGGTTTTTTTCGTGTTTGAATCACGTAGTAATGTGGTAACACACTGAAGCAGTCAATTAAACCTGGTTTCGGACAGTATTTTAGAGGATAACACCGGTTATGTCTGGGTTAGGTCTGAGATATGCCCGCATCTGGCTCATGATTTTGCCTTCTTCGCATACTTCTGTGCCAGATCTTGGGTTTTTTCTTGTGTGAATCACGTAGTAATGTGGTAACACATTGAAGCAGTCAATTAAACCTGGTTTCGATCAATATTTTGGAGGATAACAGCGGTTAGGTCTGGGTTATGTCTGGGTTATGCCCGCATCTGGCTCATGATTTTGCCTTCTTCGCATACTTCATGGCCAGATCTTGGGTTTTTTTCGTGTTTGAATCACGTAGTAATGTGGTAACACACTGAAGCAGTCAATTAAACCTGGTTTCGGACAGTATTTTAGAGGATAACACCGGTTATGTCTGGGTTAGGTCTGAGATATGCCCGCATCTGGCTCATGATTTTGCCTTCTTCGCATACTTGTTGGCCAGATCCTGGGTTTTTTCCGCGTTTGAATCACGTAGTAATGTGGTAACACACTGAAACAGTCAATTAAACCTGGTTTCGATCAATATTTTGGAGGATAACAGCGGTTAGGTCTGGGTTATGTCTGGGTTATGCCCGCATCAGGCTCATGATTTGCCTTTTTCGCAAACTTGTTGGCTAGATCCTGGGTATTCTTCGGGTTTGAATCACGTAGTAATGTAGTACCACACAGAAACAGTCCATTAAACCTGGTTTCGATCAATATTTTGGAGGATAACAGCGGTTAGGTCTGGGTTATGTCTGGGTTATGCCCGCATCTGGCTCATGATTTTGCCTTCTTCGCATACTTGTTGGCCAGATCCTGGGTATTTTCCGCGTTTGAATCACGTAGTAATGTGGTAACACACTGAAGCAGTCAATTAAACCTGGTTTCGATCAATATTTTAGAGGATAACACCGGTTAGGTCTGGGTTAGGTCTGGGTTATGCCCGCATCTGGCTTATGATTTTGTCTTCTTCGCATACTTGTTGGCCAGATCCTGGGTTTTTTTCGTGTTTGAATCACGTAGTAATGTGGTAACACACTGAAGCAGTCAATTAAACCTGGTTTCGATCAATATTTTAGAGGATAACACCGGTTAGGTCTGGGTTAGGTCTGGGTTATGCCCGCATCTGGCTCATGATTTTGCCTTCTTCGCATACTTGTTGGCCAGATCCTGGGTTTTTTCCGCGTTTGAATCACGTAGTAATGTGGTAACACACTGAAGCAGTCAATTAAACCTGGTTTCGATCAATGTTTTAGAGGATAACACCGGTTAGGTCTGGGTTAGGTCTGGGATATGCCCCCATCTGGCTCATGATTTTGCCTTCTTCGCATACTTGTTGGCCAGATCCTGGGTTTTTTCCGCGTTTGAATCACGTAGTAATGTGGTAACACACTGAAACAGTCAATTAAACCTGGTTTCGATCAATATTTTGGAGGATAACAGCGGTTAGGTCTGGGTTATGTCTGGGTTATGCCCGCATCTGGCTCATGATTTTGCCTTCTTCGCATACTTGTTGGCCAGATCCTGGGTTTTTTTCGTGTTTGAATCACGTAGTAATGTGGTAACACACTGAAGCAGTCAATTAAACCTGGTTTCGATCAATATTTTAGAGGATAACACCGGTTAGGTCTGGGTTAGGTCTGGGTTATGCCCGCATCTGGCTCATGATTTTGCCTTCTTCGCATACTTGTTGGCCAGATCCTGGGTTTTTTTCGTGTTTGAATCACATAGTAATGTGGTAACTCACTGAAGCAGTCAATTAAACCTGGTTTCGATCAATGTTTTAGAGGATAACACCGGTTAGGTCTGGGTTAGGTCTGAGATATGCCCGCATCTGGCTCATGATTTTGCCTTCTTCGCATACTTCTGTGCCAGATCTTGGGTTTTTTCTTGTGTGAATCACGTTGTAATGTGGTAACACATTGAAGCAGTCAATTAAACCTGGTTTCGATCAATATTTTGGAGGATAACAGCGGTTAGGTCTGGGTTATGTCTGGGTTATGCCCGCATCTGGCTCATGATTTGCCTTTTTCGCAAACTTGTTGGCTAGATCCTGGGTATTCTTCGGGTTTGAATCACGTAGTAATGTAGTACCACACAGAAACAGTCCATTAAACCTGGATTCGGACAGTATTTTAGCCGATAACACCGGTTAGGTCTGGGTATCGTCTGGGTTATGCCCGCATCTGGCTCATGATTTTGACTTCTTCGCATACTTGTTGGCCAGATCCTGGGTTTTTTTCGTGTTTGAATCACGTAGTAATGTGGTAACACACTGAAGCAGTCAACTAAACCTGGTTTCGATCAATATTTTAGAGGATAACACCGGTTAGGTCTGGGTTAGGTCTGGGATATGCCCCCATCTGGCTAATGAGTTTGCATTCTTCGCATAATTGTTGGCCAGATCCTGGGTTTTTTTCGTGTTTGAATCACGTAATAATGTGGTAACACACTGAAGCAGTCAATTAAACCTGGTTTCGACCAATATTTTAGAGGATAACACCGGTTAGGTCTGGGTTAGGTCTAGGTTATGCCCGCATCTGGCTCATGATTTTGCCTTCTTCGCATACTTGTTGGCCAGATCCTGGGTTTTTTCCATGTTTGAATCACGTAGTAATGTGGTAACACACTGAAGCAGGCAACTCAACCTCGTTTCGATCAATATTTTAGTGGACAACACCGGTGAGGTCTGGGTTATGCCCGCATCTGGCTCATGATTTTGCCTTCTTCGCATACTTCTTGGCCAGATCTTGGGTTTTCTTCGTGTTTGAATCACGTAGTAATGTGGTAACACACTGAAGCAGTCAATTAAACCTGGTTTCGATCAATATTTTAGAGGATAACACCGGTTAGATCTAGGTTAGGTCTGGGATATGCGCGCATCTGGCTTAAAATTTCGCCCTTTTCGCAAACATGTTGGCTAGATCCAGGGTTTTTTTCGGGTTTGAAACTCGTAGTAATGTGGTACCACACAGAAACAGTCCAGTAAACCTGGTTTCGACCAATATTTTAGAGGATAACACCGGTTAGGTCTGGGTTAGGTCTGGGGTATGCCCGCATCTGGCTCATGATTTTGCCTTCTTCGCATACTTGTTGGCCAGATCCTGGGTTTTTTTCGTGTTTGAATCACGTAGTAATGTGGTAACACACTGAAGCAGTCAATTAAACCTGGTTTCGATCAATATTTTAAAGGGTAACACCGGTTAGGTCTGGGTTAGGTCTGGGTTATGCCCGCATCTGGCTCATGAATTTGCCTTCATCGCATACTTCTTGGCCAGATCTTGGGTTACTTTCGTGTTTGAATCACGTAGTAATGTGGTAACACACTGAAGCAGTCAATTAAACCTGGTTTCGATCAATATTTTAGAGGATGACACCGGTTAGGTCTAGGTTAGGTCTGGGATATGCGCGCATCTGGCTTATACTTTCGCCCTTTTCGCAAACTTGTTGGCTAGATCCTGGGTTTTTTTCGGGTTTGAATCGCGTAGTAATATGGTACCACACAGAAACAGTCCATTAAACCTGGTTTCGGACAGTATTTTAGAGGATAACTCCGGTTAGGTCTGGGTTTCGTCTGGGTTATGCCCGCATCTGGCTCATGATTTTGCCTTCTTCGCATACTTGTTGGACAGATCTTGGATTGTTTTCCTGTTTGAATCACGTAGTAATGTGGTAACACACTGAAGCAGTCAATTAAATCTGGTTTCGATCAATATTTTAGAGGATAACACCGGTTAGGTCTGGGTTAGGTCTGGGTTATGCCCGCATCTGGCTCATGATTTTGCCTTCTTCGCATACTTCTTGGCCAGATCTTGGGTTACTTTCGTGTTTGAATCACGTAGTAATGTGGTAACACACTGAAGCAGTCAATTAAACCTGGTTTCGATCAATATTTTAGAGGATGACACCGGTTAGGTCTAGGTTAGGTCTGGGATATGCGCGCATCTGGCTTATACTTTCGCCCTTTTCGGAAACTTGTTGGCTAGATCCTGGGTTTTATTCGGGTTTGAATCACGTAGTAATGTAGTACCACACAGAAACAGTCCATTAAACCTGGATTCGGACAGTATTGTAGCCGATAACACCGGTTAGGTCTGGGTTTCGTCTGGGTTATGCCCGCATCTGGCTTATGATTTTGTCTTCTTCGCATACTTGTTGGCCAGATCCTGGGTTTTTTTCGTGTTTGAATCACGTAGTAATGTGGTAACACACTGAAGCAGTCAATTAAACCTGGTTTCGATCAATATTTTAGAGGATAACACCGGTTAGGTCTGGGTTAGGTCTGGGTTATGCCCGCATCTGGCTCATGATTTTGCCTTCTTCGCATACTTGTTGGCCAGATCCTGGGTTTTTTTCGTGTTTGAATCACATAGTAATGTGGTAACTCACTGAAGCAGTCAATTAAACCTGGTTTCGATCAATGTTTTAGAGGATAACACCGGTTAGGTCTGGGTTAGGTCTGGGATATGCCCCCATCTGGCTCATGATTTTGCCTTCTTCGCATACTTGTTGGCCAGATCCTGGGTTTTTCCCGCGTTTGAATCACGTAGTAATGTGGTAACACACTGAAACAGTCAATTAAACCTGGTTTCGATCAATATTTTGGAGGATAACAGCGGTTAGGTCTGGGTTATGTCTGGGTTATGCCCGCATCTGGCTCATGATTTGCCTTTTTCGCAAACTTGTTGGCTAGATCCTGGGTATTCTTCGGGTTTGAATCACGTAGTAATGTAGTACCACACAGAAACAGTCCATTAAACCTGGTTTCGATCAATATTTTGGAGGATAACAGCGGTTAGGTCTGGGTTATGTCTGGGTTATGCCCGCATCTGGCTCATGATTTTGCCTTCTTCGCATACTTGTTGGCCAGATCCTGGGTATTTTCCGCGTTTGAATCACGTAGTAATGTGGTAACACACTGAAGCAGTCAATTAAACCTGGTTTCGATCAATATTTTAGAGGATAACACCGGTTAGGTCTGGGTTAGGTCTGGGTTATGCCCGCATCTGGCTTATGATTTTGTCTTCTTCGCATACTTGTTGGCCAGATCCTGGGTTTTTTTCGTGTTTGAATCACGTAGTAATGTGGTAACACACTGAAGCAGTCAATTAAACCTGGTTTCGATCAATATTTTAGAGGATAACACCGGTTAGGTCTGGGTTAGGTCTGGGTTATGCCCGCATCTGGCTCATGATTTTGCCTTCTTCGCATACTTGTTGGCCAGATCCTGGGTTTTTTCCGCGTTTGAATCACGTAGTAATGTGGTAACACACTGAAGCAGTCAATTAAACCTGGTTTCGATCAATGTTTTAGAGGATAACACCGGTTAGGTCTGGGTTAGGTCTGGGATATGCCCCCATCTGGCTCATGATTTTGCCTTCTTCGCATACTTGTTGGCCAGATCCTGGGTTTTTTCCGCGTTTGAATCACGTAGTAATGTGGTAACACACTGAAACAGTCAATTAAACCTGGTTTCGATCAATATTTTGGAGGATAACAGCGGTTAGGTCTGGGTTATGTCTGGGTTATGCCCGCATCTGGCTCATGATTTTGCCTTCTTCGCATACTTGTTGGCCAGATCCTGGGTTTTTTTCGTGTTTGAATCACGTAGTAATGTGGTAACACACTGAAGCAGTCAATTAAACCTGGTTTCGATCAATATTTTAGAGGATAACACCGGTTAGGTCTGGGTTAGGTCTGGGTTATGCCCGCATCTGGCTCATGATTTTGCCTTCTTCGCATACTTGTTGGCCAGATCCTGGGTTTTTTTCGTGTTTGAATCACATAGTAATGTGGTAACTCACTGAAGCAGTCAATTAAACCTGGTTTCGATCAATGTTTTAGAGGATAACACCGGTTAGGTCTGGGTTAGGTCTGAGATATGCCCGCATCTGGCTCATGATTTTGCCTTCTTCGCATACTTCTGTGCCAGATCTTGGGTTTTTTCTTGTGTGAATCACGTTGTAATGTGGTAACACATTGAAGCAGTCAATTAAACCTGGTTTCGATCAATATTTTGGAGGATAACAGCGGTTAGGTCTGGGTTATGTCTGGGTTATGCCCGCATCTGGCTCATGATTTGCCTTTTTCGCAAACTTGTTGGCTAGATCCTGGGTATTCTTCGGGTTTGAATCACGTAGTAATGTAGTACCACACAGAAACAGTCCATTAAACCTGGATTCGGACAGTATTTTAGCCGATAACACCGGTTAGGTCTGGGTATCGTCTGGGTTATGCCCGCATCTGGCTCATGATTTTGACTTCTTCGCATACTTGTTGGCCAGATCCTGGGTTTTTTTCGTGTTTGAATCACGTAGTAATGTGGTAACACACTGAAGCAGTCAACTAAACCTGGTTTCGATCAATATTTTAGAGGATAACACCGGTTAGGTCTGGGTTAGGTCTGGGATATGCCCCCATCTGGCTAATGAGTTTGCATTCTTCGCATAATTGTTGGCCAGATCCTGGGTTTTTTTCGTGTTTGAATCACGTAATAATGTGGTAACACACTGAAGCAGTCAATTAAACCTGGTTTCGACCAATATTTTAGAGGATAACACCGGTTAGGTCTGGGTTAGGTCTAGGTTATGCCCGCATCTGGCTCATGATTTTGCCTTCTTCGCATACTTGTTGGCCAGATCCTGGGTTTTTTCCATGTTTGAATCACGTAGTAATGTGGTAACACACTGAAGCAGGCAACTCAACCTCGTTTCGATCAATATTTTAGTGGACAACACCTGTGAGGTCTGGGTTATGCCCGCATCTGGCTCATGATTTTGCCTTCTTCGCATACTTCTTGGCCAGATCTTGGGTTTTCTTCGTGTTTGAATCACGTAGTAATGTGGTAACACACTGAAGCAGTCAATTAAACCTGGTTTCGATCAATATTTTAGAGGATAACACCGGTTAGATCTAGGTTAGGTCTGGGATATGCGCGCATCTGGCTTAAAATTTCGCACTTTTCGCAAACATGTTGGCTAGATCCAGGGTTTTTTTCGGGTTTGAAACTCGTAGTAATGTGGTACCACACAGAAACAGTCCAGTAAACCTGGTTTCGACCAATATTTTAGAGGATAACACCGGTTAGGTCTGGGTTAGGTCTGGGGTATGCCCGCATCTGGCTCATGATTTTGCCTTCTTCGCATACTTGTTGGCCAGATCCTGGGTTTTTTTCGTGTTTGAATCACGTAGTATTGTGGTAACACACTGAAGCAGTCAATTAAACCTGGTTTCGATCAATATTTTAAAGGGTAACACCGGTTAGGTCTGGGTTAGGTCTGGGTTATGCCCGCATCTGGCTCATGAATTTGCCTTCATCGCATACTTCTTGGCCAGATCTTGGGTTACTTTCGTGTTTGAATCACGTAGTAATGTGGTAACACACTGAAGCAGTCAATTAAACCTGGTTTCGATCAATATTTTAGAGGATGACACCGGTTAGGTCTAGGTTAGGTCTGGGATATGCGCGCATCTGGCTTATACTTTCGCCCTTTTCGCAAACTTGTTGGCTAGATCCTGGGTTTTTTTCGGGTTTGAATCGCGTAGTAATATGGTACCACACAGAAACAGTCCATTAAACCTGGTTTCGGACAGTATTTTAGAGGATAACTCCGGTTAGGTCTGGGTTTCGTCTGGGTTATGCCCGCATCTGGCTCATGATTTTGCCTTCTTCGCATACTTGTTGGACAGATCTTGGATTGTTTTCCTGTTTGAATCACGTAGTAATGTGGTAACACACTGAAGCAGTCAATTAAATCTGGTTTCGATCAATATTTTAGAGGATAACACCGGTTAGGTCTGGGTTAGGTCTGAGATATGCCCGGATCTGGCTCATGATTTGGCCTTCTTCGCATACTTGTTGGCCAGATCCTGGGTTTTTCTCGTGTTTGAAGCACGTAGTAATGTGGTAACACACTGAAGCAGTCAATTAAACCTGGTTTCGATCAATATTTTGGAGGATAACAGCGGTTAGGTCTGGGTTATGTCTGGGTTATGCCCGCATCTGGCTCATGATTTGCCTTTTTCGCAAACTTGTTGGCTAGATCCTGGGTTTTATTCGGGTTTGAATCACGTAGTAATGTAGTACCACACAGAAACAGTCCATTAAACCTGGATTCGGACAGTATTGTAGCCGATAACACCGGTTAGGTCTGGGTTTCGTCTGGGTTATGCCCGCATCTGGCTTATGATTTGGCTTCTTCGCATACTTCATGGCCAGATCTTGGGTTTTTTTCGTGTTTGAATCACGTAGTAATGTGGTAACACACTGAAGCAGTCAATTAAACCTGGTTTCGGACAGTATTTTAGAGGATAACACCGGTTATGTCTGGGTTAGGTCTGAGATATGCCCGCATCTGGCTCATGATTTTGCCTTCTTCGCATACTTCTGTGCCAGATCTTGGGTTTTTTCGTGTTTGAATCACGTAGTAATGTGGTAACACATTGAAGCAGTCAATTAAACCTGGTTTCGATCAATATTTTGGAGGATAACAGCGGTTAGGTCTGGGTTATGTCTGGGTTATGCCCGCATCTGGCTCATGATTTGCCTTTTTCGCAAACTTGTTGGCTAGATCCTGGGTTTTCTTCGGGTTTGAATCACGTAGTAATGTAGTACCACACAGAAACAGTCCATTAAACCTGGATTCGGACAGTATTTTAGCCGATAACACCGGTTAGGTCTGGGTTTCGTCTGGGTTATGCCCGCATCTGGCTCATGATTTTGACTTCTTCGCATACTTGTTGGCCAGATCCTGGGTTTTTGTCGTGTTTGAATCACGTAGTAATGTGGTAACACACAGAAGCAGTCAACTAAACCTGGTTTCGATCAATATTTTAGAGGATAACACCGGTTAGGTCTGGGTAAGGTCTGGGATATGCCCCCATCTGGCTAATGAGTTTGCATTCTTCGCATAATTGTTGGCCAGATCCTGGGTTTTTTTCGTGTTTGAATCACGTAATAATGTGGTAACACACTGAAGCAGTCAATTAAACCTGGTTTCGACCAATATTTTAGAGGATAACACCGGTTAGGTCTGGGTTAGGTCTAGGTTATGCCCGCATCTGGCTCATGATTTTGCCTTCTTCGCATACTTGTTGGCCAGATCCTGGGTTTTTTCCGCGTTTGAATCACGTAGTAATGTGGTAACACACTGAAACAGTCAATTAAACCTGGTTTCGATCAATATTTTAGAGGACAACACCGGTTAGGTCTGGGTTAGGTCTGGGTTATGCCCGCATCTGGCTCATGAATTCGCCTTCTTCGCATACTTGTTGGCCAGATCCTGGGTTTTCTCCATGTTTGAATCACGTAGTAATGTGGTAACACACTGAAGCAGGCAACTCAACCTCGTTTCGATCAATATTTTAGTGGACAACACCGGTTAGGTCTGGGTTATGCCCGCATCTGGCTCATGATTTTGCCTTCTTCGCATACTTCTTGGCCAGATCTTGGGTTTTCTTCGTGTTTGAATCACGTAGTAATGTGGTAACACACTGAAGCAGTCAATTAAACCTGGTTTCAATATTTTGGAGGATAACAGCGGTTAGGTCTGGGTTATATCTGGGTTATGCCCGCATCTGGCTCATGATTTGCCTTTTTCGCAAACTTGTTGGCTAGATCCTGGGTTTTATTCGGGTTTGAATCACGTAGTAATGTAGTACCACACAGAAACAGTCCATTAAACCTGGATTCGGACAGTATTGTAGCCGATAACACCGGTTAGGTCTGGGTTTCGTCTGGGTTATGCCCGCATCTGGCTTATGATTTTGCCTTCTTCGCATACTTGTTGGCCAGATCCTGGGTTTTTTTCGTGTTTGAATCACGTAGTAATGTGGTAACACACTGAAGCAGTCAATTAAACCTGGTTTAGATCAATATTTTAAAGGGTAACACCGGTTAGGTCTGGGTTAGGTCTGGGTTATGCCCGCATCTGGCTCATGAATTTGCCTTCTTCGCATACTTGTTGGCCAGATCCTGGGTTTTTCTCGTGTTTGAATCACGTAGTAATGTGGTAACACACTGAAGCAGTCAATTAAACCTGGTTTCAGTATTTTGGAGGATAACACCGGTTAGGTCTGGGTTTCGTCTGGGTTATGCCCGCATCTGGCTTATGATTTTGCCTTCTTCGCATACTTGTTGGCCAGATCCTGGGTTTTTTTCGTGTTTGAATCACGTAGTAATGTGGTAACACACTGAAGCAGTCAATTAAACCTGGTTTAGATCAATATTTTAAAGGGTAACACCGGTTAGGTCTGGGTTAGGTCTGGGTTATGCCCGCATCTGGCTCATGATTTTGCCTTCTTCGCATACTTGTTGGCCAGATCCTGGGTTTTTTTCGTGTTTGAATCACATAGTAATGTGGTAACTCACTGAAGCAGTCAATTAAACCTGGTTTCGATCAATGTTTTAGAGGATAACACCGGTTAGGTCTGGGTTAGGTCTGGGATATGCCCCCATCTGGCTCATGATTTTGCCTTCTTCGTATACTTGTTGGCCAGATCCTGGGTTTTTTTCGTGTTTGAATCACGTAGTAATGTGGTAACACACTGAAGCAGTCGATTAAACCTGGTTTCGATCAATATTTTAGAGGATAACGCCGGTTAGGTCTGGGTTAGGTCTGGGTTATGCCCGCAACTGGCTCATGATTTTGCCTTCTTCGCATACTTCATGGCCAGATCTTGGGTTTTTTTCGTGTTTGAATCACGTAGTAATGTGGTAACACACTGAAGCAGTCAATTAAACCTGGTTTCGGACAGTATTTTAGAGGATAACACCGGTTAGGTCTGGGTTAGGTCTGAGATATGCCCGCATCTGGCTCATGATTTTGCCTTCTTCGCATACTTCTGTGCCAGATCTTGGGTTTTTTCGTGTTTGAATCACGTAGTAATGTGGTAACACATTGAAGCAGTCAATTAAACCTGGTTTCGATCAATATTTTGGAGGATAACAGCGGTTAGGTCTGGGTTATGTCTGGGTTATGCCCGCATCTGGCTCATGATTTGCCTTTTTCGCAAACTTGTTGGCTAGATCCTGGGTTTTCTTCGGGTTTGAATCACGTAGTAATGTAGTACCACACAGAAACAGTCCATTAAACCTGGATTCGGACAGTATTTTAGCCGATAACACCGGTTAGGTCTGGGTTTCGTCTGGGTTATGCCCGCATCTGGCTCATGATTTTGACTTCTTCGCATACTTGTTGGCCAGATCCTGGGTTTTTTTCGTGTTTGAATCACGTAGTAATGTGGTAACACACTGAAGCAGTCAACTAAACCTGGTTTCGATCAATATTTTAGAGGATAACACCGGTTAGGTCTGGGTTAGGTCTGGGATATGCCCTCATCTGGCTAATGATTTTGCATTCTTCGCATAATTGTTGGCCAGATCCTGGGTTTTTTTCGTGTTTGAATCACGTAATAATGTGGTAACACACTGAAGCAGTCAATTAAACCTGGTTTCGACCAATATTTTAGAGGATAACACCGGTTAGGTCTGGGTTAGGTCTGGGCGATGCCCGCATCTGGCTCATGATTTTGCCTTCTTCGCATACTTGTTGGCCAGATCCTGGGTTTTTTCCGCGTTTGAATCACGTAGTAATGTGGTAACACACTGAAACAGTCAATTAAACCTGGTTTCGATCAATATTTTAGAGGACAACACCGGTTAGGTCTGGGTTAGGTCTGGGTTATGCCCGCATCTGGCTCATGATTTCGCCTTCTTCGCATACTTGTTGGCCAGATCCTGGGTTTTTTCCATGTTTGAATCACGTAGTAATGTGGTAACACACTGAAGCAGGCAACTAAACCTCGTTTCGATCAATATTTTAGTGGACAACACCGGTTAGGTCTGGGTTATGCCCGCATCTGGCTCATGATTTTGCCTTCTTCGCATACTTCTTGGCCAGATCTTGGGTTTTCTTCGTGTTTGAATCACGTAGTAATGTGGTAACACACTGAAGCAGTCAATTAAACCTGGTTTCGATCAATATTTTAGAGGATAACACCGGTTAGGTCTAGGTTAGGTCTGGGATATGCGCGCATCTGGCTTATACTTTCGCCCTTTTCGCAAACTTGTTGGCTAGATCCAGGTTTTTTTTCGGGTTTGAATCTCGTAGTAATGTGGTACCACACAGAAACAGTCCAGTAAACCTGGTCTCGGACAGTATTTTAGAGGATAACACCGGTTAGGTCTGGGTTTCGTCTGGGTTATGCCCGCATATGGCTCATGATTTTGCCTTCTTCGCATACTTGTTGGCCAGATCTTGGATTTTTTTCGTGTTTGAATCACGTAGTAATGTGGTAACACACTGAAGCAGTCAATTAAACCTGGTTTCGATCAATATTTTAGAGGACAACACCGGTTAGGTCTGGGTTAGGTCTGAGATATGCCCGCATCTGACTCATGATTTGGCCTTCTTCGCATACTTGTTGGCCAGATCCTCGGTTTTTTTCGTGTTTAAATCACGTAGTAATGTGGTAACACATTGAAGGAGTCAATTAAACCTGGTTTCGATCAATATTTTGGAGGATAACAGCGGTTAGGTCTGGGTTATGTCTGGGTTATGCACGCATCTGGCTCATGATTTGCCTTTTTCGCAAACTTGTTGGCTAGATCCTGGGTTTTTTTCGGGTTTGAATCACGTAGTAATGTAGTACCACACAGAAACAGTCCATTAAACCTGGATTCGGACAGTATTTTAGCCGATAACACCGGTTAGGTCTGGGTTAGGTCTGAGATATGCCCGCATCTGGCTCATGATTTTGCCTTCTTCGCATACTTCTGTGCCAGATCTTGGGTTTTTTCGTGTTTGAATCACGTAGTAATGTGGTAACACATTGAAGCAGTCAATTAAACCTGGTTTCGATCAATATTTTGGAGGATAACAGCGGTTAGGTCTGGGTTATGTCTGGGTTATGCCCGCATCTGGCTCATGATTTGCCTTTTTCGCAAACTTGTTGGCTAGATCCTGGGTTTTCTTCGGGTTTGAATCACGTAGTAATGTAGTACCACACAGAAACAGTCCATTAAACCTGGATTCGGACAGTATTTTAGCCGATAACACCGGTTAGGTCTGGGTTTCGTCTGGGTTATGCCCGCATCTGGCTCATGATTTTGACTTCTTCGCATACTTGTTGGCCAGATCCTGGGTTTTTTTCGTGTTTGAATCACGTAGTAATGTGGTAACACACTGAAGCAGTCAACTAAACCTGGTTTCGATCAATATTTTAGAGGATAACACCGGTTAGGTCTGGGTTAGGTCTGGGATATGCCCTCATCTGGCTAATGATTTTGCATTCTTCGCATAATTGTTGGCCAGATCCTGGGTTTTTTTCGTGTTTGAATCACGTAATAATGTGGTAACACACTGAAGCAGTCAATTAAACCTGGTTTCGACCAATATTTTAGAGGATAACACCGGTTAGGTCTGGGTTAGGTCTGGGCGATGCCCGCATCTGGCTCATGATTTTGCCTTCTTCGCATACTTGTTGGCCAGATCCTGGGTTTTTTCCGCGTTTGAATCACGTAGTAATGTGGTAACACACTGAAACAGTCAATTAAACCTGGTTTCGATCAATATTTTAGAGGACAACACCGGTTAGGTCTGGGTTAGGTCTGGGTTATGCCCGCATCTGGCTCATGATTTCGCCTTCTTCGCATACTTGTTGGCCAGATCCTGGGTTTTTTCCATGTTTGAATCACGTAGTAATGTGGTAACACACTGAAGCAGGCAACTAAACCTCGTTTCGATCAATATTTTAGTGGACAACACCGGTTAGGTCTGGGTTATGCTCGCATCTGGCTCATGATTTTGCCTTCTTCGCATACTTCTTGGCCAGATCTTGGGTTTTCTTCGTGTTTGAATCACGTAGTAATGTGGTAACACACTGAAGCAGTCAATTAAACCTGGTTTCGATCAATATTTTAGAGGATAACACCGGTTAGGTCTAGGTTAGGTCTGGGATATGCGCGCACCTGGCTTATACTTTCGCCCTTTTCGCAAACTTGTTGGCTAGATCCAGGGTTTTTTTCGGGTTTGAATCTCGTAGTAATGTGGTACCACACAGAAACAGTCCAGTAAACCTGGTCTCGGACAGTATTTTAGAGGATAACACCGGTTAGGTCTGGGTTTCGTCTGGGTTATGCCCGCATATGGCTCATGATTTTGCCTTCTTCGCATACTTGTTGGCCAGATCTTGGATTTTTTTCGTGTTTGAATCACGTAGTAATGTGGTAACACACTGAAGCAGTCAATTAAACCTGGTTTCGATCAATATTTTAGAGGACAACAGCGGTTAGGTCTGGGTTATGTCTGGGTTATGCACGCATCTGGCTCATGATTTGCCTTTTTCGCAAACTTGTTGGCTAGATCCTGGGTTTTTTTCGGGTTTGAATCACGTAGTAATGTAGTACCACACAGAAACAGTCCATTAAACCTGGATTCGGACAGTATTTTAGCCGATAACACCGGTTAGGTCTGGGTTTCGTCTGGGTTATGCCTGCATCTGGCTCATGATTTTGCCTTCTTCGCATACTTGTTGGCCAGATCCTGGGTTTTTTTCGTGTTTGAATCACGTAGTAATGTGGTAACACACTGAAGCAGTCAATTAAACCTGGTTTCGATCAATATTTTAGAGGATAACACCGGTTAGGTCTGGGTTAGGTCTGGGATGTGCCCGCATCTGGCTCATGATTTTGCCTTCTTCGCATACTTGTTGGCCAGATCCTGGGTTTTTTTCGTGTTTGAATCACGTAGTAATGTGGTAACACACTGAAGCAGTCAATTACTCCTGGTTTCGACCAATATTTTAGAGGATATCACCGGATAGGTCTGGGTTAGGTCTGGGTTATGCCCGCATCTGGCTCATGATTTTGCCTTCTTCGCATACTTCTTGGCCAGATCTTGGGTTTTTTTCGTGTTTGAATCACGTAGTAATGTGGTAACACACTGAAGCAGTCAATTAAACCTGGTTTCGATCAATATTTTAGAGGATAACACCGGTTAGGTCTGGGTTAGGTCTGAGATATGCCCGCATCTGGCTCATGATTTTGCCTTCTTCGCATACTTGTTGGCCAGATCCTGGGTTTTTTTCATGTTTGAATTACGTAGTAATGTGGTAACACACTGAAGCAGTCAATTAAACCTGGTTTCGATCAGTATTTTGGAGGATAACACCGGTTAGGTCTGGGTTATGTCTGGGTTATGCCCGCATCTGGCTCATGATTTGCCTTTTTCGCAAACTTGTTTGCTAGATCCTGGGCTTTTTCGGGTATGGATCACGTAGTAATGTAGTACCACACAGAAACAGTCCATTAAACCTGGATTCGGACAGTATTTTAACCGATAACACCGGTTAGGTCTCGGTTTCGTCTGGGTTATGCCCGCATCTGGCTCATGATTTTGCCTTCTTCGCATACTTGTTGGCCAGATCCTGGGTTTTTTTCATGTTTGAATTACGTAGTAATGTGGTAACACACTGAAGCAGTCAATTAAACCTGGTTTCGATCAGTATTTTGGAGGATAACACCGGTTAGGTCTGGGTTATGTCTGGGTTATGCCCGCATCTGGCTCATGATTTGCCTTTTTCGCAAACTTGTTTGCTAGATCCTGGGCTTTTTCGGGTATGGATCACGTAGTAATGTAGTACCACACAGAAACAGTCCATTAAACCTGGATTCGGACAGTATTTTAACCGATAACACCGGTTAGGTCTCGGTTTCGTCTGGGTTATGCCCGCATCTGGCTCATGATTTTGCCTTCTTCGCATACTTGTTGGCCAGATCCTGGGTTTTTTTCGTGTTTGAATCACGTAGTAATGTGGTAACACACTGAAGCAGTCAATTAAACCTGGTTGCGATCAATATTTTAGAGGATAACACCGGTTAGGTCGGGGTTAGGTCTGGGATGTGCCCGCATCTGGCTCATGATTTTGCCTTCTTCGCATACTTGTTGGCCAGATCCTGGGTTTTTTTCGTGTTTGACTCACGCAGTAATGTGGTAACGCACTGAAGCAGTCAATTAAACCTGGTTTCGATCAATGTTTTAGAGGATAACACCGGTTAGGTCTGGTTTAGGTCTGGGATATGCCCCCATCTGGCTCATGATTTTGCCTTCTTCGCATACTTGTTGGCCAGATCCTGGGTTTTCTTCGTGTTTGAATCACGTAGTAATGTGGTAACATACTGAAGCAGTCAATTAAACCTGGTTTCGACCAATATTTTAGAGGATAACACCGGTTAGGTCTGGGTTAGGTCTGGGTTAGGTCTGGGTTATGCCCGCATCTGGCTCATGATTTTGCCTTCTTCGCATACTTGTTGGCCAGATCCTGGGTTTTTTTCGTGTTTGAATCACGTAGTAATGTAGTACCACACAGAAACAGTCCACTAAACCTGGATTCGGACTTTATTTTAGCCGATAACACCGGTTAGGTCTGGGTTTCGTCTGGGTTATGCCCGCATCTGGCTCATGATTTTGCCTTCTTCGCATACTTGTTGGCCAGATCCTGGATTTTTTTGGTGTTTGAATCACGTAATAATGTGGTAACACACTGAAGCAGTCAATTAAACCTGCTTTCGATCAATATTTTAATGGATAGCACCGGTTAGGTCTGGGTTAGGTCTGGGATATGCCCCCATCTGGATCATGATTTTGCCTTCTTCGCATACTTGTTGGCCAGATCCTGGGTTTTCTTCGTGTTTGAATCACGTAGTAATGTGGTAACATACTGAAGCAGTCAATTAAACCTGGTTTCGACCAATATTTTAGAGGATAACACCGGTTAGGTCTGGGTTAGGTCTGGGTTAGGTCTGGGTTATGCCCGCATCTGGCTCATGATTTTGCCTTCTTCGCATACTTGTTGGCCAGATCCTGGGTTTTTTTCGTGTTTGAATCACGTAGTAATGTGGTAACACACTGAAGCAGTCAATTAAACCTGGTTTCGATCAATATTTTCGAGGATAACAGCGGTTAGGTCTGGGTTATGTCTGGGTTATGCCCGCATCTGGCTCATGATTTGCCTTTTTCGCAAACTTGTTGGCTAGATCCTGGGTTTTATTCGGGTTTGAATCACGTAGTAATGTAGTACCACACAGAAACAGTCCATTAAACCTGGATCCGGACAGTATTGTAGCCGATAACACCGGTTAGGTCTGGGTTTCGTCTGGGTTATGCCCGCATCTGGCTTATGATTTTGCCTTCTTCGCATACTTGTTGGCCAGATCCTGGGTTTTTTTCGTGTTTGAATCACGTAGTAATGTGGTAACTCACTGAAGCAGTCAATTAAACCTGGTTTCGATCAGTATTTTGGAGGATAACACCGGTTAGGTCTGGGTTAGGTCTGGGATATGCCCCCATCTGGCTCATGATTTTGCCTTCTTCGTATACTTGTTGGCCAGATCCTGGGTTTTTTTCGTGTTTGAATCACGTAGTAATGTGGTAACACACTGAAGCAGTCGATTAAACCTGGTTTCGATCAATATTTTAGAGGATATCGCCGGTTAGGTCTGGGTTAGGTCTGGGTTATGCCCGCATCTGGCTCATGATTTTGCCTTCTTCGCATACTTCATGGCCAGATCTTGGGTTTTTTTCGTGTTTGAATCACGTAGTAATGTGGTAACACACTGAAGCAGCCAATTAAACCTGGTTTCGGACAGTATTTTAGAGGATAACACCGGTTAGGTCTGGGTTAGGTCTGAGATATGCCCGCATCTGGCTCATGATTTTGCCTTCTTCGCATACTTCTGTGCCAGATCTTGGGTTTTTTCGTGTTTGAATCACGTAGTAATGTGGTAACACATTGAAGCAGTCAATTAAACCTGGTTTCGATCAATATTTTGGAGGATAACACCGGTTAGGTCTGGGTTTCGTCTGGATTATGCCCGCATCTGGCTCATGATTTTGACTTCTTCGCATACTTGTTGGCCAGATCCTGGGTTTTTTTCGTGTTTGAATCACGTAGTAATGTGGTAACACACTGAAGCAGTCAACTAAACCTGGTTTCGATCAATATTTTAGAGGATAACACCGGTTAGGTCTGGGTTAGGTCTGGGATATGCCCCCATCTGGCTAATGATTTTGCATTCTTCGCATAATTGTTGGCCAGATCCTGGGTTTTTTTCGTGTTTGAATCACGTACTAATGTGGTAACACACTGAAGCAGTCAATTAAACCTGGTTTCGACCAATATTTTAGAGGATAACACCGGTTAGGTCTGGGTTAGGTCTGGGTTATGCCCGCATCTGGCTCATGATTTTGCCTTCTTCGCATACTTGTTGGCCAGATCCTGGGTTTTTTCCGCGTTTGAATCACGTAGTAATGTGGTAACACACTGAAACAGTCAATTAAACCTGGTTTCGATCAATATTTTAGTGGACAACACCGGTTAGGTCTGGGTTAGGTCTGGGTTATGCCCGCATCTGGCTCATGAATTCGCCTTCTTCGCATACTTGTTGGCCAGATCCTGGGTTTTTTTCGTGTTTGAATCACGTAGTAATGTAGTACCACACAGAAACAGTCCATTAAACCTGGATTCGGACAGTATTTTAGCCGATAACACCGGTTAGGTCTGGGTTTCGTCTGGGTTATGCCCGCATCCGGCTCATGATTTTGCCTTCTTCGCATACTTGTTGGCCAGATCCTGGGTTTTTTTCGTGTTTGAATCACGTAATAATGTGTTAACACACTGAAGCAGTCAATTAAACCTGGTTTCGACCAATATTTTAGAGGATAACACCGGTTAGGTCTGGGTTAGGTCTGGGTTATGCCCGCATCTGGCTCATGATTTTGCCTTCTTCGCATACTTGTTGGCCAGATCCTGGGTTTTTTTCGTGTTTGAATCACGTAGTAATGTAGTACCACACAGAAACAGTCCACTAAACCTGGATTCGGACAGTATTTTAGCCGATAACACCGGTTAGGTCTGGGTTTCGTCTGGGTTATGCCCGCATCTGGCTCATGATTTTGCCTTCTTCGCATACTTGTTGGCCAGATCCTGGGTTTTTTTGGTGTTTGAATCACGTAATAATGTGGTAACACACTGAAGCAGTCAATTAAACCTGCTTTCGATCAATATTTTAGAGGATAGCACCGGTTAGGTCTGGGTTAGGTCTGGGATATGCCCCCATCTGGCTCATGATTTTGCCTTCTTCGTATACTTGTTGGCCAGATCCTGGGTTTTTTTCGTGTTTGAATCACGTAGTAATGTGGTAACACACTGAAGCAGCCAACTAAACCTGGTTTCGGACAGTATTTTAGAGGATAACACCGGTTAGGTCTGGGTTAGGTCTGAGATATGCCCGCATCTGGCTCATGATTTTGCCTTCTTCGCATACTTCTGTGCCAGATCTTGGGTTTTTTCGTGTTTGAATCACGTAGTAATGTGGTAACACATTGAAGCAGTCAATTAAACCTGGTTTCGATCAATATTTTGGAGGATAACAGCGGTTAGGTCTGGGTTATGTCTGGGTTATGCCCGCATCTGGCTCATGATTTGCCTTTTTCGCAAACTTGTTGGCTAGATCCTGGGTTTTCTTCGGGTTTGAATCACGTAGTAATGTAGTACCACACAGAAACAGTCCATTAAACCTGGATTCGGACAGTATTTTAGCCGATAACACCGGTTAGGTCTGGGTTTCGTCTGGATTATGCCCGCATCTGGCTCATGATTTTGACTTCTTCGCATACTTGTTGGCCAGATCCTGGGTTTTTTTCGTGTTTGAATCACGTAGTAATGTGGTAACACACTGAAGCAGTCAACAAAACCTGGTTTCGATCAATATTTTAGAGGATAACACCGGTTAGGTCTGGGTTAGGTCTGGGATATGCCCCCATCTGGCTAATGATTTTGCATTCTTCGCATAATTGTTGGACAGATCCTGGGTTTTTTTCGTGTTTGAATCACGTAATAATGTGGTAACACACTGAAGCAGTCAATTAAACCTGGTTTCGACCAATATTTTAGAGGATAACACCGGTTAGGTCTGGGTTAGGTCTGGGTTATGCCCGCATCTGGCTCATGATTTTGCCTTCTTCGCATACTTGTTGGCCAGATCCTGGGTTTTTTCCGCGTTTGAATCACGTAGTAATGTGGTAACACACTGAAACAGTCAATTAAACCTGGTTTCGATCAATATTTTAGAGGACAACACCGGTTAGGTCTGGGTTAGGTCTGGGTTATGCCCGCATCTGGCTCATGAATTCGCCTTCTTCGCATACTTGTTGGCCAGATCCTGGGTTTTTTTCGTGTTTGAATCACGTAGTAATGTAGTACCACACAGAAACAGTCCATTAAACCTGGATTCGGACAGTATTTTAGCCGATAACACCGGTTAGGTCTGGGTTTCGTCTGGGTTATGCCCGCATCTGGCTAATGATTTTGCATTCTTCGCATACTTGTTGGCCAGATCCTGGGTTTTTTTCGTGTTTGAATCACGTAATAATGTGTTAACACACTGAAGCAGTCAATTAAACCTGGTTTCGACCAATATTTTAGAGGATAACACCGGTTAGGTCTGGGTTAGGTCTGGGTTATGCCCGCATCTGGCTCATGATTTTGCCTTCTTCGCATACTTGTTGGCCAGATCCTGGGTTTTTTTCGTGTTTGAATCACGTAGTAATGTAGTACCACACAGAAACAGTCCACTAAACCTGGATTCGGACAGTATTTTAGCCGATAACACCGGTTAGGTCTGGGTTTCGTCTGGGTTATGCCCGCATCTGGCTCATGATTTTGCCTTCTTCGCATACTTGTTGGCCAGATCCTGGGTTTTTTTGGTGTTTGAATCACGTAATAATGTGGTAACACACTGAAGCAGTCAATTAAACCTGCTTTCGATCAATATTTTAGAGGATAGCACCGGTTAGGTCTGGGTTAGGTCTGGGATGTGCCCGTATCTGGCTCATGATTTTGCCTTCTTCGCATACTTGTTGGCCAGATCCTGGGTTTTTTTCGTGTTTGAATCACGTAGTAATGTGGTAACACACTGGAGCAGTCAATTAAACCTGGTTTCGATCAATGTTTTAGAGGATAACACCGGTTAGGTCTGGGTTAGGTCTGGGATATGCCCCCATCTGGCTAATGATTTTGCATTCTTCGCATACTTGTTGGCCAGATCCTGGGTTTTTTTCGTGTTTGAATCACGTAATAATGTGTTAACACACTGAAGCAGTCAATTAAACCTGGTTTCGACCAATATTTTAGAGGATAGCACCGGTTAGGTCTGGGTTAGGTCTGGGTTATGCCCGCATCTGGCTCATGATTTTGCCTTCTTCGCATACTTCATGGCCAGATCTTGGGTTTTTTTCGTGTTTGAATCACGTAGTAATGTGGTAACACACTGAAGCAGCCAATTAAACCTGGTTTCGATCAATATTTTAGAGGACAACACCGGTTAGGTCTGGGTTTCGTCTGGGTTATGCCCGCATCTGGCTCATGATTTTGCCTTCTTCGCATACTTGTTGGCCAGATCCTGGGTTTTTTTCGTGTTTGAATCACGTAATAATGTGGTAACACACTGAAGCTGTCAATTAAACCTGCTTTCGATCAATATTTTAGAGGATAGCACCGGTTAGGTCTGGGTTAGGTCTGGGATGTGCCCGTATCTGGCTCATGATTTTGCCTTCTTCGCATACTTGTTGGCCAGATCCTGGGTTTTTTTCGTGTTTGAATCACGTAGTAATGTGGTAACACACTGAAGCCGTCAATTAAACCTGGTTTCGATCAATGTTTTAGAGGATAACACCGGTTAGGTCTGGGTTAGGTCTGGGATATGCCCCCATCTGGCTAATGATTTTGCATTCTTCGCATACTTGTTGGCCAGATCCTGGGTTTTTTTCGTGTTTGAATCACGTAGTAATGTGGTAACACACTGAAGCAGTCAATTAAACCTGGTTTCGACCAATATTTTAGAGGATAACACCGGTTAGGTCTGGGTTAGGTCTGGGTTATGCCCGCATCTGGGTCATGATTTTGCCTTCTTCGCATACTTGTTGGCCAGATCCTGGGTTTTTTTCGCGTTTGAATCACGTAGTAATGTGTTAACACACTGAAGCAGTCAATTAAACCTGGTTTCGATCAATATTTTAGAGGATAACACCGGTTAGGTCTGGGTTAGGTCTGGGATATGCGCGCATCTGGCTCATACTTTCGCCCTTTTCGCAAACTTATTGGCTAGATCCTGGGTTTTTTCGTCTTTGTATCACGTAGTAATGTGGTAACACACTGAAGCAGTCAATTAAACCTGGTTTCGATCAATATTTTAGAGGATAACACCTGTTAGGTCTGGGTTAGGTCTGGGATATGCGCGCATCTGGCCTATACTTTCGCCTTTTTCGCAAACTTGTTGGAGAGATCCTGGGTTTTTTTCGGGTTTGAATCACGTAGTAATGTGGTAACACACTGAAGCAGTCAATTTAACCTGGTTTCGATCAATATTTTAGAGGATAACACCGGTTAGGTCTGGGTTAGGTCTGGGTTATGCGCGCATCTGGCTTATACTTTCGCCTCTTTCCCAAACTTGTTGGCTAGATCCTGGGTTTTGTTCGGGTTTGAATCACGTAGTAATGTGGTACGACACAGAAACAGTCCATTAAACCTGGATTCGGACAGTATGTTAGAGGATAACACAGGTTAGGTCTGGGTTAGGTTTGGGATGTGCCCGAATCTGGCTCATGATTTTGCCTTCTTCGCATACTTGTTGGCCAGATCCTGGGTTTTTTTCGTGTTTGAATCGCGTAGTAATGTAGTACCACACGGAAACAGTCCATTAAACCTGGATTCGGACAGTATTTTTGCCGATAACACTGGTTAGGTCTGGGTTTCGTCAGGGTTATGCCCGCATCTGGCTCATGGTTTTGCCTTCTTCGCATAGTAATTGGCCAGATCCTGGGTTTTTTTCGTGTTTGCATCACGTAGTCATGTGGTAACACACTGAAGCAGTCAATTAAACCTGGTTTCGATCAATATTTTAGAGGATAACACCGGTTAGGTCTGGGTTAGGTCTGGGTTATGCCCGCATCTGGCTCATGATTTTGCCTTCTTCGCATACTTCTTGGCGTGATCTTGGGTTTTTTTCGTGTTTGAAACATGTAGTAATGTGGTAACACACTGAAGCAGTCAATTAAACCTGGTTTCGATCAATATTTTAGAGGATAACACCGGTTAGGTCTGGGTGAGGTCTGGGTTATGCCCGCATCTGGCTAATGATTTTGCCTTCTTCGCATACTTGTTGGCCAGATCCTGGGTTTTTTACATGTTTGAATCACGTAGTAATGTGGTAACACACTGAAGCAGGCAACTAAACCTCGTTTCGATCAATATTTTAGTGGACAACACCGGTTAGGTCTGGGTTATGCCCGCATCTGGCTCATGATTTTGCCTTCTTCGCATACTTGTTGGCAAGATCCTGGGTTTTTTTCGTGTTTGAATCCCGTAGTAATGTAGTACCACACAGAAACAGTCCATTAAACCTAGATTCGGACAGTATTTTAGCCGATAACACCGGTTAGGTCTGGGTTTCGTCTGGGTTATGCCCGCATCTGGCTCATGATTTTGCCTTCTTCGCATACTTGTTGGCCAGATCCTGGGTTTTTTTCGTGTTTGAATCACGTAGTAATGTGGTAACACACTGAAGCAGTCAATTAAACCTGGTTTCGATCAATATTTTAGAGGATAACACCGGTTAGGTCTGGGTTAGGTCAGGGATATGCCCCCATCTGGCTCATGATTTTGCCTTCTTCGCATACTTGTTGGCCAGATCCTGAGTTTTCTTCGTGTTTGAATCACGTAGTAATGTGGTAACACACTGAAGCAGTCAATTAAACCTGGTTTCGACCAATACTTTAGAGGATAACACCGGTTAGGTCGGGGTTAGGTCTGGGATGTGCCCGCATCTGGCTCATTATTTTGCCTTCTTCGCATACTTGTTGGCCAGATCCTGGGTTTTTTTCGTGTTTGAATCACGTAGTAAAGTGGTAACACACTGAAGCAGTCAATTAAACCTGGTTTCGATCAATATTTTAGAGGATAACACCGGTTAGGTCGGGGTTAGGTCTGGGATGTGCCCGCATCTGGCTCATGATTTTGCCTTCTTCGCATACTTGTTGGCCAGATCCTGGGTTTTTTTCGTGTTTGAATCACGCAGTAATGTGGTAACACACTGAAGCAGTCAATTAAACCTGGTTTCGATCAATGTTTTAGAGGATAACACCGGTTAGGTCTGGGTTAGGTCTGGGATATGCCCCCATCTGGCTCATGATTTTGCATCTTCGCATACTTGTTGGCCAGATCCTGGGTTTTCTTCGTGTTTGAGTCACGTAGTAATGTGGTAACACACTGAAGCAGTCAATTAAACCTGGTTTCAACCAATATTATAGAGGATAACACCGGTTAGGTCTGGGTTAGGTCTGGGTTATGCCCGCATCTGGCTCATGATTTTGCCTGTTTCGCATACTTGTTGGCCAGATCCTGGGTTTTTTTCGTGTTTGAATCACGTAGTAATGTGGTAACATAGTGAAGCAGTCAATTAAACCTGGTTTCGATCAATATTTTAAAGGGTAACACCGGTTAGGTCTGGGTTAGGTCTGGGTTATGCCCGCATCTGGCTCATGAATTTGCCTTCATCGCATACTTCTTGGCCAGATCTTGGGTTTTCTTCGTGTTTGAATCACGTAGTAACGTGGTAACACACTGAAGCAGTCAATTAAACCTGGTTTCGATCAATATTTTAGAGGATAACACCGGTTAGGTCTAGGTTAGGTCTGGGATATGCGCGCATCTGGCTTATACTTTCGCCCTTTTCGCAAACTTGTTGGCTAGATCCTGGGTTTTTTTCGGGTTTGAATCGCGTAGTAATGTGGTACCACACAGAAACAGTCCATTAAACCTGGTTTCGGACAGTATTTTAGAGGATAACACCGGTTAGGTCTGGGTTTCGTCTGGGTTATGCCCGCATCTGGCTCATGATTTGCCTTTTTCGCAAACTTGTTGGCTAGATCCTGGGCTTTATTCGGGTTTGAATCACGTAGTAATGTAGTACCACACAGAAACAGTCCATTAAACCTGGATTCGGACAGTATTGTAGCCGATAACACCGGTTAGGTCTGGGTTTCGTCTGGGTTATGCCCGCATCTGGCTTATGATTTTGCCTTCTTCGCATACTTGTTGGCTAGATCCTGGGTTTTTTTCGTGTTTGGATCACGTAGTAATGTGGTAACACACTGAAGCAGTCAATTAAACCTGGTTTCGATCAATGTTTTAGAGGATAACACCGGTTAGATCTGGGTTAGGTCAGGGATATGCCCCCATCTGGCTCATGATTTTGCCTTCTTCGCATACTTGTTGGCCAGATCCTGGGTTTTTTTCGTGTTTGAATCACGTAGTAATGTGGTAACACACTGAAGCTGTCAATTAAACCTGGTTTCGATCAATATTTTAGAGGATAACACCGGTTAGGTCTGGGTTAGGTCTGGGTTATGCCCGCATCTGGCTCATGATTTTGCCTTCTTCGCATACTTGTTGGCCAGATCCCGGGTTTTTTTCGTGTTTGAATCACATAGTAATGTGGTAACTCACTGAAGCAGTCAATTAAACCTGGTTTCGATCAATGTTTTAGAGGATAACACCGGTTAGGTCTGGGTTAGGTCTGGGATATGCCCCCATCTGGCTCATGATTTTGCCTTCTTCGTATACTTGTTGGCCAGATCCTGGGTTTTTTTCGTGTTTGAATCACGTAGTAATGTGGTAACACACTGAAGCAGTCAATTAAACCTGGTTTCGGACAGTATTTTAGAGGATAACACCGGTTAGGTCTGGGTTAGGTCTGGGATATGCGCGCATCTGGCTTATACTTTCGCCCTTTTCGCAAACTTGTTGGCTAGATCCGGGGTTTTTTTCGTGTTTGAATCACATAGTAATGTGGTAACTCACTGAAGCAGTCAATTAAACCTGGTTTCGATCAATGTTTTAGAGGATAACACCGGTTAGGTCTGGGTTAGGTCTGGGATATGCCCCCCTCTGGCTCATGATTTTGCCTTCTTCGTATAATTGTTGGCCAGATCCTGGGTTTTTTTCGTGTTTGAATCACATAGTAATGTGGTAACTCACTGAAGCAGTCAATTAAACCTGGTTTCGATCAATGTTTTAGAGGATAACACCGGTTAGATCTGGGTTAGGTCAGGGATATGCCCCCATCTGGCTCATGATTTTGCCTTCTTCGCATACTTGTTGGCCAGATCCTGGGTTTTTTTCGTGTTTGAATCACGTAGTAATGTGGTAACACACTGAAGCTGTCAATTAAACCTGGTTTCGATCAATATTTTAGAGGATAACACCGGTTAGGTCTGGGTTAGGTCTGGGTTATGCCCGCATCTGGCTCATGATTTTGCCTTCTTCGCATACTTCATGGCCAGATCTTGGGCTTTTTTCGTGTTTGAATCACGTAGTAATGTGGTAACACACTGAAGCAGTCAATTAAACCTGGTTTCGGACAGTATTTTAGAGGATAACACCGGTTAGGTCTGGGTTAGGTCTGAGATATGCCCGCATCTGGCTCATGATTTTGCCTTCTTCGCATACTTCTTGGCCAGATCTTGGGTTTTTTCGTGTTTGAATCACGTAGTAATGTGGTGACACACTGAAGCAGTCAATTAAACCTGGTTTCGACCAATATTTTAGAGGATAACACCGGTTAGGTCTGGGTTAGGTCTGGGATATGCGCGCATCTGGCTTATACTTTCGCCCTTTTCGCAAACTTGTTGGCTAGATCCTGGGTTTTTTCGTCTTTGAATCACGTAGTAATGTGGTAACACACTGAAGCAATCAATTAACCCTGGTCTCGATCGATATTTTGGAGGATAACACCGGTTAGGTCAGGGTTAGGTCTGGGATATGCGCGTATCTGGCTTATACTTTCGCCTTTATCGCAAACTTGTTGGCTATATCCTGGGTTTTTTCGTCTTTGAATCACGTAGTAATGTGGTTACACACTGAAGCAGTCAATTAACCCTGGTTTCGATCAATATTTTGGAGGATAACACCGGTTAGGTCTGGGTTAGGTCTGGGATATGCGCGCATCTGGCATATACTTTCGCCCTTTTCGCAAACTTGTTGGCTAGATCCTGGGTTTTTTTCGTGTTCGAATTACGTAGTAATGTGGTAACACACAGAAGCAGTCAATTAAACCTGGTTTCGGCCAATATTTTAGAGGATAACACCGGTTAGGTCTGGGATATGCGCGCATCTGGCCTATAACTTCGCCCTTTTCGCAAACTTGTTGGCTAGATCCTGGGTTTTTTCGTCTTTGAATCACGTAGTAATGTGGTAACACACTGACGCAGTCATTTAACCCTGGTTTCAATCAATATTTTGGATGATAACACCGATTAGGTCTGGGTTAGGTCTGGGATATGCGCGCATCTGGCTTATACTTTCGCCTTTTTCGCAAACTTGTTGGCTAGATCCTGGGTTTTTTCGTCTTTGAATCACGTAGTAATGTGGTAACACACTGAAACAGTCAATTAACCCTGGTTTCGATCAATATTTTGGAGGATAACAGCGGTTAGGTCTGTGTTAGGTCTGGGATATGCGCGCATCTGGCTTATACTTTCGCCCTTTTCGCAAACTCGTTGGCTAGATCCTGGGTTTTTTTCGGGTTTGAATCACGTAGTAATGTGGTACCACACAGAAACAGTCCATTAAACCTGGATTCGGAAAGTATTTTAGCCGATAACACCGGTTAGGTCTGGGTTTCGTCTGGGTTATGCCCGCATCTGGCTCATGATTTTGCCTTCTTCGAATACTTCTTGGCCAGATCTTGGGTTTTTTTCGTGTTTGAATCACGTAGTAATGTTGTAACACACTGAAGCAGTCAATTAAACCTGGTTTCGATCAATATTTTAGAGGATAACACCGGTTAGGTCTGGGTTAGGTCTGGGATATACGCGCATCTGGCTTATACTTTCGCCCTTTTCGCAAACTTGTTGGCTAGATCCGGGGTTTTTTTCGGGTCTGAATCTCGTAGTAATGTGGTACCACGCAGAAACAGTTCATTAAACCTGGTTTCGGACAGTATTTTAGAGGATAACACCGGTTAGGTCTGGGTTTCGTCTGGGTGATGCCCGCATCTGGCTCATGATTTTGCCTTCTTCGCATACTTGTCGGCCAGATCTTGGGTTTTTTTCGTGTTTGAATCACGTAGTAATGTGGTAGCACACTGAAGCAGTCAATTAAACCTGGTTTCGATCAATATTTTAGAGGATAACACCGGTTAGGTCTGGGTTAGGTCTGGGATATGCGCGCATCTGGCTTATACTTTCGCCTTTTTCGCAAACTTGTTGGCCAGATCATGGGTTTTTTCCGTGTTTGGATCACGTAGTAATGTGGTAACACACTGAAGCAGTCAATTAAACCTGGTTTCGTTCAATATTTTAGAGGATAACGCCGGTTAGGTCTGGGTTAGGTCTGGGTTATGCCCACATCTGGCTCATGATTTTCCCTTCTTCGCATACTTGTTGGCCAGATCCTGGGTTTTTTTCGTGTTTGAATCACATAGTAATGTGGTAACACACAGAAGCAGTCAATTAAACCTGGTTTCGATCATTATTTTTGAGGATAACACCGGTTAGGTCTGGGTTAGGTCTGGGATATGCGCGCATCTGGCTTATACTTTCGCCTTTTTCGCAAACTTGTTGGCCAGATCCTGGGTTTTTACCGTGTTTGAATCACGTAGTAATGTGGTACCACACTGAGGCAGTCAATTAAACCTGGTTTCGATCAATATTTCAGAGGATAACACCGGTTAGGTTTGGGTTAGGTCTGGGATATGCGCGCATCTGGCTTATACTTTCGCCTTCTTCGCATACTTGTTGGCCAGATCCTGGGATTTTTCGTGTTTGAGTCACGAAGTAATGTGGTAACACACTGAAGCAGTCAATCAAACCTGGTTTCGATCAATATTTCAGAGGATAACACCGGTTAGGTCTGGGTAATGCCCGCATCTGGCTCATGATTTTGCCTTCTTCGCATACTTGTTGACCAGATCCTGGGTTTTTTTCGTGTTTGAATCACGTAGCAATGTGGTAACACACTGAAGCAGTCAATTACACCTGGTTTCGATCAATATTTCAGAGGATAACACCGGTTAGGTCTGGTTTAGGTCTGGGTTATGCCCGCATCTGGCTCATGATTTTGCCTTCTTCGCATACTTGTTGGCCAGATCCTGGGTTTTTTTCGTGTTTGAATCACGTAGTAATGTGGTAACACACTGAAGCAGTCAATTAAACCTGGTATCGATCAATATTTTAGAGGATAACACCGGTTAGGTCTGGGTTATGCCCGCATCTGGCTCATGATTTTGCCTTCTTCGCATACTTGTGTGCCAGATCCTGGGTTTTTTTCGTGTTTGAATCACGTAGTAATGTGGTAACACACTGAAGCAGTCAATTAAACCTGGTATCGATCAATATTTTAGAGGATAACACCGGTTAGGTCTGGGTTATGCCCGCATCTGGCTCATGATTTTGCCTTCTTCGCATACTTGTTTGCCAGATCCTGGGTTTTTTTCGTGTTTGAATCACGTAGCAATGTTGTACCACACTGAGGCAGTCAATTACACCTGCTTTCGATCAATATTTCAGAGGATAACACCGGTTAGGTCTGGGTTAGGTCTGGGTTATGCCCGCATCTGGCTCATGATTTTGCCTTCTTCGCATACTTGTTGACCAGATCCTGGGTTTTTTTCGTGTTTGAATCACGTAGCAATGTGGTAACACACTGAAGCAGTCAATTACACCTGGTTTCGATCAATATTTCAGAGGATAACACCGGTTAGGTCTGGTTTAGGTCTGGGTTATGCCCGCATCTGGCTCATGATTTTGCCTTCTTCGCATACTTGTTGGCCAGATCCTGGGTTTTTTTCGTGTTTGAATCACGTAGTAATGTGGTAACACACTGAAGCAGTCAATTAAACCTGGTATCGATCAATATTTTAGAGGATAACACCGGTTAGGTCTGGGTTATGCCCGCATCTGGCTCATGATTTTGCCTTCTTCGCATACTTGTTTGCCAGATCCTGGGGTTTTTTCGTGTTTGAATCACGTAGTAATGTGGTAACACACTGAGGCAGGCAATTAAACCTGGTTTCGATCAATATTTTAGCGGATAACACCGGTTAGGTCTGGGTTAGGTCTGGGTTATGCCTGCATCTGGCTCATGATTTTGCCTCCTTCGCATACTTGTTGGCCAGATCCTGGGTTTTTTCCGTGTTTGAATCACGTAGTAATGTGGTAACACACTGAAGCAGCCAATTAAACCTGGTTGCGATCAATATTTCAGAGGATAACACCGGTTAGGTCTGGGTTAGGTCTGGGATATGCGCGCATCTGGCTTAGGGTTTTGCCTTTTTCGCAAACTTGTTGGCCAGATCCTGGGTTTTTTCCGTGTTTGAATCACGTAACCTAGTTTCGATCAATATTTTAGAGGATAACACCGGTTAGGTCTGCGTTAGGTCTGGGATATGCCTGCATCTGACTCATGATTTTGCCTCCTTCGCATACTTGTTGGCCAGATCCTGGGTTTTATTCGTGCTTGAATCACGTAGTAATGTGGTAACACACTGAAGCAGTCAATTAAACCTGGTTTCGATCAATATTTTAGAGGATAACACCGGTTAGGTCTGGGTTAGGTCTGTGTTATGGCCGCATCTGGTCCCTGATTTTGCCATCTTCGCATACTTGTTGGCCAGATCCTGGGTTTTTTTCGTGTTTGAATCACGTAGTAATGTGGTAACACACTGAAGCAGTCCATTAAACCTGGATTCGGACAGTATTTTAGCGGATAACAACGGTTAGGTCTGGGTTTCGTCTGGGTTATGCCCGCATCTGGCTCATGATTTGGCCTTCTTCGCATACTTCTTGGCCAGATCTTGGGTTTTTTTCGTGTTTGAATCACGTAGTAATGTGGTAGCACACTGAAGCTGTCAATTAAACCTGGTTTCGATCTATATTTTAGAGGATAACACCGGTTAGGTCTGGGTTAGGTCTGGGATATGCGCGCATCTGGCTTATACTTTCGCCTTTTTCGCAAACTTGTTTGCCAGATCCTGGGTTTTTTTCGTGTTTGAATCACGTGGTAATGTGGTAACACACTGAAGCCGTCCAGTAAACCAGGATTCGGACAGTATTTTAGCGGATAACAACGGTTAGGTCTGGGTTTCGTCTGGGTTATGCCCGCATCTGGCTCATGATTTGGCCTTCTTCGCATACTTGTTGGCCAGATCCTGGGTTTTTTTCGTGTTTGAATCACGTAGTAATGTGGTAGCACACTGAGGCAGTCAATTAAACCTGGTTTCGATTAATATTTTAGAGGATAACACCGGTTAGGTCAGGGTATCGTCTGGGTTATGCCCGCATCTGGCTCATGATTTTGCCTTCTTCGCATACTTGTTGGCCAGATCCTGGGTTTTTTTCGTGTTTGAATCACGTAGTAATGTGGTAACACACTGAAGCAGTCAATTAAACCTGGTTTCGATCAATACTTTAGAGGATAACACCGGTTAGGTCTGGGTTAGGTCTGGGTTATGCCCGCATCTGGCTCCTGATTTTGCCTTCTTCGCATACTTGTTGGCCAGATCCTGGGTTTTTTTCGTGTTTGAATCACGTAGTAATGTGGTAACACACTGAAGCAGTCAATTAAACCTGGTTTCGATCAATGTTTTAGAGGATAACACCGGTTAGGTCTGGGTTGGGTCTGGGATATGCCCGCATCTGGCTCATGATTTGGCCTTCTTCGCATACTTGTTGGCCAGATCCTGGGTTTTTTTCGTGTTTGAATCACGTAGTAATGTGGTAACACACTGAAGCAGTCCATTAAACCTGGATTCGGACAGTATTTTAGCGGATAACAACGGTTAGGTCTGGGGTTCGTCTGGGATATGCGCGCATCTGGCTTATACTTTCGCCTTTTTCGCAAACTTGTTGGCCAGATCCTGGGTTTTTTTCGTGTTTGAATCACGTAGTAATGTGGTAGCACACTGAAGCTGTCAATTAAACCTGGTTTCGATTAATATTTTAGAGGATAACACCGGTTAGGTCTGGGTTAGGTCTGAGATATGCGCGCATCTGGCTTATACTTTCGCCTTTTTCGCAAACTTGTTTGCCAGATCCTGGGTTTTTTTCGTGTTTGAATCACGTGGTAATGGGGTAACACACTGAAGCAGTCCAGTAAACCTGGACTCGGACAGTATTTTAGCGGATAAAAACGGTTAGGTCTGGGTTTCGTCTGGGTTATGCCCGCATCTGGCTCATGATTTGGCCTTCTTCGCATACTTGTTGGCCAGATCCTGGGTTTTTTTCGTGTTTGAATCACGTAGTAATGTGGTAACACACTGAAGCAGCCCATTAAACCTGGTTTCGATCAATATTTTAGAGTATAACACCGGTTAGGACTGGGTTAGGTCTGGGATATGTGTGCATCTGGCTTATACTTTCGCCTTTCGCAAACTTGTCGGCCAGATCCTGGGTTTTTTTCGTGTTTGAATCACGTAGTAATGTGGTAACACACTGAAGTAGTCAATTAAACCTGGTTACGATCTATATTTTAGAGGATAACACCGGTTAGGTCTGGGTTAGGTCTGGGATATGCGCGCATCTGGCTTATACTTTCGCCTTTTTCGCAAACTTGTTTGCCAGATCCTGGGTTTTTTTCGTGTTTGAATCACGTGGTAATGTGGTAACACACTGAAGCAGTCCAGTAAACCTGGATTCGGACAGTATTTTAGCGGATAACAACGGTTAGGTCTGGGTTTCGTCTGGGTTATGCCCGCATCTGGCTCATGATTTGGCCTTCTTCGCATACTTGTTGGCCAGATCCTGGGTTTTTTTCGTGTTTGAATCACGTAGTAGTGTGGTAGCACACTGAAGCAGTCAATTAAACCTGGTTTCTATTAATATTTTAGAGGATATCACCGCTTAGGTCAGGGTATCGTCTGGGTTATGCCCGCATCTGGCTCATGATTTGGCCTTCTTCGCATACTTGTTGGCCAGATCCTGGGTTTTTTTCGTGTTTGAATCACGCAGTAATGTGGTAACACACTGAAGCAGTCAATTAACCCTGGTTTCCATCAATATTTTGGAGGATAACACCGGTTAGGTCTGGGTTAGGTCTGGGTTATGCCCGCATCTGGACCCTGATTTTGCCATCTTCGCATACTTGTTGGCCAGATCCTGGGTTTTTTTCGTGTTTGAATCACGTAGTAATGTGGTAACACACTGAAGCAGCCCATTAAACCTGGATTCGGACAGTATTTTAGCGGATAACAACGGTTAGGTCTGGGGTACGTCTGGGTTATGCCCGCATCTGGCTCATGATTTGGCCTTCTTCGCATACTTGTTGGCCAGATCCTAGGTTTTTTTCGTGTTTGAATCACGTAGTAATGTGGTAACACACTGAAGCAGTCCATTAAACCTGGATTCGGACAGTATTTTAGCGGATAACAACGGTTAGGTCTGGGTTTCGTCTGGGTTATGCCCGCATCTCGCTCATGATTTGGCCTTCTTCGCATACTTCTTGGCCAGATCTTGGGTTTTTTTCGTGTTTGAATCACGTAGTAATGTGGTAGCACACTGAAGCTGTCAATTAAACCTGGTTTCGATTAATATTTTAGAGGATAACACCGGTTAGGTCTGGGTTAGGTCTGGGATATGCGCGCATCTGGCTTATACTTTCGCCTTTTTCGCAAACTTGTTTGCCAGATCCTGGGTTTTTTTCGTGTTTGAATCACGTGGTAATGTGGTAACACACTGAAGCAGTCCAGTAAACCAGGATTCGGACAGTATTTTAGCGGATAACAACGGTTAGGTCTGGGTTTCGTCTGGGTTATGCCCGCATCTGGCTCATGATTTGGCCTTCTTCGCATACTTGCTGGCCAGATCCTGGGTTTTTTTCGTGTTTGAATCACGTAGTAATGTGGTAGCACACTGAGGCAGTCAATTAAACCTGGTTTCGATTAATATTTTAGAGGATAACACCGGTTAGGTCAGGGTATCGTCTGGGTTATGCCCGCATCTGGCTCCTGATTTTGCCTTCTTCGCATACTTGTTGGCCAGATCCTGGGTTTTTTTCGTGTTTGAATCACGTATTAATGTGGTAACACACTGAAGCAGTCAATTAAACCTGGTTTCGATCAACGTTTTAGAGGATAACACCGGTTAGGTCTGGGTTGGGTCTGGGATATGCCCGCATCTGGCTCATGATTTGGCCTTCTTCGCATACTTGTTGGCCAGATCCTGGGTTTTTTTCGTGTTTGAATCACGTAGTAATGTGGTAACACACTGAAGCAGTCCATTAAACCTGGTTTCGATTAATATTTTAGAGGATAACACCGGTTAGGTCTGGGTTAGGTCTGGGATATGCGCGCATCTGGCTTATACTTTCGCCTTTTTCGCAAACTTGTTTGCCAGATCCTGGGTTTTTTTCGTGTTTGAATCACGTAGTAATGTGGTAACACACTGAAGCAGTCAATTAAACCTGGTATCGATCAATATTTTAGAGGATAACACCGGTTAGGTCTGGGTTATGCCCGCATCTGGCTCATGATTTTGCCTTCTTCGCATACTTGTTTGCCAGATCCTGGGTTTTTTTCGTGTTTGAATCACGTAGCAATGATGTACCACACTGAGGCAGTCAATTACACCTGCTTTCGATCAATATTTCAGAGGATAACACCGGTTAGGTCTGGGTTAGGTCTGGGTTATGCCCGCATCTGGCTCATGATTTTGCCTTCTTCGCATACTTGTTGACCAGATCCTGGGTTTTTTTCGTGTTTGAATCACGTAGCAATGTGGTAACACACTGAAGCAGTCAATTACACCTGGTTTCGATCAATATTTCAGAGGATAACACCGGTTAGGTCTGGTTTAGGTCTGGGTTATGCCCGCATCTGGCTCATGATTTTGCCTTCTTCGCATACTTGTTGGCCAGATCCTGGGTTTTTTTCGTGTTTGAATCACGTAGTAATGTGGTAACACACTGAAGCAGTCAATTAAACCTGGTATCGATCAATATTTTAGAGGATAACACCGGTTAGGTCTGGGTTATGCCCGCATCTGGCTCATGATTTTGCCTTCTTCGCATACTTGTTTGCCAGATCCTGGGTTTTTTTCGTGTTTGAATCACGTAGTAATGTGGTAACACACTGAGGCAGGCAATTAAACCTGGTTTCGATCAATATTTTAGCGGATAACACCGGTTAGGTCTGGGTTAGGTCTGGGTTATGCCTGCATCTGGCTCATGATTTTGCCTCCTTCGCATACTTGTTGGCCAGATCCTGGGTTTTTTCCGTGTTTGAATCACGTAGTAATGTGGTAACACACTGAAGCAGCCAATTAAACCTGGTTGCGATCAATATTTCAGAGGATAACACCGGTTAGGTCTGGGTTAGGTCTGGGATATGCGCGCATCTGGCTTAGGGTTTTGCCTTTTTCGCAAACTTGTTGGCCAGATCCTGGGTTTTTTCCGTGTTTGAATCACGTAACCTAGTTTCGATCAATATTTTAGAGGATAACACCGGTTAGGTCTGCGTTAGGTCTGGGATATGCCTGCATCTGACTCATGATTTTGCCTCCTTCGCATACTTGTTGGCCAGATCCTGGGTTTTATTCGTGCTTGAATCACGTAGTAATGTGGTAACACACTGAAGCAGTCAATTAAACCTGGTTTCGATCAATATTTTAGAGGATAACACCGGTTAGGTCTGGGTTAGGTCTGGGTTATGCCCGCATCTGGTCCCTGATTTTGCCATCTTCGCATACTTGTTGGCCAGATCCTGGGTTTTTTTCGTGTTTGAATCACGTAGTAATGTGGTAACACACTGAAGCAGCCCATTAAACCTGGATTCGGACAGTATTTTAGCGGATAACAACGGTTAGGTCTGGGGTTCGTCTGGGTTATGCCCGCATCTGGCTCATGATTTGGCCTTCTTCGCATACTTGTTGGCCAGATCCTGGGTTTTTTTCGTGTTCGAATCACGTAGTAATATGGTAACACACTGAAGCAGTCAATTAAACCTGGATTCGATCAATGTTTTAGAGGATAACACCGGTTAGGTCTGGGTTAGGTCTGGGATATGCCCGCATCTGGCTCATGATTTGGCCTTCTCCGCATACTTGTTGGCCAGATCCTGGGTTTTTTTCGTGTTTGAATCACGTAGTAATGTGGTAGCACACTGAGGCAGTCAATTAAACCTGGTTTCGATTAATATTTTAGAGGATAACACCGGTTAGGTCAGGGTATCGTCTGGGTTATGCCCGCATCTGGCTCATGATTTTGCCTTCTTCGCATACTTGTTGGCCAGATCCTGGGGTTTTTTCGTGTTTGAATCACGTAGTAATGTGGTAACACACTGAAGCAGTCAATTAAACCTGGTTTCGATCAATACTTTAGAGGATAACACCGGTTAGGTCTGGGTTAGGTCTGGGTTATGCCCGCATCTGGCTCATGATTTGGCCTTCTTCGCATACTTGTTGGCCAGATCCTGGGTTTTTTTCGTGTTTGAATCACGTAGTAATGTGGTAGCACACTGAGGCAGTCAATTAAACCTGGTTTCGATTAATATTTTAGAGGATAACACCGGTTAGGTCAGGGTATCGTCTGGGATATGCGCGCATCTGGCTTATACTTTCGCCTTTTTCGCAAACTTGTTTGCCAGATCCTGGGTTTTTTTCGTGTTTGAATCACGTGGTAATGTGGTAACACACTGAAGCAGTCCAGTAAACCAGGATTCGGACAGTATTTTAGCGGATAACAACGGTTAGGTCTGGGTTTCGTCTGGGTTATGCCCGCATCTGGCTCATGATTTGGCCTTCTTCGCATACTTGCTGGCCAGATCCTGGGTTTTTTTCGTGTTTGAATCACGTAGTAATGTGGTAGCACACTGAGGCAGTCAATTAAACCTGGTTTCGATTAATATTTTAGAGGATAACACCGGTTAGGTCTGGGTTGGGTCTGGGATATGCCCGCATCTGGCTCATGATTTGGCCTTCTTCGCATACTTGTTGGCCAGATCCTGGGTTTTTTTCGTGTTTGAATCACGTAGTGTTGTGGTAACACACTGAAGCAGTCCATTAAACCTGGTTTCGATTAATATTTTAGAGGATAACACCGGTTAGGTCTGGGTTAGGTCTGGGATATGCGCGCATCTGGCTTATACTTTCGCCATTTTCGCAAACTTGTTTGCCAGATCCTGGGTTTTTTTCGTGTTTGAATCACGTGGTAATGTGGTAACACACTGAGGCAGTCAATTAAACCTGGTTTCGATTAATATTTTAGAGGATAACACCGGTTAGGTCTGGGTTGGGTCTGGGATATGCCCGCATCTGGCTCATGATTTGGCCTTCTTCGCATACTTGTTGGCCAGATCCTGGGTTTTTTTCGTGTTTGAATCACGTAGTAATGTGGTAACACACTGAAGCAGTCCATTAAACCTGGTTTCGATTAATATTTTAGAGGATAACACCGGTTAGGTCTGGGTTAGGTCTGGGATATGCGCGCATCTGGCTTATACTTTCGCCTTTTTCGCAAACTTGTTTGCCAGATCCTGGGTTTTTTTCGTGTTTGAATCACGTGGTAATGTGGTAACACACTGAAGCAGTCCAGTAAACCAGGATTCGGACAGTATTTTAGCGGATAACAACGGTTAGGTCTGGGTTGGGTCTGGGATATGCCCGCATCTGGCTCATGATTTGGCCTTCTTCGCATACTTGTTGGCCAGATCCTGGGTTTTTTTCGTGTTTGAATCACGTAGTAGTGTGGTAGCACACTGAAGCAGTCAATTAAACCTGGTTTCTATTAATATTTTAGAGGATATCACCGCTTAGGTCAGGGTATCGTCTGGGTTATGCCCGCATCTGGCTCATGATTTGGCCTTCTTCGCATACTTGTTGGCCAGATCCTGGGTTTTTTTCGTGTTTGAATCACGCAGTAATGTGGTAACACACTGAAGCAGTCAATTAACCCTGGTTTCCATCAATATTTTGGAGGATAACACCGGTTAGGTCTGGGTTAGGTCTGGGTTATGCCCGCATCTGGACCCTGATTTTGCCATCTTCGCATACTTGTTGGCCAGATCCTGGGTTTTTTTCGTGTTTGAATCACGTAGTAATGTGGTAACACACTGAAGCAGCCCATTAAACCTGGATTCGGACAGTATTTTAGCGGATAACAACGGTTAGGTCTGGGGTACGTCTGGGTTATGCCCGCATCTGGCTCATGATTTGGCCTTCTTCGCATACTTGTTGGCCAGATCCTGGGTTTTTTTCGTGTTTGAATCACGTAGTAATGTGGTAACACACTGAAGCAGTCCATTAAACCTGGATTCGGACAGTATTTTAGCGGATAACAACGGTTAGGTCTGGGTTTCGTCTGGGTTATGCCCGCATCTCGCTCATGATTTGGCCTTCTTCGCATACTTCTTGGCCAGATCTTGGGTTTTTTTCGTGTTTGAATCACGTAGTAATGTGGTAGCACACTGAAGCTGTCAATTAAACCTGGTTTCGATTAATATTTTGGAGGATAACACCGGTTAGGTCTGGGTTAGGTCTGGGATATGCGCGCATCTGGCTTATACTTTCGCCTTTTTCGCAAACTTGTTTGCCAGATCCTGGGTTTTTTTCGTGTTTGAATCACGTGGTAATGTGGTAACACACTGAAGCAGTCCAGTAAACCAGGATTCGGACAGTATTTTAGCGGATAACAACGGTTAGGTCTGGGTTTCGTCTGGGTTATGCCCGCATCTGGCTCATGATTTGGCCTTCTTCGCATACTTGCTGGCCAGATCCTGGGTTTTTTTCGTGTTTGAATCACGTAGTAATGTGGTAGCACACTGAGGCAGTCAATTAAACCTGGTTTCGATTAATATTTTAGAGGATAACACCGGTTAGGTCAGGGTATCGTCTGGGTTATGCCCGCATCTGGCTCCTGATTTTGCCTTCTTCGCATACTTGTTGGCCAGATCCTGGGTTTTTTTCGTGTTTGAATCACGTATTAATGTGGTAACACACTGAAGCAGTCAATTAAACCTGGTTTCGATCAACGTTTTAGAGGATAACACCGGTTAGGTCTGGGTTGGGTCTGGGATATGCCCGCATCTGGCTCATGATTTGGCCTTCTTCGCATACTTGTTGGCCAGATCCTGGGTTTTTTTCGTGTTTGAATCACGTAGTAATGTGGTAACACACTGAAGCAGTCCATTAAACCTGGTTTCGATTAATATTTTAGAGGATAACACCGGTTAGGTCTGGGTTAGGTCTGGGATATGCGCGCATCTGGCTTATACTTTCGCCTTTTTCGCAAACTTGTTTGCCAGATCCTGGGTTTTTTTCGTGTTTGAATCACGTAGTAATGTGGTAACACACTGAAGCAGTCAATTAAACCTGGTATCGATCAATATTTTAGAGGATAACACCGGTTAGGTCTGGGTTATGCCCGCATCTGGCTCATGATTTTGCCTTCTTCGCATACTTGTTTGCCAGATCCTGGGTTTTTTTCGTGTTTGAATCACGTAGCAATGTTGTACCACACTGAGGCAGTCAATTACACCTGCTTTCGATCAATATTTCAGAGGATAACACCGGTTAGGTCTGGGTTAGGTCTGGGTTATGCCCGCATCTGGCTCATGATTTTGCCTTCTTCGCATACTTGTTGACCAGATCCTGGGTTTTTTTCGTGTTTGAATCACGTAGCAATGTGGTAACACACTGAAGCAGTCAATTACACCTGGTTTCGATCAATATTTCAGAGGATAACACCGGTTAGGTCTGGTTTAGGTCTGGGTTATGCCCGCATCTGGCTCATGATTTTGCCTTCTTCGCATACTTGTTGGCCAGATCCTGGGTTTTTTTCGTGTTTGAATCACGTAGTAATGTGGTAACACACTGAAGCAGTCAATTAAACCTGGTATCGATCAATATTTTAGAGGATAACACCGGTTAGGTCTGGGTTATGCCCGCATCTGGCTCATGATTTTGCCTTCTTCGCATACTTCTTGGCCAGATCTTGGGTTTTTTTCGTGTTTGAATCACGTAGTAATGTGGTAGCACACTGAGGCAGTCAATTAAACCTGGTTTCGATTAATATTTTAGAGGATAACACCGGTTAGGTCAGGGTATCGTCTGGGTTATGCCCGCATCTCGCTCATGATTTGGCCTTCTTCGCATACTTCTTGGCCAGATCTTGGGTTTTTTTCGTGTTTGAATCACGTAGTAATGTGGTAGCACACTGAAGCTGTCAATTAAACCTGGTTTCGATTAATATTTTGGAGGATAACACCGGTTAGGTCTGGGTTAGGTCTGGGATATGCGCGCATCTGGCTTATACTTTCGCCTTTTTCGCAAACTTGTTTGCCAGATCCTGGGTTTTTTTCGTGTTTGAATCACGTGGTAATGTGGTAACACACTGAAGCAGTCCAGTAAACCAGGATTCGGACAGTATTTTAGCGGATAACAACGGTTAGGTCTGGGTTTCGTCTGGGTTATGCCCGCATCTGGCTCATGATTTGGCCTTCTTCGCATACTTGCTGGCCAGATCCTGGGTTTTTTTCGTGTTTGAATCACGTAGTAATGTGGTAGCACACTGAGGCAGTCAATTAAACCTGGTTTCGATTAATATTTTAGAGGATAACACCGGTTAGGTCAGGGTATCGTCTGGGTTATGCCCGCATCTGGCTCCTGATTTTGCCTTCTTCGCATACTTGTTGGCCAGATCCTGGGTTTTTTTCGTGTTTGAATCACGTATTAATGTGGTAACACACTGAAGCAGTCAATTAAACCTGGTTTCGATCAACGTTTTAGAGGATAACACCGGTTAGGTCTGGGTTGGGTCTGGGATATGCCCGCATCTGGCTCATGATTTGGCCTTCTTCGCATACTTGTTGGCCAGATCCTGGGTTTTTTTCGTGTTTGAATCACGTAGTAATGTGGTAACACACTGAAGCAGTCCATTAAACCTGGTTTCGATTAATATTTTAGAGGATAACACCGGTTAGGTCTGGGTTAGGTCTGGGATATGCGCGCATCTGGCTTATACTTTCGCCTTTTTCGCAAACTTGTTTGCCAGATCCTGGGTTTTTTTCGTGTTTGAATCACGTAGTAATGTGGTAACACACTGAAGCAGTCAATTAAACCTGGTATCGATCAATATTTTAGAGGATAACACCGGTTAGGTCTGGGTTATGCCCGCATCTGGCTCATGATTTTGCCTTCTTCGCATACTTGTTTGCCAGATCCTGGGTTTTTTTCGTGTTTGAATCACGTAGCAATGTTGTACCACACTGAGGCAGTCAATTACACCTGCTTTCGATCAATATTTCAGAGGATAACACCGGTTAGGTCTGGGTTAGGTCTGGGTTATGCCCGCATCTGGCTCATGATTTTGCCTTCTTCGCATACTTGTTGACCAGATCCTGGGTTTTTTTCGTGTTTGAATCACGTAGCAATGTGGTAACACACTGAAGCAGTCAATTACACCTGGTTTCGATCAATATTTCAGAGGATAACACCGGTTAGGTCTGGTTTAGGTCTGGGTTATGCCCGCATCTGGCTCATGATTTTGCCTTCTTCGCATACTTGTTGGCCAGATCCTGGGTTTTTTTCGTGTTTGAATCACGTAGTAATGTGGTAACACACTGAAGCAGTCAATTAAACCTGGTATCGATCAATATTTTAGAGGATAACACCGGTTAGGTCTGGGTTATGCCCGCATCTGGCTCATGATTTTGCCTTCTTCGCATACTTGTTTGCCAGATCCTGGGTTTTTTTCGTGTTTGAATCACGTAGTAATGTGGTAACACACTGAGGCAGGCAATTAAACCTGGTTTCGATCAATATTTTAGCGGATAACACCGGTTAGGTCTGGGTTAGGTCTGGGTTATGCCTGCATCTGGCTCATGATTTTGCCTCCTTCGCATACTTGTTGGCCAGATCCTGGGTTTTTTCCGTGTTTGAATCACGTAGTAATGTGGTAACACACTGAAGCAGCCAATTAAACCTGGTTGCGATCAATATTTCAGAGGATAACACCGGTTAGGTCTGGGTTAGGTCTGGGATATGCGCGCATCTGGCTTAGGGTTTTGCCTTTTTCGCAAACTTGTTGGCCAGATCCTGGGTTTTTTCCGTGTTTGAATCACGTAACCTAGTTTCGATCAATATTTTAGAGGATAACACCGGTTAGGTCTGCGTTAGGTCTGGGATATGCCTGCATCTGACTCATGATTTTGCCTCCTTCGCATACTTGTTGGCCAGATCCTGGGTTTTATTCGTGCTTGAATCACGTAGTAATGTGGTAACACACTGAAGCAGTCAATTAAACCTGGTTTCGATCAATATTTTAGAGGATAACACCGGTTAGGTCTGGGTTAGGTCTGGGTTATGCCCGCATCTGGTCCCTGATTTTGCCATCTTCGCATACTTGTTGGCCAGATCCTGGGTTTTTTTCGTGTTTGAATCACGTAGTAATGTGGTAACACACTGAAGCAGCCCATTAAACCTGGATTCGGACAGTATTTTAGCGGATAACAACGGTTAGGTCTGGGGTTCGTCTGGGTTATGCCCGCATCTGGCTCATGATTTGGCCTTCTTCGCATACTTGTTGGCCAGATCCTGGGTTTTTTTCGTGTTCGAATCACGTAGTAATCTGGTAACACACTGAAGCAGTCAATTAAACCTGGATTCGATCAATGTTTTAGAGGATAACACCGGTTAGGTCTGGGTTAGGTCTGGGATATGCCCGCATCTGGCTCATGATTTGGCCTTCTTCGCATACTTGTTGGCCAGATCCCGGGTTTTTTTCGTGTTTGAATCACGTAGTAATGTGGTAACACACTGAAGCAGTCCATTAAACCTGGATTCGGACAGTATTTTAGCGGATAACAACGGTTAGGTCTGGGTTTCGTCTGGGTTATGCCCGCATCTGGCTCATGATTTGGCCTTCTTCGCATACTTCTTGGCCAGATCCTGGGTTTTTTTCGTGTTTGAATCACGTAGTAATGTGGTAGCACACTGAGGCAGTCAATTAAACCTGGTTTCGATTAATATTTTAGAGGATAACACCGGTTAGGTCAGGGTATCGTCTGGGTTATGCCCGCATCTGGCTCATGATTTTGCCTTCTTCGCATACTTGTTGGCCAGATCCTGGGTTTTTTTCGTGTTTGAATCACGTAGTAATGTGGTAGCACACTGAAGCTGTCAATTAAACCTGGTTTCGATCTACATTTTAGAGGATAACACCGGTTAGGTCTGGGTTAGGTCTGGGATATGCGCGCATCTGGCTTATACTTTCGCCTTTTTCGCAAACTTGTTTGCCAGATCCTGGGTTTTTTTCGTGTTTGAATCACGTGGTAATGTGGTAACACACTGAAGCCGTCCAGTAAACCAGGATTCGGACAGTATTTTAGCGGATAACAACGGTTAGGTCTGGGTTTCGTCTGGGTTATGCCCGCATCTGGCTCATGATTTGGCCTTCTTCGCATACTTCTTGGCCAGATCCTGGGTTTTTTTCGTGTTTGAATCACGTAGTAATGTGGTAGCACACTGAGGCAGTCAATTAAACCTGGTTTCGATTAATATTTTAGAGGATAACACCGGTTAGGTCAGGGTATCGTCTGGGTTATGCCCGCATCTGGCTCATGATTTTGCCTTCTTCGCATACTTGTTGGCCAGATCCTGGGTTTTTTTCGTGTTTGAATCACGTAGTAATGTGGTAACACACTGAAGCAGTCAATTAAACCTGGTTTCGATCAATACTTTAGAGGATAACACCGGTTAGGTCTGGGTTAGGTCTGGGTTATGCCCGCATCTGGCTCCTGATTTTGCCTTCTTCGCATACTTGTTGGCCAGATCCTGGGTTTTTTTCGTGTTTGAATCACGTAGTAATGTGGTAACACACTGAAGCAGTCAATTAAACCTGGTTTCGATCAATGTTTTAGAGGATAACACCGGTTAGGTCTGGGTTGGGTCTGGGATATGCCCGCATCTGGCTCATGATTTGGCCTTCTTCGCATACTTGTTGGCCAGATCCTGGGTTTTTTTCGTGTTTGAATCACGTAGTAATGTGGTAACACACTGAAGCAGTCCATTAAACCTGGATTCGGACAGTATTTTAGCGGATAACAACGGTTAGGTCTGGGGTTCGTCTGGGTTATGCCCGCATCTGGCTCATGATTTGGCCTTCTTCGCATACTTCTTGGCCAGATCTTGGGTTTTTTTCGTGTTTGAATCACGTAGTAATGTGGTAGCACACTGAAGCTGTCAATTAAACCTGGTTTCGATTAATATTTTAGAGGATAACACCGGTTAGGTCTGGGTTAGGTCTGAGATATGCGCGCATCTGGCTTATACTTTCGCCTTTTTCGCAAACTTGTTTGCCAGATCCTGGGTTTTTTTCGTGTTTGAATCACGTGGTAATGTGGTAACACACTGAAGCAGTCCAGTAAACCTGGATTCGGACAGTATTTTAGCGGATAAAAACGGTTAGGTCTGGGTTTCGTCTGGGTTATGCCCGCATCTGGCTCATGATTTGGCCTTCTTCGCATACTTGTTGGCCAGATCCTGGGTTTTTTTCGTGTTTGAATCACGTAGTAATGTGGTAACACACTGAAGTAGTCAATTAAACCTGGTTTCGATCTATATTTTAGAGGATAACACCGGTTAGGTCTGGGTTAGGTCTGGGATATGCGCGCATCTGGCTTATACTTTCGCCTTTTTCGCAAACTTGTTTGCCAGATCCTGGGTTTTTTTCGTGTTTGAATCACGTAGTAATGTGGTAACACACTGAAGCAGTCAATTAACCCTGGTTTCCATCAATATTTAGGAGGATAACACCGGTTAGGTCTGGGTTAGCTTTGGGTTATGCCCGCATCTGGCTCATGATTTGGCCTTCTTCGCATACTTGTTGGCCAGATCCTGGGTTTTTTTCGTGTTTGAATCACGTAGTAGTGTGGTAGCACACTGAAGCAGTCAATTAAACCTGGTTTCTATTAATATTTTAGAGGATATCACCGCTTAGGTCAGGGTATCGTCTGGGTTATGCCCGCATCTGGCTCATGATTTGGCCTTCTTCGCATACTTGTTGGCCAGATCCTGGGTTTTTTTCGTGTTTGAATCACGCAGTAATGTGGTAACACACTGAAGCAGTCAATTAACCCTGGTTTCCATCAATATTTTGGAGGATAACACCGGTTAGGTCTGGGTTAGGTCTGGGTTATGCCCGCATCTGGACCCTGATTTTGCCATCTTCGCATACTTGTTGGCCAGATCCTGGGTTTTTTCGTGTTTGAATCACGTAGTAATGTGGTAACACACTGAAGCAGCCCATTAAACCTGGATTCGGACAGTATTTTAGCGGATAACAACGGTTAGGTCTGGGGTATGTCTGGGTTATGCCCGCATCTGGCTCATGATTTGGCCTTCTTCGCATACTTGTTGGCCAGATCCTGGGTTTTTTTCGTGTTTGAATCACGTAGTAATGTGGTAACACACTGAAGCAGTCCATTAAACCTGGATTCGGACAGTATTTTAGCGGATAACAACGGTTAGGTATGGGTTTCGTCTGGGTTATGCCCGCATCTCGCTCATGATTTGGCCTTCTTCGCATACTTCTTGGCCAGATCTTGGGTTTTTTTCGTGTTTGAATCACGTAGTAATGTGGTAGCACACTGAAGCTGTCAATTAAACCTGGTTTCGATTAATATTTTAGAGGATAACACCGGTTAGGTCTGGGTTAGGTCTGGGATATGCGCGCATCTGGCTTATACTTTCGCCTTTTTCGCAAACTTGTTTGCCAGATCCTGGGTTTTTTTCGTGTTTGAATCACGTGGTAATGTGGTAACACACTGAAGCAGTCCAGTAAACCAGGATTCGGACAGTATTTTAGCGGATAACAACGGTTAGGTCTGGGTTTCGTCTGGGTTATGCCCGCATCTGGCTCATGATTTGGCCTTCTTCGCATACTTGCTGGCCAGATCCTGGGTTTTTTTCGTGTTTGAATCACGTAGTAATGTGGTAGCACACTGAGGCAGTCAATTAAACCTGGTTTCGATTAATATTTTAGAGGATAACACCGGTTAGGTCAGGGTATCGTCTGGGTTATGCCCGCATCTGGCTCCTGATTTTGCCTTCTTCGCATACTTGTTGGCCAGATCCTGGGTTTTTTTCGTGTTTGAATCACGTATTAATGTGGTAACACACTGAAGCAGTCAATTAAACCTGGTTTCGATCAACGTTTTAGAGGATAACACCGGTTAGGTCTGGGTTGGGTCTGGGATATGCCCGCATCTGGCTCATGATTTGGCCTTCTTCGCATACTTGTTGGCCAGATCCTGGGTTTTTTTCGTGTTTGAATCACGTAGTAATGTGGTAACACACTGAAGCAGTCCATTAAACCTGGATTCGGACAGTATTTTAGCGGATAACAACGGTTAGGTCTGGGTTTCGTCTGGGTTATGCCCGCATCTGGCTCATGATTTGGCCTTCTTCGCATACTTCTTGGCCAGATCTTGGGTTTTTTTCGTGTTTGAATCACGTAGTAATGTGGTAGCACACTGAAGCTGTCAATTAAACCTGGTTTCGATCTACATTTTAGAGGATAACACCGGTTAGGTCTGGGTTAGGTCTGGGATATGCGCGCATCTGGCTTATACTTTCGCCTTTTTCGCAAACTTGTTTGCCAGATCCTGGGTTTTTTTCGTGTTTGAATCACGTGGTAATGTGGTAACACACTGAAGCCGTCCAGTAAACCAGGATTCGGACAGTATTTTAGCGGATAACAACGGTTAGGTCTGGGTTTCGTCTGGGTTATGCCCGCATCTGGCTCATGATTTGGCCTTCTTCGCATACTTCTTGGCCAGATCCTGGGTTTTTTTCGTGTTTGAATCACGTAGTAATGTGGTAGCACACTGAGGCAGTCAATTAAACCTGGTTTCGATTAATATTTTAGAGGATAACACCGGTTAGGTCAGGGTATCGTCTGGGTTATGCCCGCATCTGGCTCATGATTTTGCCTTCTTCGCATACTTGTTGGCCAGATCCTGGGTTTTTTTCGTGTTTGAATCACGTAGTAATGTGGTAACACACTGAAGCAGTCAATTAAACCTGGTTTCGATCAATACTTTAGAGGATAACACCGGTTAGGTCTGGGTTAGGTCTGGGTTATGCCCGCATCTGGCTCCTGATTTTGCCTTCTTCGCATACTTGTTGGCCAGATCCTGGGTTTTTTTCGTGTTTGAATCACGTAGTAATGTGGTAACACACTGAAGCAGTCAATTAAACCTGGTTTCGATCAATGTTTTAGAGGATAACACCGGTTAGGTCTGGGTTGGGTCTGGGATATGCCCGCATCTGGCTCATGATTTGGCCTTCTTCGCATACTTGTTGGCCAGATCCTGGGTTTTTGTCGTGTTTGAATCACGTAGTAATGTGGTAACACACTGAAGCAGTCCATTAAACCTGGATTCGGACAGTATTTTAGCGGATAACAACGGTTAGGTCTGGGGTTCGTCTGGGTTATGCCCGCATCTGGCTCATGATTTGGCCTTCTTCGCATACTTCTTGGCCAGATCTTGGGTTTTTTTCGTGTTTGAATCACGTAGTAATGTGGTAGCACACTGAAGCTGTCAATTAAACCTGGTTTCGATTAATATTTTAGAGGATAACACCGGTTAGGTCTGGGTTAGGTCTGAGATATGCGCGCATCTGGCTTATACTTTCGCCTTTTTCGCAAACTTGTTTGCCAGATCCTGGGTTTTTTTCGTGTTTGAATCACGTGGTAATGTGGTAACACACTGAAGCAGTCCAGTAAACCTGGATTCGGACAGTATTTTAGCGGATAAAAACGGTTAGGTCTGGGTTTCGTCTGGGTTATGCCCGCATCTGGCTCATGATTTGGCCTTCTTCGCATACTTGTTGGCCAGATCCTGGGTTTTTTTCGTGTTTGAATCACGTAGTAATGTGGTAACACACTGAAGTAGTCAATTAAACCTGGTTTCGATCTATATTTTAGAGGATAACACCGGTTAGGTCTGGGTTAGGTCTGGGATATGCGCGCATCTGGCTTATACTTTCGCCTTTTTCGCAAACTTGTTTGCCAGATCCTGGGTTTTTTTCGTGTTTGAATCACGTAGTAATGTGGTAACACACTGAAGCAGTCAATTAACCCTGGTTTCCATCAATATTTAGGAGGATAACACCGGTTAGGTCTGGGTTAGCTTTGGGTTATGCCCGCATCTGGCTCATGATTTGGCCTTCTTCGCATACTTGTTGGCCAGATCCTGGGTTTTTTTCGTGTTTGAATCACGTAGTAGTGTGGTAGCACACTGAAGCAGTCAATTAAACCTGGTTTCTATTAATATTTTAGAGGATATCACCGCTTAGGTCAGGGTATCGTCTGGGTTATGCCCGCATCTGGCTCATGATTTGGCCTTCTTCGCATACTTGTTGGCCAGATCCTGGGTTTTTTTCGTGTTTGAATCACGCAGTAATGTGGTAACACACTGAAGCAGTCAATTAACCCTGGTTTCCATCAATATTTTGGAGGATAACACCGGTTAGGTCTGGGTTAGGTCTGGGTTATGCCCGCATCTGGACCCTGATTTTGCCATCTTCGCATACTTGTTGGCCAGATCCTGGGTTTTTTCGTGTTTGAATCACGTAGTAATGTGGTAACACACTGAAGCAGCCCATTAAACCTGGATTCGGACAGTATTTTAGCGGATAACAACGGTTAGGTCTGGGGTATGTCTGGGTTATGCCCGCATCTGGCTCATGATTTGGCCTTCTTCGCATACTTGTTGGCCAGATCCTGGGTTTTTTTCGTGTTTGAATCACGTAGTAATGTGGTAACACACTGAAGCAGTCCATTAAACCTGGATTCGGACAGTATTTTAGCGGATAACAACGGTTAGGTATGGGTTTCGTCTGGGTTATGCCCGCATCTCGCTCATGATTTGGCCTTCTTCGCATACTTCTTGGCCAGATCTTGGGTTTTTTTCGTGTTTGAATCACGTAGTAATGTGGTAGCACACTGAAGCTGTCAATTAAACCTGGTTTCGATTAATATTTTAGAGGATAACACCGGTTAGGTCTGGGTTAGGTCTGGGATATGCGCGCATCTGGCTTATACTTTCGCCTTTTTCGCAAACTTGTTTGCCAGATCCTGGGTTTTTTTCGTGTTTGAATCACGTGGTAATGTGGTAACACACTGAAGCAGTCCAGTAAACCAGGATTCGGACAGTATTTTAGCGGATAACAACGGTTAGGTCTGGGTTTCGTCTGGGTTATGCCCGCATCTGGCTCATGATTTGGCCTTCTTCGCATACTTGCTGGCCAGATCCTGGGTTTTTTTCGTGTTTGAATCACGTAGTAATGTGGTAGCACACTGAGGCAGTCAATTAAACCTGGTTTCGATTAATATTTTAGAGGATAACACCGGTTAGGTCAGGGTATCGTCTGGGTTATGCCCGCATCTGGCTCCTGATTTTGCCTTCTTCGCATACTTGTTGGCCAGATCCTGGGTTTTTTTCGTGTTTGAATCACGTATTAATGTGGTAACACACTGAAGCAGTCAATTAAACCTGGTTTCGATCAACGTTTTAGAGGATAACACCGGTTAGGTCTGGGTTGGGTCTGGGATATGCCCGCATCTGGCTCATGATTTGGCCTTCTTCGCATACTTGTTGGCCAGATCCTGGGTTTTTTTCGTGTTTGAATCACGTAGTAATGTGGTAACACACTGAAGCAGTCCATTAAACCTGGTTTCGATTAATATTTTAGAGGATAACACCGGTTAGGTCTGGGTTAGGTCTGGGATATGCGCGCATCTGGCTTATACTTTCGCCTTTTTCGCAAACTTGTTTGCCAGATCCTGGGTTTTTTTCGTGTTTGAATCACGTGGTAATGTGGTAACACACTGAAGCAGTCCAGTAAACCAGGATTCGGACAGTATATTAGCGGATAACAACGGTTAGGTCAGGGTATCGTCTGGGTTATGCCCGCATCTGGCTCCTGATTTTGCCTTCTTCGCATACTTGTTGGCCAGATCCTGGGTTTTTTTCGTGTTTGAATCACGTATTAATGTGGTAACCCACTGAAGCAGTCAATTAAACCAGGTTTCGATCAACGTTTTAGAGGATAACACCGGTTAGGTCTGGGTTGGGTCTGGGATATGCCCGCATCTGGCTCATGATTTGGCCTTCTTCGCATACTTGTTGGCCAGATCCTGGGTTTTTTTCGTGTTTGAATCACGTAGTAATGTGGTAACACACTGAAGCAGTCAATTAAACCTGGTTTCGATCAATATTTTAGAGAATAACACCGGTTAGGTCTGGGATATGCGTGCATCTGGCTTATACTTTCGCCTTTTTCGCAAACTTGTTAGCCAGATCCTGGGTTTTTTCCGTGTTTGAATCACGTAGTAATGTGGTACCACACAGAAACAGTCCATTAAACCTGGTTTCGTACAGTATTTTAGAGTATAACACCGGTTAGGACTGGGTTAGGTCTGGGATATGTGTGCATCTGGCTTATACTTTCGCCTTTCGCAAACTTGTCGGCCAGATCCTGGGTTTTTTTCGTGTTTGAATCACGTAGTAATGTGGTAACACACTGAAGTAGTCAATTAAACCTGGTTTCGATCTATATTTTAGAGGATAACACCGGTTAGGTCTGGGTTAGGTCTGGGATATCCGCGCATCTGGCTTATACTTTCGCCATTTTCGCAAACTTGTTTGCCAGATCCTGGGTTTTATTCGTGTTTGAATCACGTGGTAATGTGGTAACACACTGAAGCAGTCCAGTAAACCTGGATTCGGACAGTATTTTAGTGGATAAAAACGGTTATGTCTGGGTTTCGTCTGGGTTATGCCCGCATCTGGCTCATGATTTGGCCTTCTTCGCATACTTGTTGGCCAGATCCTGGGTTTTTTTCGTGTTTGAATCACGTAGTAATGTGGTAACACACCAAAGCAGTCAATTAAACCTGGTTTCGATCTATGTTTTAGAGGATAACACCGGTTAGGTCTGGGTTAGGTCTGGGATATGCGCGCATCTGGCTTATACTTTCGCCTTTTTCGCAAACTTGTTTGCCAGATCCTGGGTTTTGTTCGTGTTTGAATCACGTGGTAATGTGGTAACACACTGAAGCAGTCCAGTAAACCAGGATTCGGACAGTATTTTAGCGGATAACAACGGTTAGGTCTGGGTTTCGTCTGGGTTATGCCCGCATCTGGCTCATGATATGGCCTTCTTCGCATACTTGTTGGCCAGATCCTGGGTTTTTTTCGTGTTTGAATCACGTAGTAATGTGGTAGCACACTGAGGCAGTCAATTAAACCTGGTTTCGATTAATATTTTTGAGGATAACACCGGTTAGGTCAGGGTATCGTCTGGGTTATGCCCGCATCTGGCTCATGATTTGGCCTTCTTCGTATACTTGTTGGCCTGATCCTGGGTTTTTTTCGTGTTTGAATCACGTAGTAATGTGGTAACACACTGAAGCAGTCAATTAACCCTGGTTTCCATCAATATTTAGGAGGATAACACCGGTTAGGTCTGGGTTAGGTTTGGGTTATGCCCGCATCTGGCTCATGATTTTGCCTTCTTCGCATACTTGTTGGCCAGATCCTGGGTTTTTTTCGTGTTTGAATCACGTAGTAATGTGGTAACACACTGAAGCAGTCAATTAACCCTGGTTTCGATCAATATTTTGGAGGATAACACCGGTTAGGTCTGGGTTAGGTCTGGGTTATGCCCGCATCTGGCTAATGATTTTGCCTTCTTCGCATACTTGTTGGCCAGATCCTGGGTTTTTTTCGTGTTTGAATCACGTAGTAATGTGGTAACACACTGAAGCAGTCCATTAAACCTGGATTCGGACAGTATTTTAGCGGATAACAACGGTTAGGTCTGGGGTTCGTCTGGGTTATGCCCGCATCTGGCTCATGATTTGGCCTTCTTCGCATACTTGTTGGCCAGATCTTGGGTTTTTTTCGTGTTTGAATCACGTAGTAATGTGGTAGCACACTGAAGCTGTCAATTAAACCTGGTTTCGATTAATATTTTAGAGGATAACACCGGTTAGGTCTGGGTTAGGTCTGGGATATGCGCGCATCTGGCTTATACTTTCGCCTTTTTCGCAAACTTGTTTGGCAGATCCTGGGTTTTTTTCGTGTTTGAATCACGTGGTAATGTGGTAACACACTGAAGCAGTCCAGTAAACCTTGGTTCGGACAGTATTGTAGCGGATAACAACGGTTAGGTCTGGGTTTCGTCTGGGTTATGCCCGCATCTGGCTCATGATTTGGCCTTCTTCGCGTACTTGCTGGCCAGATCCTGGGTTTTTTTCGTGTTTGAATCACGTAGTAATGTGGTAACACACTGAAGCAGTCAATTAAACCTGGTTTCGATCAATATTTTAGAGGATAACACCGGTTAGGTCTGTGTTAGGTCTGGGATATGCGCGCATCTGGCTTATACTTTCGCCTTTTTCGCAAACTTGTTTGCCAGATCCTGGGTTTTTTTCGTGTTTGAATCACGTAGTAATGTGGTAACACACTGAAGCAGGCAAATAAACCTGGATTCGATCAATGTTTTAGAGGATAACACCGGTTAGGTCTGGGTTAGGTCTGGGATACGCCCGCATCTGGCTCATGATTTGGCCTTCTTCGCATACTTGTTGGCCAGATCCTGGGTTTTTTTCGTGTTTGAATCACGTAGTAATGTGGTAACACACTGAAGCAGTCCATTAAACCTGGATTCGGACAGTATTTTAGCGGATAACAACGGTTAGGTCTGGGTTTCGTCTGGGTTATGCCCGCATCTGGCTCATGATTTGGCCTTCTTCGCATACTTCTTGGCCAGATCTTGGGTTTTTTTCGTGTTTGAATCACGTAGTAATGTGGTAGCACACTGAAGCTGTCAATTAAACCTGGTTTCGATTAATATTTTAGAGGATAACAACGGTTAGGTCTGGGTTAGGTCTGGGATATCCGCGCATCTGGCTTATACTTTCGCCATTTTCGCAAACTTGTTTACCAGATCCTGAGTTTTATTCGTGTTTGAATCACGTGGTAATGTGGTAGCACACTGAAGCAGTCCAGTAAACCTGGATTCGGACAGTATTTTAGTGGATAAAAACGGTTAGGTCTGGGTTTCGTCTGGGTTATGCCCGCATCTGGCTCATGATTTGGCCTTCTTCGCATACTTGTTGGCCAGATCCTGGGTTTTTTTCGTGTTTGAATCACGTAGTAATGTGGTAACACACTGAAGCAGTCAATTAAACCTGGTTTCGATCTATATTTTAGAGGATAACACCGGTTAGGTCTGGGTTAGGTTTGGGTTATGCCCGCACCTGGCTCATGATTTTGCCTTCCTCGCCTACTTGTTGGCCAGATCCTGGGTTTTTTTCGTGTTTGAATCACGTAGTAATGTGGTAACACACTGAAGCAAACAATTAACACTGGATTCGATCAATGTTTTAGAGGATAACACCGGTTAGGTCTGGGTTAGGTCTGGGTTATGCCCGCATCTGGCTAATGATTTTACCTTCTTCGCATACTTGTTGGCCAGATCCTGGGTTTTTTTCGTGTTTGAATCACGTAGTAATGTGGTAACACACTGAAGCAGTCCATTAAACCTGGATTCGGACAGTATTTTAGCGGATAACAACGGTTAGGTCTGGGGTTCGTCTGGGTTATGCCCGCATCTGGCTCATGATTTGGCCTTCTTCGCATACTTGTTGGCCAGATCTTGGGGTTTTTTTCGTGTTTGAATCACGTAGTAATGTGGTAGCACACTGAAGCTGTCAATTGAACCTGGTTTCGATTAATATTTTAGAGGATAACACCGGTTAGGTCTGGGTTAGGTCTGGAATATGCGCGCATCTGGCTTATACTTTCGCCTTTTTCGCAAACTTGTTTGCCAGATCCTGGGTTTTTTCCGTGTTTGAATCACGTGGTAATGTGGTAACACACTGAAGCAGTCCAGTAAACCTGGATTCGGACAGTATTGTAGCGGATAACAACGGTTAGGTCTGGGTTTCGTCTGGGTTATGCCCGCATCAAGCTCATGATTTGGCATTCTTCGCGTACTTGTTGGCCAGATCCTGGGTTTTTTTCGTGTTTGATTCACGTAGTAATGTGGTAACACACTGAAGCAGTCAATTAAACCTGGTTTCGATCAATATTTTAGAGGATAACACCGGTTAGGTCTGTGTTAGGTCTGGGATATGCGCGCATCTGGCTTATACTTTCGCCTTATTCGCAAACTTGTTTGCAAGATCCTGGGTTTTTTTCGTGTTTGAATCACGTAGTAATGTGGTAACACACTGAAGCAGTCAATTAACCCTGGTTTCCATCAATATTTTAGAGGATAACACCGGTTAGGTCTGGGTATCGTCTGGGTTATGCCCGCATCTGGCTCATGATTTTGCCTTCTTCGCATACTTGTTGGCCAGATCCTGGGTTTTTTTCGTGTTTGAATCACGTAGTAATGTGGTAACACACTGAAGCAGTCAATTAAACCTGGTTTCGATAAATATTTTAGAGGATAACACCGGTTAGGTCTGGGTATCATCTGGGTTATGCCCGCATCTGGCTCATGATTTTGCCTTCTTCGCATACTTGTAGGCCAGATCCTGGGTTTTTTTCGTGTTTGAATCACGTATTAATGTGGTAACACACTGAAGCAGTCAATTAAACCTGGTTTCGATCAATGTTTTAGAGGATAACACCGGTTAGGTCTGGGTTGGGTCTGGGATATGCCCGCATCTGGCTCATGATTTGGCCTTCTTCGCATACTTGTTGGCCAGATCCTGGGTTTTTTTCGTGTTTGAATCACGTAGTAATGTGGTAACACACTGAAGCAGTCCATTAAACCTGGTTTCGATTAATATTTTAGAGGATAACACCGGTTAGGTCTGGGTTAGGTCTGGGATATGCGCGCATCTGGCTTATACTTTCGCCTTTTTCGCAAACTTGTTTGCCAGATCCTGGGTTTTTTTCGTGTTTGAATCACGTGGTAATGTGGTAACACACTGAAGCAGTCCAGTAAACCAGGATTCGGACAGTATTTTAGCGGATAACAACGGTTAGGTCTGGGTTGGGTCTGGGATATGCCCGCATCTGGCTCATGATTTGGCCTTCTTCGCATACTTGTTGGCCAGATCCTGGGTTTTTTTCGTGTTTGAATCACGTAGTAATGTGGTAACACACTGAAGCAGTCCATTAAACCTGGATTCGGACAGTATTTTAGCGGATAACAACGGTTAGGTCTGGGGTTCGTCTGGGTTATGCCCGCATCTGGCTCATGATTTGGCCTTCTTCGCATACTTGTTGGCCAGATCCTGGGTTTTTTTCGTGTTTGAATCACGTAGTAATGTGGTAACACACTGAAGCAGTCAATTAAACCTGGTTTCGATCAATATTTTAGAGAATAACACCGGTTAGGTCTGGGATATGCGTGCATCTGGCTTATACTTTCGCCTTTTTCGCAAACTTGTTAGCCAGATCCTGGGTTTTTTCCGTGTTTGAATCACGTAGTAATGTGGTACCACACAGAAACAGTCCATTAAACCTGGTTTCGTACAGTATTTTAGAGTATAACACCGGTTAGGACTGGGTTAGGTCTGGGATATGTGTGCATCTGGCTTATACTTTCGCCTTTCGCAAACTTGTCGGCCAGATCCTGGGTTTTTTTCGTGTTTGAATCACGTAGTAATGTGGTAACACACTGAAGTAGTCAATTAAACCTGGTTTCGATCTATATTTTAGAGGATAACACCGGTTAGGTCTGGGTTAGGTCTGGGATATCCGCGCATCTGGCTTATACTTTCGCCATTTTCGCAAACTTGTTTGCCAGATCCTGGGTTTTATTCGTGTTTGAATCACGTGGTAATGTGGTAACACACTGAAGCAGTCCAGTAAACCTGGATTCGGACAGTATTTTAGTGGATAAAAACGGTTATGTCTGGGTTTCGTCTGGGTTATGCCCGCATCTGGCTCATGATTTGGCCTTCTTCGCATACTTGTTGGCCAGATCCTGGGTTTTTTTCGTGTTTGAATCACGTAGTAATGTGGTAACACACTAAAGCAGTCAATTAAACCTGGTTTCGATCTATGTTTTAGAGGATAACTCCGGTTAGGTCTGGGTTAGGTCTGGGATATGCGCGCATCTGGCTTATACTTTCGCCTTTTTCGCAAACTTGTTTGCCAGATCCTGGGTTTTGTTCGTGTTTGAATCACGTGGTAATGTGGTAACACACTGAAGCAGTCCAGTAAACCAGGATTCGGACAGTATTTTAGCGGATAACAACGGTTAGGTCTGGGTTTCGTCTGGGTTATGCCCGCATCTGGCTCATGATATGGCCTTCCTCGCATACTTGTTGGCCAGATCCTGGGTTTTTTTCGTGTTTGAATCACGTAGTAATGTGGTAGCACACTGAGGCAGTCAATTAAACCTGGTTTCGATTAATATTTTTGAGGATAACACCGGTTAGGTCAGGGTATCGTCTGGGTTATGCCCGCATCTGGCTCATGATTTGGCCTTCTTCGTATACTTGTTGGCCTGATCCTGGGTTTTTTTCGTGTTTGAATCACGTAGTAATGTGGTAACACACTGAAGCAGTCAATTAACCCTGGTTTCCATCAATATTAAGGAGGATAACACCGGTTAGGTCTGGGTTAGGTTTGGGTTATGCCCGCATCTGGCTCATGATTTTGCCTTCTTCGCATACTTGTTGGCCAGATCCTGGGTTTTTTTCGTGTTTGAATCACGTAGTAATGTGGTAACACACTGAAGCAGTCAATTAACCCTGGTTTCGATCAATATTTTGGAGGATAACACCGGTTAGGTCTGGGTAAGGTCTGGGTTATGCCCGCATCTGGCTAATGATTTTGCCTTCTTCGCATACTTGTTGGCCAGATCCTGGGTTTTTTTCATGTTTGAATCACGTAGTAATGTGGTAACACACTGAAGCAGTCCATTAAACCTGGATTCGGACAGTATTTTAGCGGATAACAACGGTTAGGTCTGGGGTTCGTCTGGGTTATGCCCGCATCTGGCTCATGATTTGGCCTTCTTCGCATACTTGTTGGCCAGATCTTGGGCTTTTTCGTGTTTGAATCACGTAGTAATGTGGTAGCACACTGAAGCTGTCAATTAAACCTGGTTTCGATTAATATTTTAGAGGATAACACCGGTTAGGTCTGGGTTAGGTCTGGGATATGCGCGCATCTGGCTTATACTTTCGCCTTTTTCGCAAACTTGTTTGGCAGATCCTGGGTTTTTTTCGTGTTTGAATCACGTGGTAATGTGGTAACACACTGAAGCAGTCCAGTAAACCTTGGTTCGGACAGTATTGTAGCGGATAACAACGGTTAGGTCTGGGTTTCGTCTGGGTTATGCCCGCATCTGGCTCATGATTTGGCCTTCTTCGCGTACTTGCTGGCCAGATCCTGGGTTTTTTTCGTGTTTGAATCACGTAGTAATGTGGTAACACACTGAAGCAGTCAATTAAACCTGGTTTCGATCAATATTTTAGAGGATAACACCGGTTAGGTCTGTGTTAGGTCTGGGATATGCCCGCATCTGGACCCTGATTTTGCCATCTTCGCATACTTGTTGGCCAGATCCTGGGTTTTTTTCGTGTTTGAATCACGTAGTAATGTGGTAACACACTGAAGCAGCCCATTAAACCTGGATTCGGACAGTATTTTAGCGGATAACAACGGTTAGGTCTGGGGTTCGTCTGGGTTATGCCCGCATCTGGCTCATGATTTGGCCTTCTTCGCATACTTGTTGGCCAGATCCTGGGTTTTTTTCGTGTTCGAATCACGTAGTAATGTGGTAACACACTGAAGCAGGCAAATAAACCTGGATTCGATCAATGTTTTAGAGGATAACACCGGTTAGGTCTGGGTTAGGTCTGGGATATGCCCGCATCTGGCTCATGATTTGGCCTTCTTCGCATACTTGTTGGCCAGATCCTGGGTTTTTTTCGTGTTTGAATCACGTAGTAATGTGGTAACACACTGAAGCAGTCCATTAAACCTGGATTCGGACAGTATTTTAGCGGATAACAACGGTTAGGTCTGGGTTTCGTCTGGGTTATGCCCGCATCTGGCTCATGATTTGGCCTTCTTCGCATACTTCTTGGCCAGATCTTGGGTTTTTTTCGTGTTTGAATCACGTAGTAATGTGGTAGCACACTGAAGCTGTCAATTAAACCTGGTTTCGATTAATATTTTAGAGGATAACAACGGTTAGGTCTGGGTTAGGTCTGGGATATCCGCGCATCTGGCTTATACTTTCGCCATTTTCGCAAACTTGTTTACCAGATCCTGAGTTTTATTCGTGTTTGAATCACGTGGTAATGTGGTAGCACACTGAAGCAGTCCAGTAAACCTGGATTCGGACAGTATTTTAGTGGATAAAAACGGTTAGGTCTGGGTTTCGTCTGGGTTATGCCCGCATCTGGCTCATGATTTGGCCTTCTTCGCATACTTGTTGGCCAGATCCTGGGTTTTTTTCGTGTTTGAATCACGTAGTAATGTGGTAACACACTGAAGCAGTCAATTAAACCTGGTTTCGATCTATATTTTAGAGGATAACACCGGTTAGGTCTGGGTTAGGTTTGGGTTATGCCCGCACCTGGCTCATGATTTTGCCTTCTTCGCCTACTTGTTGGCCAGATCCTGGGTTTTTTTCGTGTTTGAATCACGTAGTAATGTGGTAACACACTGAAGCAAACAATTAACCCTGGTTTCGATCAATATTTTGGAGGATAACACCGGTTAGGTCTGGGTTAGGTCTGGGTTATGCCCGCATCTGGCTAATGATTTTACCTTCTTCGCATACTTGTTGGCCAGATCCTGGGTTTTTTTCGTGTTTGAATCACGTAGTAATGTGGTAACACACTGAAGCAGTCCATTAAACCTGGATTCGGACAGTATTTTAGCGGATAACAACGGTTAGGTCTGGGGTTCGTCTGGGTTATGCCCGCATCTGGCTCATGATTTGGCCTTCTTCGCATACTTGTTGGCCAGATCTTGGGGTTTTTTTCGTGTTTGAATCACGTAGTAATGTGGTAGCACACTGAAGCTGTCAATTGAACCTGGTTTCGATTAATATTTTAGAGGATAACACCGGTTAGGTCTGGGTTAGGTCTGGAATATGCGCGCATCTGGCTTATACTTTCGCCTTTTTCGCAAACTTGTTTGCCAGATCCTGGGTTTTTTCCGTGTTTGAATCACGTGGTAATGTGGTAACACACTGAAGCAGTCCAGTAAACCTGGATTCGGACAGTATTGTAGCGGATAACAACGGTTAGGTCTGGGTTTCGTCTGGGTTATGCCCGCATCAAGCTCATGATTTGGCCTTCTTCGCGTACTTGTTGGCCAGATCCTGGGTTTTTTTCGTGTTTGATTCACGTAGTAATGTGGTAACACACTGAAGCAGTCAATTAAACCTGGTTTCGATCAATATTTTAGAGGATAACACCGGTTAGGTCTGTGTTAGGTCTGGGATATGCGCGCATCTGGCTTATACTTTCGCCTTATTCGCAAACTTGTTTGCAAGATCCTGGGTTTTTTTCGTGTTTGAATCACGTAGTAATGTGGTAACACACTGAAGCAGTCAATTAACCCTGGTTTCCATCAATATTTTAGAGGATAACACCGGTTAGGTCTGGGTATCGTCTGGGTTATGCCCGCATCTGGCTCATGATTTTGCCTTCTTCGCATACTTGTTGGCCAGATCCTTGGTTTTTTTCGTGTTTGAATCACGTAGTAATGTGGTAACACACTGAAGCAGTCAATTAAACCTGGTTTCGATAAATATTTTAGAGGATAACACCGGTTAGGTCTGGGTATCATCTGGGTTATGCCCGCATCTGGCTCATGATTTTGCCTTCTTCGCATACTTGTAGGCCAGATCCTGGGTTTTTTTCGTGTTTGAATCACGTAGTAATGTGGTAAGACACTGAAGCAGTCAATTAAACCTGGTTTCGATCAATATTTTAGAGGATAACACCGCTTAGGTCTGGGTTAGGTCTGGATTATGCCCGCATCTGGCTCCTGATTTTGCCTCCTTCGCATACTTGTTGGCCAGATCCTGGGTTTTTTTCGTGTTTGAATCACGTAGTAATGTGGTAACACACTGAAGCAGTCAATTAAACCTGGTTTCGATCAATGTTTTAGTGGATAACACCGGTTAGGTCTGGGTTAGGTCTGGGATATGCCCGCATCTGGCTCATGATTTGGCCTTCTTCGCATACTTGTTGGCCAGATCCTGGGTTTTTTTCGTGTTTGAATCAGGTAGTAATGTGGTAACACCCTGAAGCAGTCCATTAAACCTGGATTCGGGCAGTATTTTAGCGGATAACAACGGTTAGGTCTGGGTTTCGTCTGGGTTATGCCCGCATCTGGCTCATGATTTGGCCTTCTTCGCATACTTCTTGGCCAGATCTTGGGTTTTTTTCGTGTTTGAATCACGTAGTAATGTGGTAGCACACTGAAGCTGTCAATTAAACCTGGTTTCGATTAATATTTTAGAGGATAACAACGGTTAGGTCTGGGTTAGGTCTGAGATATCCGCGCATCTGGCTTATACTTTCGCCATTTTCGCAAACTTGTTTGCCAGATCCTGAGTTTTATTCGTGTTTGAATCACGTGGTAATGTGGTAACACACTGAAGCAGTCCAGTAAACCTGGATTCGGACAGTATTTTAGTGGATAAAAACGGTTAGGTCTGGGTTTCGTCTGGGTTATGCCCGCATCTGGCTCATGATTTGGCCTTCTTCGCATACTTGTTGGCCAGATCCTGGGTTTTTTTCGTGTTTGAATCACGTAGTAATGTGGTAACACACTGAAGCAGTCAATTAAACCTGGTTTCGATCTATATTTTAGAGGATAACACCGGTTAGGTCTGGGTTAGGTCTGGGATATGCGCGCATCTGGCTCATGATTTGGCCTTCTTCGCATACTTGTTAGCCAGATCCTGGGTTTTTTTCGTGTTTGAATCACGTAGTAATGTGGTAACACACTGAAGCAGTCAATTAACCCTGGTTTCCATCAATATTTAGGAGGATAACACCGGTTAGGTCTGGGTTAGGTTTGGGTTATGCCCGCACCTGGCTCATGATTTTGCCTTCTTCGCATACTTGTTGGCCAGATCCTGGGTTTTTTTCGTGTTTGAATCACGTAGTAATGTGGTAACACACTGAAGCAAACAATTAACCCTGGTTTCGATCAATATTTTGGAAGATAACACCGGTTAGGTCTGGGTTAGGTCGGGGTTATGCCCGCATCTGGTTAATGATTTTACCTTCTTCGCATACTTGTTGGCCAGATCCTGGGTTTTTTTCGTGTTTGAATCACGTAGTAATGTGGTAACACACTGAAGCAGTCCATTAAACCTGGATTCGGACAGTATTTTAGCGGATAACAACGGTTAGGTCTGGGGTTCGTCTGGGTTATGCCCGCATCTGGCTCATGATTTGGCCTTCTTCGCATACTTGTTGGCCAGATCTTGGGTTTTTTTCGTGTTTGAATCACGTAGTAATGTGGTAGCACACTGAAGCTGTCAATTAAACCTGGCTTCGATTAATATTTTAGAGGATAACACCGGTTAGGTCTGGGTTAGGTCTGGGATATGCGCGCATCTGGCTTATACTTTCGCCTTTTTCGCAAACTTGTTTGCCAGATCCTGGGTTTTTTCCGTGTTTGAATCACGTGGTAATGTGGTAACACACTGAAGCAGTCCAGTAAACCTGGATTCGGACAGTATTGTAGCGGATAACAACGGTTAGGTCTGGGTTTCGTCTGGGTTATGCCCGCATCAAGCTCATGATTTGGCCTTCTTCGCGTACTTGTTGGCCAGATCCTGGGTTTTTTTCGTGTTTGATTCACGTAGTAATGTGGTAACACACTGAAGCAGTCAATTAAACCTGGTTTCGATCAATATTTTAGAGGATAACACCGGTTAGGTCTGTGTTAGGTCTGGGATATGCGCGCATCTGGCTTATACTTTCGCCTTTTCCGCAAACTTGTTTGCAAGATCCTGGGTTTTTTTCGTGTTTGAATCACGTAGTAATGTGGTAACACACTGAAGCAGTCAATTAACCCTGGTTTCCATCAATATTTTAGAGGATAACACCGGTTAGGTCTGGGTATCGTCTGGGTTATGCCCGCATCTGGCTCATGATTTTGCCTTCTTCGCATACTTGTTGGCCAGATCCTGGGTTTTTTTCGTGTTTGAATCACGTAGTAATGTGGTAACACACTGAAGCAGTCAATTAAACCTGGTTTCGATAAATATTTTAGAGGATAACACCGGTTAGGTCTGGGTATCATCTGGGTTATGCCCGCGTCTGGCTCATGATTTTGCCTTCTTCGCATACTTGTAGGCCAGATCCTGGGTTTTTTTCGTGTTTGAATCACGTAGTAATGTGGTAAGACACTGAAGCAGTCAATTAAACCTGGTTTCGATCAATATTTTAGAGGATAACACCGGTTAGGTCTGGGTTAGGTCTGGATTATGCCCGCATCTGGCTCCTGATTTTGCCTCCTTCGCATACTTGTTGGCCAGATCCTGGGTTTTTTTCGTGTTTGAATCACGTAGTAATGTGGTAACACACTGAAGCAGTCAATTAAACCTGGTTTCGATCAATGTTTTAGTGGATAACACCGGTTAGGTCTGGGTTAGGTCTGGGATATGCCCGCATCTGGCTCATGATTTGGCCTTCTTCGCATACTTGTTGGCCAGATCCTGGGTTTTTTTCGTGTTTGAATCACGTAGTAATGAGGTAACACCCTGAAGCAGTCCATTAAACCTGGATTCGGACAGTATTTTAGCGGATAACAACGGTTAGGTCTGGGTTTCGTCTGGGTTACGCCCGCATCTGGCTCATGATTTGGCCTTCTTCGCATACTTGTTGGCCAGATCTTGGGTTTTTTTCGTGTTTAAATCACGTAGTAATGTGGTAGCACACTGAAGCAGTCAATTAAACCTGGTTTCGATTAATATTTTAGACGATAACACCGGTTAGGTCTGGGTTAGGTCTGGGATATGCGCGCATCTGGCACATGATTTGGCCTTCTTCGCATACTTGTTGGCCAGATCCTGGGGTTTTTTCGTGTTTGAATCACGTAGTAATGTGGTAACACACTGAAGCTGTCCATTAAACCTGGATTCGGACAGTATTTTAGCGGATAACAACGGTTAGGTCTGGGTATCGTCTGGGTTATGCCCGCACCTGGCTTATACTTTCGCCTTTTTCGCAAACTTGTTTGCCAGATCCTGGGTTTTTTTCGTGTTTGAATCACGTAGTAATGTGGTAACACACTGAAGCAGTCAATTAAACCTGGTTTCGATCAAGACTTTAGAGGATAACACCGGTTAGGTCTGGGTTAGGTCTGGGTTATGCCCGCATCTGGACCCTGATTTTGCCATCTTCGCAAACTTGTTGGCCAGATCCTGGGTTTTTTTCGTGTTTGAATCACGTAGTAATGTGGTAACACACCGAAGCAGTCAATTAACCCTGGTTTCGATCAATATTTTAGAGGATAACACCGGTTAGGTCTGGGTATCGTCTGGGTTATGCCCGCATCTGGCTTATACTTTCGCCTTTTTCGCAAACTTGTTTGCCAGATCCTGGGTTTTTTTCGTGTTTAAATCACGTAGTAATGTGGTAGCACACTGAAGCAGTCAATTAAACCTGGTTTCGATCAATATTTTAGAGGATACCACCGGTTAGGTCTGGATTAGGTCTGGGATATGCGCGCATCTGGCTTATACTTTCGCCTTTTTCGCAAACTTGTTTGCCAGATCCTGGGTTTTTTTCGTGTTTGAATCACGTAGTAATGTGGTAACACACTGAAGCAGTCAATTAAACCTGGTTTCCATCAATATTTTAGAGGATAACACCGGTTAGGTCAGGGTATCGTCTGGGTTATGCCCGCATCTGGCTCCTGATTTTGCCTTCTTCGCATACTTGTTGGCCAGATCCTGGGTTTTTTTCGTGTTTGAATCACGTAGTAATGTGGTAACACACTGAAGCAGTCAATTAAACCTGGTTTCCATCAATATTTTAGAAGATAACACCGGTTAGGTCTGGGTTAGGTCTGGGTTATGCCCGCATCTGGACCCTGATTTTGCATTCTTCGCAATCTTGTTTGCCAGATCCTGGGTTTTTTCGTGTTTGAATCACATGGTAATGTGGTAACACACTGAAGCAGTCATTAAACCTGGTTTCGATCAATATTTTAGAGGATAACACCGGTTAGGTCTGGGTTAGGTCTGGGATATGCGCGCATCTGGCTTATACTTTCGCCTTTTTCGCAATCTTGTTTGCCAGATCCTGGGTTTTTTCGTGTTTGAATCACGTGGTAATGTGGTAACACACTGAAGCAGTCAATTAAACCTGGTTTTGATCTATGTTTTAGAGGATAACACCGGCTAGGTCTGGGTTAGGTCTGGGTTATGCCCGCATCTGGCTCATGATTTTGCCTTCTTCGCATACTTGTTGGCCAGATCCTGGGTTTTTTTCGTGTTTGAATCACGAAGTAATGTGGTAACACACTGAAGCAGTCCATTAAACCTGAATTCGGACAGTATTTTAGCGGATAACAACGGTTAGGTCTGGGTTAGGTCTGGGTTATGCCCGCATCTGGCTCATGATTTGGCTTTTTTCGCAAACTTGTTTGCCAGATCCTGGGTTTTTTTCGTGTTTGAATCACGTAGTAATGTGGTAACACACTGAAGCAGTCATTAACCCTGGTTTCGATCAATATTTTAGAGGATAACACCGGTTAGGTCTAGGTTAGGTCTGGGATATGCGCGCATCTGGCTTATACTTTCGCCTTTTTCGCAAACTTGTTTGCCAGATCCTGGGTTTTTTTCGTGTTTGAATCACGTAGTAATGTGGTAACACACTGAAGCAGTCAATTAAACCTGGTTTCAATCAATATTTTGGAGGATAGCACCGGTTAGGTCTGGGTTAGGTCTGGGATATGCGCGCATCTGGCTTATACTTTCGCCTTTTTCGCAAACTTGTTTGCCAGATCCTGCCTTTTTTTCGTGTTTGAATCACGAAGTAATGTGGTAACACACTGAACCAGTCAATTAACCCTGGTTTTGATCAATATTTTGGAGGATAACACCGGTTAGGTCTGGGTTAGGTCTGGGTTATGCCCGCATCTGGCTAATGATTTTGCCTTCTTCGCCTACCTGTTGGCCAGATCCTGGGTTTTTTTCGTGTTTGAATCATGTAGTAATGTGGTAACACACTGAAGCAGTCAATTAAACCTGGTTTCGACCAATACTTTATAGGATAACACCGGTTAGGTCTGGGTTAGGTCTGGGTTATGCCCGCATCTGGCTAATGATTTTGCCTTCTTCGCATACTTGTTGGCCAGATCCTGGGTTTTTTCGTGTTTGAATCACGTAGTAATGTGGTAACACACTGAAGCAGTCCATTAAACCTGGATTCGGACAGTATTTTAGCGGATAACAACAGTTAGGTCTGGGTATCGTCTGGGTTATGCCCGCATCTGGCTCATGATTTGGCCTTTTTCGCAAACTTGTTTGCCAGATCCTGGGTTTTTTTCGTGTTTGAATCACGTAGTAATGTGGTAACACACTGAAGCAGTCAATTAAACCTGGTTTCGATCAATATTTTAGAGGATAACACCGGTTAGGTCTGGGTTAGGTCTGCGATATGCGCGCATCTGGCTTATACTTTCGCCTTTTTCGCAAACTTGTTTGCCAGATCCTGGGTTTTTTTCGTGTTTGAATCACGTAGTAATGTGGTAACACACTGAAGCAGTCAATTAACCCTGGTTTCGATCAATATTTTGGAGGGTAACACCGGTTAGGTCTGGGTTAGGTCTGGGTTATGCCCGCATCTGGCTAATGATTTTGCCTTCTTCGCATACTTGTTGGCCAGATCCTGGGTTTTTTCGTGTTTGAATCACGTAGTAATGTGGTAACACACTGAAGCAGTCATTAAACCTGGTTTCGATCAATATTTTAGAGGATAACACCGGTTAGGTCTGGGTTAGGTCTGGGATATGCGCGCATCTGGCTTATACTTTCGCCTTTTTCGCAAACTTGTTTGCCAGATCCTGTGTTTTTTCGTGTTTGAATCACGTGGTAATGTGGTAACACACTGAAGCAGTCAATTAAACCTGGTTTTGATCTATGTTTTAGAGGATAACACCGGCTAGGTCTGGGTTAGGTCTGGGTTATGCCCGCATCTGGCTCATGATTTTGTTTTCATCGCATACTTGTTGGCCAGATCTTGGGTTTTTCTCGTGTTTGAATCACGTAGTAATGTGGTAACACACTGAAGCAGTCAGTTAAACCGGGTTTCGATCAATATTTTGGAGGGTAACACCGGTTAGGTCTGGGTTAGGTCTGGGTTATGCCCGCATCTGGCTAATGATTTTGCCTTCTTCGCAAACTTGTTTGCCAGATCCTGAGTTTTATTCGTGTTTGAATCACGTGGTAATGTGGTAACACACTGAAGCAGTCCAGTAAACCTGGATTCGGACAGTATTTTAGTGGATAAAAACGGTTAGGTCTGGGTTTCGTCTGGGTTATGCCCGCATCTGGCTCATGATTTGGCCTTCTTCGCATACTTGTTGGCCAGATCCTGGGTTTTTTTCGTGTTTGAATCACGTAGTAATGTGGTAACACACTGAAGCAGTCAATTAAACCTGGTTTCGATCTATATTTTAGAGGATAACACCGGTTAGGTCTGGGTTAGGTCTGGGATATGCGCGCATCTGGCTCATGATTTGGCCTTCTTCGCATACTTGTTAGCCAGATCCTGGGTTTTTTTCGTGTTTGAATCACGTAGTAATGTGGTAACACACTGAAGCAGTCAATTAACCCTGGTTTCCATCAATATTTAGGAGGATAACACCGGTTAGGTCTGGGTTAGGTTTGGGTTATGCCCGCACCTGGCTCATGATTTTGCCTTCTTCGCATACTTGTTGGCCAGATCCTGGGTTTTTTTCGTGTTTGAATCACGTAGTAATGTGGTAACACACTGAAGCAAACAATTAACCCTGGTTTCGATCAATATTTTGGAAGATAACACCGGTTAGGTCTGGGTTAGGTCGGGGTTATGCCCGCATCTGGTTAATGATTTTACCTTCTTCGCATACTTGTTGGCCAGATCCTGGGTTTTTTTCGTGTTTGAATCACGTAGTAATGTGGTAACACACTGAAGCAGTCCATTAAACCTGGATTCGGACAGTATTTTAGCGGATAACAACGGTTAGGTCTGGGGTTCGTCTGGGTTATGCCCGCATCTGGCTCATGATTTGGCCTTCTTCGCATACTTGTTGGCCAGATCTTGGGTTTTTTTCGTGTTTGAATCACGTAGTAATGTGGTAGCACACTGAAGCTGTCAATTAAACCTGGCTTCGATTAATATTTTAGAGGATAACACCGGTTAGGTCTGGGTTAGGTCTGGGATATGCGCGCATCTGGCTTATACTTTCGCCTTTTTCGCAAACTTGTTTGCCAGATCCTGGGTTTTTTCCGTGTTTGAATCACGTGGTAATGTGGTAACACACTGAAGCAGTCCAGTAAACCTGGATTCGGACAGTATTGTAGCGGATAACAACGGTTAGGTCTGGGTTTCGTCTGGGTTATGCCCGCATCAAGCTCATGATTTGGCCTTCTTCGCGTACTTGTTGGCCAGATCCTGGGTTTTTTTCGTGTTTGATTCACGTAGTAATGTGGTAACACACTGAAGCAGTCAATTAAACCTGGTTTCGATCAATATTTTAGAGGATAACACCGGTTAGGTCTGTGTTAGGTCTGGGATATGCGCGCATCTGGCTTATACTTTCGCCTTTTCCGCAAACTTGTTTGCAAGATCCTGGGTTTTTTTCGTGTTTGAATCACGTAGTAATGTGGTAACACACTGAAGCAGTCAATTAACCCTGGTTTCCATCAATATTTTAGAGGATAACACCGGTTAGGTCTGGGTATCGTCTGGGTTATGCCCGCATCTGGCTCATGATTTTGCCTTCTTCGCATACTTGTTGGCCAGATCCTGGGTTTTTTTCGTGTTTGAATCACGTAGTAATGTGGTAACACACTGAAGCAGTCAATTAAACCTGGTTTCGATAAATATTTTAGAGGATAACACCGGTTAGGTCTGGGTATCATCTGGGTTATGCCCGCGTCTGGCTCATGATTTTGCCTTCTTCGCATACTTGTAGGCCAGATCCTGGGTTTTTTTCGTGTTTGAATCACGTAGTAATGTGGTAAGACACTGAAGCAGTCAATTAAACCTGGTTTCGATCAATATTTTAGAGGATAACACCGGTTAGGTCTGGGTTAGGTCTGGATTATGCCCGCATCTGGCTCCTGATTTTGCCTCCTTCGCATACTTGTTGGCCAGATCCTGGGTTTTTTTCGTGTTTGAATCACGTAGTAATGTGGTAACACACTGAAGCAGTCAATTAAACCTGGTTTCGATCAATGTTTTAGTGGATAACACCGGTTAGGTCTGGGTTAGGTCTGGGATATGCCCGCATCTGGCTCATGATTTGGCCTTCTTCGCATACTTGTTGGCCAGATCCTGGGTTTTTTTCGTGTTTGAATCACGTAGTAATGTGGTAACACCCTGAAGCAGTCCATTAAACCTGGATTCGGACAGTATTTTAGCGGATAACAACGGTTAGGTCTGGGTTTCGTCTGGGTTACGCCCGCATCTGGCTCATGATTTGGCCTTCTTCGCATACTTGTTGGCCAGATCTTGGGTTTTTTTCGTGTTTAAATCACGTAGTAATGTGGTAGCACACTGAAGCAGTCAATTAAACCTGGTTTCGATTAATATTTTAGACGATAACACCGGTTAGGTCTGGGTTAGGTCTGGGATATGCGCGCATCTGGCACATGATTTGGCCTTCTTCGCATACTTGTTGGCCAGATCCTGGGGTTTTTTCGTGTTTGAATCACGTAGTAATGTGGTAACACACTGAAGCTGTCCATTAAACCTGGATTCGGACAGTATTTTAGCGGATAACAACGGTTAGGTCTGGGTATCGTCTGGGTTATGCCCGCATCTGGCTTATACTTTCGCCTTTTTCGCAAACTTGTTTGCCAGATCCTGGGTTTTTTTCGTGTTTGAATCACGTAGTAATGTGGTAACACACTGAAGCAGTCAATTAAACCTGGTTTCGATCAAGACTTTAGAGGATAACACCGGTTAGGTCTGGGTTAGGTCTGGGTTATGCCCGCATCTGGACCCTGATTTTGCCATCTTCGCAAACTTGTTGGCCAGATCCTGGGTTTTTTTCGTGTTTGAATCACGTAGTAATGTGGTAACACACCGAAGCAGTCAATTAACCCTGGTTTCGATCAATATTTTAGAGGATAACACCGGTTAGGTCTGGGTATCGTCTGGGTTATGCCCGCATCTGGCTTATACTTTCGCCTTTTTCGCAAACTTGTTTGCCAGATCCTGGGTTTTTTTCGTGTTTAAATCACGTAGTAATGTGGTAGCACACTGAAGCAGTCAATTAAACCTGGTTTCGATCAATATTTTAGAGGATACCACCGGTTAGGTCTGGATTAGGTCTGGGATATGCGCGCATCTGGCTTATACTTTCGCCTTTTTCGCAAACTTGTTTGCCAGATCCTGGGTTTTTTTCGTGTTTGAATCACGTAGTAATGTGGTAACACACTGAAGCAGTCAATTAAACCTGGTTTCCATCAATATTTTAGAGGATAACACCGGTTAGGTCAGGGTATCGTCTGGGTTATGCCCGCATCTGGCTCCTGATTTTGCCTTCTTCGCATACTTGTTGGCCAGATCCTGGGTTTTTTTCGTGTTTGAATCACGTAGTAATGTGGTAACACACTGAAGCAGTCAATTAAACCTGGTTTCCATCAATATTTTAGAAGATAACACCGGTTAGGTCTGGGTTAGGTCTGGGTTATGCCCGCATCTGGACCCTGATTTTGCATTCTTCGCAATCTTGTTTGCCAGATCCTGGGTTTTTTCGTGTTTGAATCACATGGTAATGTGGTAACACACTGAAGCAGTCATTAAACCTGGTTTCGATCAATATTTTAGAGGATAACACCGGTTAGGTCTGGGTTAGGTCTGGGATATGCGCGCATCTGGCTTATACTTTCGCCTTTTTCGCAATCTTGTTTGCCAGATCCTGGGTTTTTTCGTGTTTGAATCACGTGGTAATGTGGTAACACACTGAAGCAGTCAATTAAACCTGGTTTTGATCTATGTTTTAGAGGATAACACCGGCTAGGTCTGGGTTAGGTCTGGGTTATGCCCGCATCTGGCTCATGATTTTGCCTTCTTCGCATACTTGTTGGCCAGATCCTGGGTTTTTTTCGTGTTTGAATCACGAAGTAATGTGGTAACACACTGAAGCAGTCCATTAAACCTGAATTCGGACAGTATTTTAGCGGATAACAACGGTTAGGTCTGGGTTAGGTCTGGGTTATGCCCGCATCTGGCTCATGATTTGGCTTTTTTCACAAACTTGTTTGCCAGATCCTGGGTTTTTTTCGTGTTTGAATCACGTAGTAATGTGGTAACACACTGAAGCAGTCATTAACCCTGGTTTCGATCAATATTTTAGAGGATAACACCGGTTAGGTCTAGGTTAGGTCTGGGATATGCGCGCATCTGGCTTATACTTTCGCCTTTTTCGCAAACTTGTTTGCCAGATCCTGGGTTTTTTTCGTGTTTGAATCACGTAGTAATGTGGTAACACACTGAAGCAGTCAATTAAACCTGGTTTCGATCAATATTTTGGAGGATAGCACCGGTTAGGTCTGGGTTAGGTCTGGGATATGCGCGCATCTGGCTTATACTTTCGCCTTTTTCGCAAACTTGTTTGCCAGATCCTGCCTTTTTTTCGTGTTTGAATCACGAAGTAATGTGGTAACACACTGAACCAGTCAATTAACCCTGGTTTTGATCAATATTTTGGAGGATAACACCGGTTAGGTCTGGGTTAGGTCTGGGTTATGCCCGCATCTGGCTAATGATTTTGCCTTCTTCGCCTACCTGTTGGCCAGATCCTGGGTTTTTTTCGTGTTTGAATCATGTAGTAATGTGGTAACACACTGAAGCAGTCAATTAAACCTGGTTTCGACCAATACTTTATAGGATAACACCGGTTAGGTCTGGGTTAGGTCTGGGTTATGCCCGCATCTGGCTAATGATTTTGCCTTCTTCGCATACTTGTTGGCCAGATCCTGGGTTTTTTCGTGTTTGAATCACGTAGTAATGTGGTAACACACTGAAGCAGTCCATTAAACCTGGATTCGGACAGTATTTTAGCGGATAACAACAGTTAGGTCTGGGTATCGTCTGGGTTATGCCCGCATCTGGCTCATGATTTGGCCTTTTTCGCAAACTTGTTTGCCAGATCCTGGGTTTTTTTCGTGTTTGAATCACGTAGTAATGTGGTAACACACTGAAGCAGTCAATTAAACCTGGTTTCGATCAATATTTTAGAGGATAACACCGGTTAGGTCTGGGTTAGGTCTGGGATATGCGCGCATCTGGCTTATACTTTCGCCTTTTTCGCAAACTTGTTTGCCAGATCCTGGGTTTTTTTCGTGTTTGAATCACGTAGTAATGTGGTAACACACTGAAGCAGTCAATTAACCCTGGTTTCGATCAATATTTTGGAGGGTAACACCGGTTAGGTCTGGGTTAGGTCTGGGTTATGCCCGCATCTGGCTAATGATTTTGCCTTCTTCGCATACTTGTTGGCCAGATCCTGGGTTTTTTCGTGTTTGAATCACGTAGTAATGTGGTAACACACTGAAGCAGTCATTAAACCTGGTTTCGATCAATATTTTAGAGGATAACACCGGTTAGGTCTGGGTTAGGTCTGGGATATGCGCGCATCTGGCTTATACTTTCGCCTTTTTCGCAAACTTGTTTGCCAGATCCTGTGTTTTTTCGTGTTTGAATCACGTGGTAATGTGGTAACACACTGAAGCAGTCAATTAAACCTGGTTTTGATCTATGTTTTAGAGGATAACACCGGCTAGGTCTGGGTTAGGTCTGGGTTATGCCCGCATCTGGCTCATGATTTTGTTTTCATCGCATACTTGTTGGCCAGATCTTGGGTTTTTCTCGTGTTTGAATCACGTAGTAATGTGGTAACACACTGAAGCAGTCAGTTAAACCGGGTTTCGATCAATATTTTAGAGGATAACACCGGTTAGGTCTGGGTTAGGTCTGGGTTATGCCCGCATCTGGCTCATGAGTTTGCCTTCTTCGCATACTTGTTGGCCAGATCTTGGGTTTTTCTCGTGTTTGAATCACGTAGTAATGTGGTAACACACTGAAGCAGTCAATTAAACCTGGTTTCCATCAATATTTTAGAAGATAACACCGGTTAGGTCTGGGTTAGGTCTGGGTTATGCCCGCATCTGGACCCTGATTTTGCATTCTTCGCAATCTTGTTTGCCAGATCCTGGGTTTTTTCGTGTTTGAATCACATGGTAATGTGGTAACACACTGAAGCAGTCATTAAACCTGGTTTCGATCAATATTTTAGAGGATAACACCGGTTAGGTCTGGGTTAGGTCTGGGATATGCGCGCATCTGGCTTATACTTTCGCCTTTTTCGCAATCTTGTTTGCCAGATCCTGGGTTTTTTCGTGTTTGAATCACGTGGTAATGTGGTAACACACTGAAGCAGTCAATTAAACCTGGTTTTGATCTATGTTTTAGAGGATAACACCGGCTAGGTCTGGGTTAGGTCTGGGTTATGCCCGCATCTGGCTCATGATTTTGCCTTCTTCGCATACTTGTTGGCCAGATCCTGGGTTTTTTTCGTGTTTGAATCACGAAGTAATGTGGTAACACACTGAAGCAGTCCATTAAACCTGAATTCGGACAGTATTTTAGCGGATAACAACGGTTAGGTCTGGGTTAGGTCTGGGTTATGCCCGCATCTGGCTCATGATTTGGCTTTTTTCGCAAACTTGTTTGCCAGATCCTGGGTTTTTTTCGTGTTTGAATCACGTAGTAATGTGGTAACACACTGAAGCAGTCAATTAAACCTGGTTTCGATCAATATTTTGGAGGATAGCACCGGTTAGGTCTGGGTTAGGTCTGGGATATGCGCGCATCTGGCTTATACTTTCGCCTTTTTCGCAAACTTGTTTGCCAGATCCTGCCTTTTTTTCGTGTTTGAATCACGAAGTAATGTGGTAACACACTGAACCAGTCAATTAACCCTGGTTTTGATCAATATTTTGGAGGATAACACCGGTTAGGTCTGGGTTAGGTCTGGGTTATGCCCGCATCTGGCTAATGATTTTGCCTTCTTCGCCTACCTGTTGGCCAGATCCTGGGTTTTTTTCGTGTTTGAATCATGTAGTAATGTGGTAACACACTGAAGCAGTCAATTAAACCTGGTTTCGACCAATACTTTATAGGATAACACCGGTTAGGTCTGGGTTAGGTCTGGGTTATGCCCGCATCTGGCTAATGATTTTGCCTTCTTCGCATACTTGTTGGCCAGATCCTGGGTTTTTTCGTGTTTGAATCACGTAGTAATGTGGTAACACACTGAAGCAGTCCATTAAACCTGGATTCGGACAGTATTTTAGCGGATAACAACAGTTAGGTCTGGGTATCGTCTGGGTTATGCCCGCATCTGGCTCATGATTTGGCCTTTTTCGCAAACTTGTTTGCCAGATCCTGGGTTTTTTTCGTGTTTGAATCACGTAGTAATGTGGTAACACACTGAAGCAGTCAATTAAACCTGGTTTCGATCAATATTTTAGAGGATAACACCGGTTAGGTCTGGGTTAGGTCTGGGATATGCGCGCATCTGGCTTATACTTTCGCCTTTTTCGCAAACTTGTTTGCCAGATCCTGGGTTTTTTTCGTGTTTGAATCACGTAGTAATGTGGTAACACACTGAAGCAGTCAATTAACCCTGGTTTCGATCAATATTTTGGAGGGTAACACCGGTTAGGTCTGGGTTAGGTCTGGGTTATGCCCGCATCTGGCTAATGATTTTGCCTTCTTCGCATACTTGTTGGCCAGATCCTGGGTTTTTTCGTGTTTGAATCACGTAGTAATGTGGTAACACACTGAAGCAGTCATTAAACCTGGTTTCGATCAATATTTTAGAGGATAACACCGGTTAGGTCTGGGTTAGGTCTGGGATATGCGCGCATCTGGCTTATACTTTCGCCTTTTTCGCAAACTTGTTTGCCAGATCCTGTGTTTTTTCGTGTTTGAATCACGTGGTAATGTGGTAACACACTGAAGCAGTCAATTAAACCTGGTTTTGATCTATGTTTTAGAGGATAACACCGGCTAGGTCTGGGTTAGGTCTGGGTTATGCCCGCATCTGGCTCATGATTTTGTTTTCATCGCATACTTGTTGGCCAGATCTTGGGTTTTTCTCGTGTTTGAATCACGTAGTAATGTGGTAACACACTGAAGCAGTCAGTTAAACCGGGTTTCGATCAATATTTTAGAGGATAACACCGGTTAGGTCTGGGTTAGGTCTGGGTTATGCCCGCATCTGGCTCATGATTTTGCCTTCTTCGCATACTTGTTGGCCAGATCTTGGGTTTTTCTCGTGTTTGAATCACGTAGTAATGTGGTAATACACTGAAGCAGTCAATTAAACCTGGTTTCGCTCAATATTTTAGAGGATAACACCGGTTAGGTCTGGGTTAGGTCTGGGTTATGCCCGCATCTGGCTCATGATTTTGCCCTCTTCGCATACTTGTTGGCCAGATCCTGGGTTTTTTTCGTGTTTGAATCACGTAGGAATGTGGTAACACACTGAAGCAGTCAATTAAACCTGGTTCCAAACAATATTTTAGAGGATAACACCGGTTAGGTCTGGGTTAGGTCCGGGATATGCCCGCATCTGGCTCATGATTTTGCCTTCTTCGCATACTTGTTGGCCAGATCCTGGGCTTTTTTCGTGTTTGAATCACGTAGTAATGTGGTAACACACTGAAGCTGTCAATTAAACCTGGTTTCGATCAATATTTTAGAGGATAACACCGGTTAGGTCTGGGTTAGGTCTGGGATATGCGCGCATCTGGCTTATACTTTCACATTTTTCGCAAACTTGTTGGCCAGATCCTGGGTATTTTCCGTGTTTTATCACGTAGTAATGTGGTAACACACTGAAGCAGTCAATAAAACCTGGTTTCGATCAATATTTTAGAGGATGACACCGGTTAGGTCTGGGCTAGGTCTGAGATTTGCGCGCATCTGGCTTATACTGTCGCCTTTTTCGCAAACTTGTTGGCCAGATCCTGGGTATTTTCCGTGTTTGAATCACGTAGTAATGTGGTAACACACAGAAGCAGTCAATTAAACCTGGTTTCGATCAATATTTCAGAGGATAACACCGGTTAGGTCTGGGTTAGGTCTGGGTTATGCCCGCATCTGGCTCATGATTTTGCCTTCTTCCCATACTTGTTGGCCAGATCCTGGGTTTTTTTCGTGTTTCAATCACGTAGTAATGTGGTAACACATTGAGGCAGTCTATTAAACCTGGATTCGGACAGTATTTTAGAGGATAACACCGGTTAGGTCTGGGTTAGGTCTGGGTTATGCCCGCATCTGGCTCATGATTTTGCCTTCTTCGCATACTTGCTGGCCAGATCCTGGGTTTTTTTCGTGTTTGAATCACGTAGTAATGTGGTAATACACTGAAGCAGTCAATTAAACCTGGTTTCGATCAATATTTCAGAGGATAACACCGGTTAGGTCTGGGTTAGGTCTGGGAAATGCGCGCATCTGGCTTATACTTTCGCCTTCTTCGCATACTTGTTGGCCAGTTCCTGGGTTTTTTTCGTGTTTGAATCACGTAGGAATGTGGTAACACACTGAAGCAGTCAATTAAACCTGGTTTTGATCAATATTTTAGAGGATAACACCGGTTAGGTCTGGGTTAGGTCCGGGATATGCCCGCATCTGGCTCATGATTTTGCCTTCTGCGCATACTTGTTGGCCAGATCCTGGGTTTTCTTCGTGTTTGAATCACGTAGTAATGTGGTAATACACTGAAGCAGTCAATTAAACCTGGTTTCGATCAATATTTTACAGGATAACACCGGTTAGGTCTGGGTTAGGTCTGGGTTATGCCCGCATCTGGCTCATGATTTTGCCCTCTTCGCATACTTGTTGGCCAGATCCTGGGTTTTTTTCGTGTTTGAATCACGTAGGAATGTGGTAACACACTGAAGCAGTCAATTAAACCTGGTTCCAAACAATATTTTAGAGGATAACACCGGTTAGGTCTGGGTTAGGTCCGGGATATGCCCGCATCTGGCTCATGATCTTGCCTTCTTCGCATACTTGTTGGCCAGATCCTGGGTTTTTTTCGTGTTTCAATCACGTAGTAATGTGGTAACACATTGAGGCAGTCTATTAAACCTGGATTCGGACAGTATTTTAGAGGATAACACCGGTTAGGTCTGGGTTAGGTCTGGGTTATGCCCGCATCTGGCTCATGATTTTGCCTTCTTCGCATACTTGTTGGCCAGATCCTGGGTTTTTTTCGTGATTGAATCACGTAGTAATGTGGTAACACACTGAAGCAGTCAATTAAACCTGATTTCGATCAATATTTTAGAGGATAACACCGGTTAGGTCCGGGTTAGGTCTGGGATATGCGCCCATCTGGCTTATGCTTTCGCCTTTTTCGCAAACTTGTTGGCTAGATCCTGGGTTTTTTCCGTGTTTGAATCACGTAGTAATGTTGTACCACACTAAGGCAGTCAATTAAACGTGGATTCGGACAGTATTTTAGAGGATAACACCGGTTAGGTCTGGGTTAGGTCTGGGTTATGCCCGCATCTGGCTCATGATTTTGCCTTCTTCGCATACTTGTTGGCCAGATCCTGGGTTTTTTTCGTGTTTGAATCACGTAGTAATGTGGTAATACACTGGAGCAGTCAATAAAACCTGGTTTCGATCAATATTTTAGAGGATAACACCGGTTAGGTCTGGGTTAGGTCTGGGTTATGCCCGCATCTGGCTCATGATTTTGCCTTCTTCGCATACTTGTTGGCCAGATCCTGGGTTTTTTTCGTGTTTGAATCACGTAGGAATGTGGTAACACACTGAAGCAGTCAATTAAACCTGGTTCCAAACAATATTTTAGAGGATAACACCGGTTAGGTCTGGGTTAGGTCTGGGTTATGCCCGCATCTGGCTCATGACTTTGCCTTCTTCGCATACTTGTTGGCCAGATCCTGGGTTTTTTTCGTGTTTGAATCACGAAGTAATGTGGTAACACACTGAAGCAGTCCATTAAACCTGAATTCGGACAGTATTTTAGCGGATAACAACGGTTAGGTCTGGGTTAGGTCTGGGTTATGCCCGCATCTGGCTCATGATTTGGCCTTTTTCGCAAACTTGTTTGCCAGATCCTGGGTTTTTTTCGTGTTTGAATCACGTAGTAATGTGGTAACACACTGAAGCAGTCATTAACCCTGGTTTCGATCAATATTTTAGAGGATAACACCGGTTAGGTCTAGGTTAGGTCTGGGATATGCGCGCATCTGGCTTATACTTTCGCCTTTTTCGCAAACTTGTTTGCCAGATCCTGGGTTTTTTTCGTGTTTGAATCACGTAGTAATGTGGTAACACACTGAAGCAGTCAATTAAACCTGGTTTCGATCAATATTTTGGAGGATAGCACCGGTTAGGTCTGGGTTAGGTCTGGGATATGCGCGCATCTGGCTTATACTTTCGCCTTTTTCGCAAACTTGTTTGCCAGATCCTGCCTTTTTTTCGTGTTTGAATCACGTAGTAATGTGGTAACACACTGAACCAGTCAATTAACCCTGGTTTGGATCAATATTTTGGAGGATAACACCGGTTAGGTCTGGGTTAGGTCTGGGTTATGCCCGCATCTGGCTAATGATTTTGCCTTCTTCGCATACTTGTTGGCCAGATCCTGGGTTTTTTCGTGTTTGAATCACGTAGTAATGTGGTAACACACTGAAGCAGTCAGTTAAACCTGGTTTCGATCAATATTTTAGAGGATAACACCGGTTAGGTCTGGGTTAGGTCTGGGTTATGCCCGCATCTGGCTCATGATTTTGCCTTCTTCGCATACTTGTTGGCCAGATCTTGGGTTTTTCTCGTGTTTGAATCACGTAGTAATGTGGTAATACACTGAAGCAGTCAATTAAACCTGGTTTCGCTCAATATTTTAGAGGATAACACCGGTTAGGTCTGGGTTAGGTCTGGGTTATGCCCGCATCTGGCTCATGATTTTGCCCTCTTCGCATACTTGTTGGCCAGATCCTGGGTTTTTTTCGTGTTTGAATCACGTAGGAATGTGGTAACACACTGAAGCAGTCAATTAAACCTGGTTCCAAACAATATTTTAGAGGATAACACCGGTTAGGTCTGGGTTAGGTCCGGGATATGCCCGCATCTGGCTCATGATTATGCCTTCTTCGCATACTTGTTGGCCAGATCCTGGGCTTTTTTCGTGTTTGAATCACGTAGTAATGTGGTAACACACTGAAGCTGTCAATTAAACCTGGTTTCGATCAATATTTTAGAGGATAACACCGGTTAGGTCTGGGTTAGGTCTGGGATATGCGCGCATCTGGCTTATACTTTCACATTTTTCGCAAACTTGTTGGCCAGATCCTGGGTATTTTCCGTGTTTTATCACGTAGTAATGTGGTAACACACTGAAGCAGTCAATAAAACCTGGTTTCGATCAATATTTTAGAGGATGACACCGGTTAGGTCTGGGCTAGGTCTGGGATTTGCGCGCATCTGGCTTATACTGTCGCCTTTTTCGCAAACTTGTTGGCCAGATCCTGGGTATTTTCCGTGTTTGAATCACGTAGTAATGTGGTAACACACAGAAGCAGTCAATTAAACCTGGTTTCGATCAATATTTCAGAGGATAACACCGGTTAGGTCTGGGTTAGGTCTGGGTTATGCCCGCATCTGGCTCATGATTTTGCCTTCTTCGCATACTTGCTGGCCAGATCCTGGGTTTTTTTCGTGTTTGAATCACGTAGTAATGTGGTAATACACTGAAGCAGTCAATTAAACCTGGTTTCGATCAATATTTCAGAGGATAACACCGGTTAGGTCTGGGTTAGGTCTGGGAAATGCGCGCATCTGGCTTATACTTTCGCCTTCTTCGCATACTTGTTGGCCAGATCCTGGGTTTTTTTCGTGTTTGAATCACGTAGGAATGTGGTAACACACTGAAGCAGTCAATTAAACCTGGTTTCGATCAATATTTTAGAGGATAACACCGGTTAGGTCTGGGATAGGTTCGGGATATGCCCGCATCTGGCTCATGATTTTGCCTTCTTCGCATACTTGTTGGCCAGATCTTGGGTTTTTTTCGTGTTTGAATCACGTAGTAATGTGGTAACACACTGAAGCAGTCAATTAAACCTGGTTTCGATCAATATTTTAGAGGATAACACCGGTTAGGTCTGGGTTAGGTCCGGGATATGCCCGCATCTGGCTCATGATTTTGCCTTCTGCGCATACTTGTTGGCCAGATCCTGGGTTTTTTCCGTGTTTGAATCACGCAGTAATGTGGTAACACACTGAAGCAGTCAATTAAACCTGGTTTCGATCAATATTTTAGAGGATAACACCGGTTAGGTCTGGGTTAGGTCTGGGATATGCCCGCATCTGGCTCATGATTTTGCCTTCTTGGCATACTTGTTGGCCAGATCCTGGGTATTTTCCGTGTTTTATCACGTAGTAATGTGGTAATACACTGAAGCAGTCAATCTAACCTGGTTTCGATCAATATTTTAGAGGATAACACCGGTTAGGTCTGGGTTAGGTCTGGGTTATGCCCGCATCTGGCTCATGATTTTGCCTTCTTCGCATACTTGTTGGCCAGATCCTGGGTTTTTTTCGTGTTTCAATCACGTAGTAATGTGGTAACACTTTGAGGCAGTCTATTAAACCTGGATTCGGACAGTATTTTAGAGGATAACACCGGTTAGGTCTGGGTTAGGTCTGGGTTATGCCCGCATCTGGCTCATGATTTTGCCTTCTTCGCATACTCGTTGGCCTGATCCTGGGTTTTTTTTCGTGTTTGAATCACGTAGTAATGTGGTAATACACTGAAGCAGTCAATAAAACCTGGTTTCGATCAATATTTTAGAGGATAACACCGGTTAGGGCTGGGTTAGGTCTGGGTTATGCCCGCATCTGGCACATGATTTTGCCTTCTTCGCATACTTGTTGGCCAGATCCTGGGTTTTTTTCGTGTTTGAATCACGTAGTAATGTGGTAACACACAGAAGCTGTCAATTAAACCTGGTTTCGATCAATATTTTAGAGGATAACACCGGTTAGGTCTGGGTTAGGTCTGGGATATGCCCGCATCTGGCTCATGATTTTGCCTTCTTGGCATACTTGTTGGCCAGATCCTGGGTATTTTCCGTGTTTTATCACGTAGTAATGTGGTAACACACTGAAGCAGTCAATAAAACCTGGTTTCGATCAATATTTTAGAGGATGACACCGGTTAGGTCTGGGCTAGGTCTGGGATTTGCGCGCATCTGGCTTATACTGTCGCCTTTTTCGCAAACTTGTTGGCCAGATCCTGGGTATTTTACCGTGTTTGAATCACGTAGTAATGTGGTAACACACTGAAGCAGTCAATTAAACCTGGTTTCGATCAATATTTCAGAGGATAACACCGGTTAGGTCTGGGTTAGGTCTGAGTTATGCCCGCATCTGGCTCATGATTTTGCCTTCTTCGCATACTTGTTGGCCAGATCCTGGGTTTTTTTCGTGTTTGAATCACGTAGTAATGTGGTAATACACTGAAGCAGTCAATAAAACCTGGTTTCGATCAATATTTTAGAGGATAACACCGGTTAGGTCTGGGTTAGATCTGGGTTATGCCCGCATCTGGCTCATGATTTTGCCTTCTTCGCATACTTGTTGGCCAGATCCTGGCTTTTTTTCGTGTTTGAATCACGTAGTAATGTGGTAATACACTGAAGCAGTCAATCTAACCTGGTTTCGATCAATATTTTAGAGGATAACACCGGTTAGGTCTGGGTTAGGTCTGGGTTATGCCCGCATCTGGCTCATGATTTTGCCTTCTTCGCATACTTGTTGGCCAGATCCTGGGTTTTTTTCGTGTTTCAATCACGTAGTAATGTGGTAACACTTTGAGGCAGTCTATTAAACCTGGATTCGGACAGTATTTTAGAGGATAACACCGGTTAGGTCTGGGTTAGGTCTGGGTTATGCCCGCATCTGGCTCATGATTTTGCCTTCTTCGCATACTCGTTGGCCAGATCCTGGGTTTTTTTTCGTGTTTGAATCACGTAGTAATGTGGTAATACACTGAAGCAGTCAATAAAACCTGGTTTCGATCAATATTTTAGAGGATAACACCGGTTAGGGCTGGGTTAGGTCTGGGTTATGCCCGCATCTGGCTCATGATTTTGCCTTCTTCGCATACTTGTTGGCCAGATCCTGGGTTTTTTTCGTGTTTGAATCACGTAGTAATGTGGTAACACACTGAAGCTGTCAATTAAACCTGGTTTCGATCAATATTTTAGAGGATAACACCGGTTAGGTCTGGTTTAGGACTGGGTTATGCCCGCATCTGGCTCATGATTTTGCCTTCTTCGCATACTTGTTGGCCAGATCCTCGGATTTCTCCGTGTTTGATCACGTAGTAATGTGGTAACACACTGAAGCAGTCAATAAAACCTGCGCCGGGTCGGACCGGTTGGGGGTAGAAGTGCCTCCCCCTACCGGTCCGACGCAAGGGGAGGCACCCTCGGCGGTCTGGTGCGGCCATGAACGCCCGGCCGCCGAGGGGTGGAAACGGGGTCGCGGGCGGTTGCGAGTTGGGGCTCGCAGCCGCCACTAAACGCGGCCCCGGGACGGATAGCGGCGGGATGGAGTGGCCCCGTCCCGCCGCTATGAGGCAGTGTGTCTACTGGGGGGACCGATTGTCCCCCCGGGGGATGGGCGCGAAAGCGCGGGCACGGGGAGGATACCGGAAGAATGCTTCGAGCGATTCCCGGTATCCTCCCAAAGCGTGCCGAAGGGTCACCGTGGGGTTTTTAGTGGGTAGGTCCCGCGCCTGTCGTTGTACGGGCGCCGGGAATCCCACACACCCCTCCCACCTCTCCCCAAGGAGGTGGGAGGGAGTCTTTCGAAGATTTTCCCCACGACAAAAAAAAAAAAAAAAAAAAAAAAAAAAAAGTCAATAAAACCTGGTTTCGATCAATATTTTAGAGGATAACACCGGTTACGTCTGGGTCAGTTCTGGGTTATGCCCGCATCTGGCTCATGATTTTGCCTTCTTCGCATACTTGTTGGCCAGATCCTGGGTTTTTTTCGTGTTTCAATCACGTAGTAATGTGGTAACACATTGAGGCAGTCTATTAAACCTGGATTCGGACAGTATTTTAGAGGATAACACCGGTTAGGTCTGGGTTAGGTCGGGGTTATGCCCGCATCTGGCTCATGATTTTGCCTTCTTCGCATACTTGTTGGCCAGATCCTGGCTTTTTTTCGTGTTTGAATCACGTAGTAATGTGGTAATACACTGAAGCAGTCAATCTAACCTGGTTTCGATCAATATTTTAGAGGATAACACCGGCTAGGTCTGGGTTAGGTCTGGGTTATGCCCGCATCTGGCTCATGATTTTGCCTTCTTCGCATACTTGTTGGCCAGATCCTGGGTTTTTTTCGTGTTTCAATCACGTAGTAATGTGGTAACACATTGAGGCAGTCTATTAAACCTGGATTCGGACAGTATTTTAGAGGATAACACCGGTTAGGTCTGGGTTAGGTCTGGGTTAAGCCCGCATCTGGCTCATGATTTTGCCTTCTTCGCATACTTGTTGGCCAGATCCTGGGTTTTTTTCGTGTTTGAATCACGTAGTAATGTGGTAATACACTGAAGCAGTCAATTAAACCTGGTTTCGATCAATATTTTAGAGGATAACTCCGGTTAGGTCCGGGTTAGGTCTGGGATATGCGCCCATCTGGCTTATGCTTTCGCCTTTTTCGCAAACTTGTTGGCTAGATCCTGGGTTTTTTCCGTGTTTGAATCACGTAGTAATGTTGTACCACACTGAGGCAGTCAATTAAACCTGGATTCGATCAATATTTTAAAGGATAACACCGGTTAGGTCTGGGTTAGGTCTGGGTTATGCCCGCATCTGGCTCATGATTTTGCCTTCTTCGCGTACTTGTTGGCCAGATCCTGGGGTTTTTTCGTGTTTGAATCACGTAGTAATGTGGTAACACACTGAAGCAGTCAATTAAACCTGGTTTCGATCAATATTTTATAGGATAACACCGGTTAGGTCTGGGATAGGTCCGGGATATGCCCCCCGCATCTGGCTCATGATTTTGCCTTCTTCGCATACTTGTTGGCCAGATCCTGGGTTTTTTTCGTGTTTGAATCACGTAGTAATGTGGTAACACACTGAAGCTGTCAATTAAACCTGGTTTCGATCAATATTTTAGAGGATAACACCGGTTAGGTTTGGGTTAGGTCTGGGTTATGCCCGCATCCGGCTCATGATTTTGCCTTCTTCGCGTACTTGTTGGCCAGATCCTGGGGTTTTTTCGTGTTTGAATCACGTAGTAATGTGGTAACACACTGAAGCAGTCAATTAAACCTGGTTTCGATCAATATTTTATAGGATAACACCGGTTAGGTCTGGGATAGGTCCGGGATATGCCCGCATCTGGCTCATGATTTTGCCTTCTTCGCATACTTGTTGGCCAGATCCTGGGTTTTTTTCGTGGTTGAATCACGTAGTAATGTGGTAACACACTGAAGCTGTCAATTAAACCACGTTTCGATCAATATTTTAGAGGATAACGCCGGTTAGGTCTGGGTTAGGTCTGGGTTATGCCCGCATCCGGCTCATGATTTTGCCTTCTTCGCATACTTGTTGGCCAGATCTTGGGTTTTTTTCGTGTTTGAATCACGTAGTAATGTGGTAACACACTGAAGCAGTTAATTAAACCTGGTTTCAATCAATATTTTAGAGGATAACACCGGTTAGGTCTGGGTTATGCCCGCATCTGGCTCATGATTTTGCCTTCATCGCATACTTGTTGGCCAGATCCTGGGTTTTTTCCGTGTTTGAATCAGGTAGTAATGTGGTAACACACTGAAGCAGTCAATTAAACCTGGTTTCAATCAATATTTCAGAGGATAACACCGGTTAGGTCTGGGTTAGGTCTGGGAAATGCGCGCATCTGGCTTATACTTTCGCCTTCTTCGCATACTTGTTGGCCAGATCCTGGGTTTTTTTCGTGTTTGAATCACGTAGGAATGTGGTAACACACTGAAGCAGTCAATTAAACCTGGTTTCGATCAATATTTTAGAGGATAACACCGGTTAGGTCTGGGTTAGGTCCGGGATATGCCCGCATCTGGCTCATGATTCTGCCTTCTGCGCATACTTGTTGGCCCGATCCTGGGTTTTTTCCGTGTTTGAATCACGCAGTAATGTGGTAACACACTGAAGCAGTCAATTAAACCTGGTTTCGATCAATATTTTAGAGGATAACACCGGTTAGGTCTGGGTTAGGTCTGGGTTATGCCCGCATCTGGCTCATGATTTTGCCCTCTTCGCATACTTGTTGGCCAGATCCTGGGTTTTTTTCGTGTTTGAATCACGTAGGAATGTGGTAACACACTGAAGCAGTCAATTAAACCTTGTTCCAAACAATATTTTAGAGGATAACACCGGTTAGGTCTGGGTTAGGTCCGGGATATGCCCGCATCTGGCTCATGATTTTGCCTTCTTCGCAGACTTGTTGGCCAGATCCTGGGTATTTTCCGTGTTTTATCACGTAGTAATGTGGTAACACACTGAAGCAGTCAATAAAACCTGGTTTCGATCAATATTTTAGAGGATGACACCGGTTAGGTCTGGGCTAGGTCTGGGATTTGCGCGCATCTGGCTTATACTGTCGCCTTTTTCGCAAACTTGTTGGCCAGATCCTGGGTATTTTCCGTGTTTGAATCACGTAGTAATGTGGTAACACACTGAAGCAGTCAATTAAACCTGGTTTCGATCAATATTTCAGAGGATAACACCGGTTAGGTCTGGGTTAGGTCTGGGTTATGCCCGCATCTGGCTCATGATTTTGCCTTCTTCGCATACTTGTTGGCCAGATCCTGGGTTTTTTTCGTGTTTGAATCACGTAGTAATGTGGTAATACACTGAAGCAGTCAATAAAACCTGGTTTCGATCAATATTTTAGAGGATAACACCGGTTAGGTCTGGGTTAGGTCTGGGTTATGCCCGCATCTGGCTCATGATTTTGCCTTCTTCGCATACTTGTTGGCCAGATCCTGGCTTTTTTTCGTGTTTAAATCACGTAGTAATGTGGTAATACACTGAAGCAGTCAATCTAACCTGGTTTCGATCAATATTTTAGAGGATAACACCGGTTAGGTCTGGGTTAGGTCTGGGTTATGCCCGCATCTGGCTCATGATTTTGCCTTCTTCGCATACTTGTTGGCCAGATCCTGGGTTTTTTTCGTGTTTCAATCACGTAGTAATGTGGTAACACATTGAGGCAGTCTATTAAACCTGGATTCGGACAGTATTTTAGAGGATAACACCGGTTAGGTCTGGGTTAGGTCTGGGTTATGCCCGCATCTGGCTCATGATTTTGCCTTCTTCGCATACTTGTTGGCCAGATCCTGGGTTTTTTTCGTGTTTGAATCACTTAGTAATGTGGTAATACACTGAAGCAGTCAATTAAACCTGGTTTCGATCAATATTTTAGAGGATAACACCGGTTAGGTCTGGGTTAGGTCTGGGATATGCGCGCATCTGGCTTATGCTTTCGCCTTCTTCGCAAACTTGTTGGCCAGATCCTGGGTTTTTTCCGTGTTTGAATCACGTAGTAATGTTGTACCACACTGTGGCAGTCAATTAAACCTGGATTCGGACAGTATTTTAGAGGATAACACCGGTTAGGTCTGGTTTAGGTCTGGGTTATGCCCGCATCTGGCTTATACTTTCGCCTTTTTCGCAAACTTGTTGGCCAGATCCTGGGTTTTTTTCGTGTTTGAATCACGTAGTAATGTGGTAATACACTGAAGCAGTCAATTAAACCTGGTTTCGATCAATATTTTAAGGATAACACAGGTTAGGTCTGGGTTAGGTCTGGGTTATGCCCGCATCTGGCTCATGATTTTGCCTTCTTCGCGTACTTGTTGGCCAGATCCTGGGGTTTTTTCGTGTTTGAATCACGTAGTAATGTGGTAACACACTGAAGCAGTCAATTAAACCTGGTTTCGATCAATATTTTATAGGATAACACCGGTTAGGTCTGGGATAGGTCCGGGATATGCCCGCATCTGGCTCATGATTTTGCCTTCTTCGCATACTTGTTGGCCAGATACTGGGTTTTTTTCGTGTTTGAATCACGTAGTAATGTGGTAACACACTGAAGCTGTCAATTAAACCTGGTTTCGATCAATATTTTAGAGGATAACACCGGTTAGGCCTGGGTTAGGTCTGGGGTATGCCCGCATCCGCCTCATGATTTTGCCTTCTTCGCATACTTGTTGGCCAGATCTTGGGTTTTTTTCGTGTTTGAATCACGTAGTAATGTGGTAACACACTGAAGCAGTCAATTAAACCTGGTTTCGATCAATATTTTAGAGGATAACACCGGTTAGGTCTGGGTTAGGTCTGGGTTATGCCCGCATCTGGCTCATGATTTTGCCTTCATCGCATACTTGTTGGCCAGATCCTGGGTTTTTTCCGTGTTTGAATCAGGTAGTAATGTGGTAACACACTGAAGCAGTCAATTAAACCTGGTTTCGATCAATATTTCAGAGGATAACACCGGTTAGGTCTGGGTTAGGTCTGGGAAATGCGCGCATCTGGCTTATACTTTCGCCTTCTTCGCATACTTCTTGGCCAGATCCTGGGTTTTTTTCGTGTTTGAATCACGTAGGAATGTGGTAACACACTGAAGCAGTCAATTAAACCTGGTTTCGATCAATATTTTAGAGGATAACACCGGTTAGGTCTGGGTTAGGTCCGGGATATGCCCGCATCTGGCTCATGATTTTGCCTTCTGCGCATACTTGTTGGCCAGAACCTGGGTTTTTTCCGTGTTTGAATCACGTAGTAATGTGGTAATACACTGAAGCAGTCAATTAAACCTGGTTTCGATCAATATTTTAGAGGATAACACCGGTTAGGTCTGGGTTAGGTCTGGGTTATGCCCGCATCTGGCTCATGATTTTGCCCTCTTCGCATACTTATTGGCCAGATCCTGGGTTTTTTTCGTGTTTGAATCACGAAGGAATGTGGTAACACACTGAAGCAGTCAATTAAACCTGGTTCCAAACAATATTTTAGAGGATAACACCGGTTAGGTCTGGGTCAGGTCCGGGATATGCCCGCATCTGGCTCATGATTTTGCCTTCTTCGCATACTCGTTGGCCAGATCCTGGGTTTTTTTCGTGTTTGAATCACGTAGTAATGTGGTAACACACTGAAGCTGTCAATTAAACCTGGTTTCGATCAATATTTTAGAGGATAACACCGGTTAGGTCTGGGTTAGGTCTGGGATATGCGCGCATCTGACTTATACTTTCACATTTTTCGCAAACTTCTTGGCCAGATCCTGGATATTTTCCGTGTTTTATCACGTAGTAATGTGGTAACACACTGAAGCAGTCAATAAAACCTGGTTTCGATCAATATTTTAGAGGATGACACCGGTTAGGTCTGGGCTAGATCTGGGATTTGCGCGCATCTGGCTTATACTGCCGCATTTTTCGCAAACTTGTTGGCCAGATCCTGGGTTTTTTCCGTGTTTGAATCACGTAGTAATGTGGTAACACTCTGAAGCAGTCAATTAAACCTGGTTTCGATCAATATTTCAGAGGATAACACCGGTTAGGTCTGGGTTAGGTCTGGGTTATGCCCGCATCTGGCTCATGATTTTGCCTTCTTCGCATACTTGTTGGCCAGATCCTGGGTTTTTTTCGTGTTTGAATCACAAAGTAATGTGGTAACACACTGAAGCGGTCAATTAAACCTGGTTTCGATCAATATTTTAGAGGATAACACCGGTTAGGTCTGGGTTATGTCTGGGATATGCTCGCATCTGGCTTATACTTTCACATTTTTCGCAAACTTGTTGGCCAGATCCTGGCTTTTTTTCGTGTTTGAATCACGTAGTAATGTGGTAATACACTGAAGCAGTCAATTTAACCTGGTTTCGATCAATATTTTAGAGGATAACACCGGTTAGGTCTGGGTTAGGTCTGGGTTATGCCCGCATCTGGCTCATGATTTTGCCTTCTTCGCATACTTGTTAGCCAGATGCTGGGTTTTTTTCGTGTTTCAATCACGTAGCAATGTGGTAACACATTGAGGCAGTCTATTAAACCTGGATTCGGACAGTATTTTAGTGGATAACACCGGTTAGGTCTGGGTTAGGTCTGGGTTATGCCCGCATCTGGCTCATGATTTTGCCTTCTTCGCATACTTGTTGGCCAGATCCTGGGTTTTTTTCGTGTTTGAATCACGTAGTAATGTGGTAATACACTGAAGCAGTCAATTAAACCTGGTTTCGATCAATATTTTAGAGGATAACACCGGTTAGGTCCGGGTTAGGTCTGGGATATGCGCCCATCTGGCTGATGCTTTCGCCTTTTTCGCAAACTTGTTGGCTAGATCCTGGGTTTTTTCCGTGTTTGAATCACGTAGTAATGTTGTACCACACTGAGGCAGTCAATTAAACCTGGATTCGGACAGTATTTTAGAGGATAACACCGGTTAGGTCTGGGTTAGGTCTGGGTTATGCCCGCATCTGGCTCATGATTTTGCCTTCTTCGCATACTTGTTGGCCAGATCCTGGGTTTTTTTCGTGTTTGAATCACGTAGTAATGTGGTAACACACTGAAGCGGTCAATTAAACCTGGTTTCGATCAATATTTTAGAGGATGACACCGGTTAGGTCTGGGTTAGGTCTGGGATATGCGCGCATCTGTCTTATACTGCCGCATTTTTCGCAAACTTGTTGGCCAGATCCTGGGTTTTTTCCGTGTTTGAATCCCGTAGTAATGTGGTAACACTCTGAAGCAGTCAATTAAACCTGGTTTCGATCAATATTTCAGAGGATAACACAGGTTAGGTCTGGGTTAGGTCTGGGTTATGCCCGCATCTGGCTCATGATTTTGCCTTCTTCGCATACTTGTTGGCCAGATCCTGGGTTTTTTTCGTGTTTGAATCACGTAGTAATGTGGTAACACACTGAAGCGGTCAATTAAACCTGGTTTCGATCAATATTTTAGAGGATAACACCGGTTAGGTCTGGGTTAGGTCTGGGATATGCGCGCATCTGGCTTATACTTTCACATTTTTCGCAAACTTGTTGGCCAGATCCTGGCTTTTTTTCGTGTTTGAATCACGTAGTAATGTGGTAATACACTGAAGCAGTCAATTTAACCTGGTTTCGATCAATATTTTAGAGGATAACACCGGTTAGGTCTGGGTTAGGTCTGGGTTATACCCGCATCTGGCTCATGATTTTGCCTTCTTCGCATACTTGTTGGCCAGATCCTGGGTTTTTTTCGTGTTTCAATCACGTAGCAATGTGGTAACACATTGAGGCAGTCTATTAAACCTGGATTCGGACAGTATTTTAGTGGATAACACCGGTTAGGTCCGGGTTAGGTCTGGGATATGCGCCCATCTGGCTGATGCTTTCGCCTTTTTCGCAAACTTGTTGGCTAGATCCTGGGTTTTTTCCGTGTTTGAATCACGTAGTAATGTTGTACCACACTGAGGCAGTCAATTAAACCTGGATTCGGACAGTATTTTAGAGGATAACACCGGTTAGGTCTGGGTTAGGTCTGGGTTATGCCCGCATCTGGCTCATGATTTTGCCTTCTTCGCATACTTGTTGGCCAGATCCTGGGTTTTTTTCGTGTTTCAATCACGTAGTAATGTGGTAACACACTGAGGCAGTCTATTAAGCCTGGATCCGATCAATATTTTAGAGGATAACACCGGTTAGGTCTGGGTTAGGTCTGGGTTATGCCCGCATCTGGCTCATGATTTTGCCTTCTTCGCATACTTGTTGGCCAGATCCTGGGTTTTTTTCGTGTTTGAATCACGTAGTAATGTGGTAATACACTGAAGCAGTCAATAAAACCTGGTTTCGATCAATATTTTAGAGGATAACACCGGTTAGGTCTGGGTTAGGTCTGGGTTATGCCCGCATCTGGCTCATGATTTTGCCTTCTTCGCATACTTGTTGGCCAGATCCTGGGTTTTTTTCGTGTTTGAATCACGTAGTAATGTGGTAATACACTGAAGCAGTCAATAAAACCTGGCTTCGATCAATATTTTAGAGGATAACACCGGTTAGGTCTGGGTTAGGTCTGGGATATGCCCGCATCTGGCTCATGATTTTGCCTTCTTCGCATACTTGTTGGCCAGATCCTGGGTTTTTTTCGTGTTTGAATCACGTAGTAATGTGGTAACACACTGGGGCAGTCTATTAAACCTGGATTCGGACAGTATTTTAGAGGATAACACCGGTTAGGTCTGGTTTAGGTCTGGGTTATGCCCGCATCTGGCTTATACTTTCGCCTTTTTCGCAAACTTGTTGGCCAGATCCTGGGTATTTTCCGTGTTTGAATCACGTAGTAATGTGGTAACACACTGAAGCTGTCAATTAAACCTGGTTTCGATCAATATTTCAGAGGATAACACCGGTTAGGTCTGGGTTAGGTCTGGGAAATGCGCGCATCTGGCTTATACTTTCGCTTTCTTCGCATACTTGTTGGCCAGATCCTGGGTTTTTTTCGTGTTTGAATCACGTAGGAATGTGGTAACACACTGAAGCAGTCAATTAAACCTGGTTTCGATCAATATTTTAGAGGATAACACCGGTTAGGTGTGGGTTAGGTCCGGGATATGCCCGCATCTGTCTCATGATTTTGCCTTCTTCGCATACTTGTTGGCTAGATCCTGGGTTTTTTTCGTGTTTGAATCACGTAGTAATGTGGTAACACACTGAAGCTGTCAATTAAACCTGGTTTCGATCAATATTTTAGAGGATAACACCGGTTAGGTCTGGGTTAGGTCTGGGTTATGCCCGCATCTGGCTCATGATTTTGCCTTCTTCGCATACTTGTTGCCCAGATCCTGGGTTTTTTTCGTGTTTGAATCACGTAGTAATGTGGTAACACACTGAAGCAGTCAATTAAACCTGGTTTCGATCAATATTTTAGAGGATAACACCGGTTAGGTCTGGGTTAGGTCTGGGTTATGGCCGCATCTGGCTCATGATTTTGCCTTCTTCGCATACTTGTTGGCCAGAGCCTGGGTTTTTTCCGTGTTTGATCACGTAGTAATGTGGTAACACACTGAAGCAGTCAATAAAACCTGGTTTCGATCAATATTTTAGAGGATAACGTCGGTTAGGTCTGGGTTAGGTCTGGGATTAGCGCGCATCTGGCTTATACTTTCGCCTTTTTCGCAATCTTGTTGGCCAGATCCTGGGGTTTTTCCGTGTTTGATCGCGTAGTAATGTGGTAACACACTGAAGCAGTCAATTAAACCTGGTTTCGATCAATATTTTAGAGGATAACACCGGTTAGGTCTGGGTTAGGTCTGGGTTATGCCCGCATCTGGCTCATGATTTTGCCTTCTTCGCATACTTGTTGGCCAGATCCTGGGTTTTTTTCGTGTTTGAATCACTTAGTAATTGGTAATACACTGAAGCAGTCAATTAAACCTGGTTTCCATCAATATTTTAGAGGATAACACCGGTTAGGTCTGGGTTAGGTCTGGGTTATGCCCGCATCTGGCTTATGCTTTCGCCTTCTTCGCAAACTTGATGGCCAGATCCTGGGTTTTTTCCGTGTTTGAATCACGTAGTAATGTTGTACCACACTGAGGCAGTCAATTAAACCTGGATTCGGACAGTATTTTAGAGGATAACACCGGTTAGGTCTGGTTTAGGTCTGGGTTATGCCCGCATCTGGCATATACTTTCGCCTTTTTCGCAAACTTGTTGGCCAGATCCTGGGTATTTTCCGTGTTTGAATCACGTAGTAATGTGGTAACACACTGAAGCAGTCAATTAAACCTGGTTTCGATCAATATTTCAGAGGATAACACCGGTTAGGTCTGGGTTAGGTCTGGGTTAAGCCCGCATCTGGCTCATGATTTTGCCTTCTTCGCATACTTGTTGGTCAGATCCTGGGTTTTTTTCGTGTTTGAATCACGTAGTAATGTGGTAATACACTGAAGCAGTCAATTAAACCTGGTTTCGATCAATATTTTAGAGGATAACACCGGTTAGGTCTGGGTTAGGTCTGGGTTATGCCCGCATCTGGCTCATGATTTTGCCTTCTTCGCGTACTTGTTGGCCAGACCCTGGGGTTTTTTCGTGTTTGAATCACGTAGTAATGTGGTAACACACTGAAGCAGTCAATTAAACCTGGTTTCGATCAATATTTTATAGGATAACACCGGTTAGGTCTGGGATAGGTCCGGGATATGCCCGCATCTGGCTCATGATTTTGCCTTCTTCGCATACTTGTTGGCCAGATCCAGGGTTTTTTTCGTGTTTGAATCACGTAGTAATGTGGTAACACACTGAAGCAGTCAATTAAACCTGGTTTCGATCAATATTTTAGAGGATAACACCGGTTAGGTCTGGGTTAGGTCTGGGTTAGGTCTGGGTTATGCCCGCATCTGGCTCACGATTTTGCCTTCTTCGCATACTTGTTGGCCAGATCCTGGGTTTTTTTCGTGTTTGAATCACGTAGTAATGTGGTAATACACTGAAGCAGTCAATAAAACCTGGCTTCGATCAATATTTTAGAGGATAACACCGGTTAGGTCTGGGTTAGGTCTGGGATATGCCCGCATCTGGCTCATGATTTTGCCTTCTTCGCATACTTGTTGGCCAGATCCTGGGTTTTTTTCGTGTTTGAATCACGTAGTAATGTGGTAACACACTGAAGCTGTCAATTAAACCTGGTTTCGATCAATATTTTAGAGGATAACACCGGTTAGGTCTGGGTTAGGTCTGGGTTATGCCCGCATCTGGCTCATGATTTTGCCTTCTTCGCATACTTGTTGGCCAGATCCTCGGTTTTTTCCGTGTTTGATCACGTAGTAATGTGGTAACACACTGAAGCAGTCAATAAAACCTGGTTTCGATCAATATTTTAGAGGATAACACCGGCTACGTCTGGGTTAGTTCTGGGTTATGCCCGCATGTGGCTCATGATTTTGCCTTCTTCGCATACTTGTTGGCCAGATCCTGGGTTTTTTTCGTGTTTGAATCACGTAGTAATGTGGTAATACACTGAAGCAGTCAATTAAACCTGGTTTGGATCAATATTTTAGAGGATAACACCCGTTAGGTCAGGGTTTGGTCTGGGTTAGGTCTGGGTTATGCCCGCATCTGGCTCATGATTTTGCCTTCTTCGCATACTTGTTGGCCAGATCCTGGGTTTTTTTCGTGTTTGAATCACTTAGTAATGTGGTAATACACTGAAGCAGTCAATTAAACCTGGTTCCGATCAATATTTTAGAGGATAACACCGGTTAGGTCTGGGTTAGGTCTGGGATATGCGCGCATCTGGCTCATGATTTTGCCCTCTTCGCAAACTTGTTGGCCAGGTCCTGGGTTTTTTCCGTGTTTGAATCACGTAGTAATGTTGTACCACACTGAGGCAGTCAATTAAACCTGGATTCGGACAGTATTTTAGAGGATAACACCGGTTAGGTCTGGTTTAGGTCTGGGTTATGCCCGCATCTGGCTTATACTTTCGCCTTTTTCGCAAACTTGTTGGCCAGATCCTGGGTATTTTCCGTGTTTGAATCACGTAGCAATGTGGTAACACACTGAAGCAGTCAATTAAACCTGGTTTCGATCAATATTTCAGAGGATAACACCGGTTAGGTCTGGGTTAGGTCTGGGTTATGCCCGCATCCGGCTCATGATTTTGCCTTCTTCGCATACTTGTTGGCCAGATCTTGGGTTTTTTTCGTGTTTGAATCACGTAGTAATGTGGTGACACACTGAAGCAGTCAATTAGACCTGGTTTCGATCAATATTTTAGAGGATAACACCGGTTAGGTCTGGGTTAGGTCTGGGTTATGCCCGCATCTGGCTCATGATTTTGCCTTCTTCGCATACTTGTTGGCCAGATCCTGGGTTTTTTTCGTGTTTGAATCACGTAGTAATGTGGTAACACACTGAAGCAGTCAATTAAACCTGGTTTCGATCTATATTTTATAGGATAACACCGGTTAGGTCTGGGATAGGTCCGGGATATGCCCGCATCTGGCTCATGATTTTGCCTTCTTCGCATACTTGTTGGCCAGATCCTGGGTTTTTTTCGTGTTTGAATCACGTAGTAATGTGGTAACACACTGAAGGTGTCAATTAAACCTGGTTTCGATCAATATTTTAGAGGGTAACACCGGTTAGGTCTGGGTTAGGTCTGGGTTATGCCCGCATCCGGCTCATGATTTTGCCTTCTTCGCATACTTGTTGGCCAGATCTTGGGTTTTTTTCGTGTTTGAATCACGTAGTAATGTGGTGACACACTGAAGCAGTCAATTAGACCTGGTTTCGATCAATATTTTAGAGGATAACACCGGTTAGGTCTGGGTTAGGTCTGGGTTATGCCCGCATCTGGCTCATGATTTTGCCTTCTTCGCATACTTGTTGGCCAGATCCTGGGTTTTTTTCGTGTTTGAATCACGTAGTAATGTGGTAATACACTGAAGCAGTCAATAAAACCTGGTTTCGATCAATATTTTAGAGGATAACGTCGGTTAGGTCTGGGTTAGGTCTGGGATTTGCGCGCATCTGGCTTATACTTTCGCCTTTTTCGCAATCTTGTTGGCCAGATCCTGGGGTTTTTCCGTGTTTGATCGCGTAGTAATGTGGTAACACACTGAAGCAGTCAATTAAACCTGGTTTCGATCAATATTTTAGAGGATAACACCGGTTAGGTCTGGGTTAGGTCTGGGTTATGCCCGCATCTGGCTCATGATTTTGCCTTCTTCGCATACTTGTTGGCCAGATTCTGGGTTTTTTTCGTGTTTGAATCACTTAGTAATGTGGTAATACACTGAAGCAGTCAATTAAACCTGGTCTCGATCAATATTTTAGAGGATAACACCGGTTAGGTCTGGGTTAGGTCTGGGTTATGCCCGCATCTGGCTTATGCTTTCGCCTTCTTCGCAAACTTGATGGCCAGATCCTGGGTTTTTTCCGTGTTTGAATCACGTAGTAATGTTGTACCACACTGAGGCAGTCAATTAAACCTGGTTTCGATCAATATTTCAGAGGATAACACCGGTTAGGTCTGGGTTAGGTCTGGGAAATGCGCGCATCTGGCTTATACTTTCGCCTTCTTCGCATAGTTGTTGGCCAGATCCTGGGTTTTTTTCGTGTTTGAATCACGTAGGAATGTGGTAACACACTGATGCAGTCAATTAAACCTGGTTTCGATCAATATTTTAGAGGATAACTCCGGTTAGGTGTGGGTTAGGTCCGTGATATGCCCGCATCTGGCTCATGATTTTGCCTTCTTCGCATACTTGTTGGCCAGATCCTGGGTTTTTTTCGTGTTTGAATCACGTAGTAATGTGGTAACACACTGAAGCTGTCAATTAAACCTGGTTTCGATCAATGTTTTAGAGGATAACACCGGTTAGGTCTGGGTTAGGTCTGGGTTATGCCCGCATCTGGCTCATGATTTTGCCTTCTTCGCATACTTGTTGGCCAGATCCTGGGTTTTTTTCGTGTTTGAATCACGTAGTAATGTGGTAAGACACTGAAGCTGTCAATTAAACCTGGTTTCGATCAATATTTTAGAGGATAACACCGGTTAGGTCTGGGTTAGGTCTGGGATATGCGCCCATCTGGCTTATGCTTTCGCCTTTTTCGCAAACTTGTTGGCTAGATCCTGGGTTTTTTCCGTGTTTGAATCACGTAGTAATGTTGTAACACACTGAGGCAGTCAATTAAACCTGGATTCGGACAGTATTTTAGAGGATAACACCGGTTAGGTCTGGGTTAGGTCTGGGTTATGCCCGCATCTGGCTCATGATTTTGCCTTCTTCGCATACTTGTTGGCCAGATCCTGGGTTTTTTTCATGTTTGAATCACGTAGTAATGTGGTAATACACTGAAGCAGTCAATTAAACCTGGTTTCGATCAATATTTTAGAGGATAACACCGGTTAGGTCTGGGTTAGGTCTGGGTTATGCCCGCATCTGGCTCATGATTTTGCCTTCTTCGCATACTTGTTGGCCAGATCCTGGGTTTTTTTCGTGTTTCAATCCCGTAGTAATGTGGTAACACACTGGGGCAGTCTATTAAACCTGGATTCGGACTGTATTTTAGAGGATAACACCGGTTAGGTCTGGGTTAGGTCTGGGTTATGCCCGCATCTGGCTCATGATTTTGCCTTCTTCGCATACTTGCTGGCCAGATCCTGGGTTTTTTTCGTGTTTGAATCACGTAGTAATGTGGTAATACACTGAAGCAGTCAATTAAACCTGGATTCGGACAGTATTTTAGATGATAACACCGGTTAGGTCTGGGTTAGGTCTGGGTTATGCCCGCATCTGGCTCATGATTTTGCCTTCTTCGCATACTTGTTGGCCAGATCCTGGGTTTTTTTCGTGATTGAATCACGTAGTAATGTGGTAATACACTGAGGCAGTCAATTAAACCTTGTTTCGATCAATATTTTAGAGGATAACACCGGTTAGGTCTGGGTTAGGTCTGGGATATGCGCCCATCTGGCTGATGCTTTCGCCTTTTTCGCAAACTTGTTGGCTAGATCCTGGGTTTTTTCCGTGTTTGAATCACGTAGTAATGTTGTACCACACTGAAGCAGTCAATTAAATCTGGTTTCGATCAATATTTCAGAGGATAACACCGGTTAGGTCTGGGATAGGTCTGGGTTAAGCCCGCATCTGGCTCATGATTTTGCCTTCTTCGCGTACTTGTTGGCCAGATCCTGGGGTTTTTTCGTGTTGGAATCACGTAGTAATGTGGTAACACACTGAAGCAGTCAATTAAACCTGGTTTCGATCAATATTTTATAGGATAACACCGGTTAGGTCTGGGATAGATCCGGGATATGCCCGCATCTGGCTCATTATTTTGCCATCTTCGCATACATGTTGGCCAGATCCTGGGTTTTTTTCGTGTTTGAATCACGTAGTAATGTGGTAATACACTGAAGCAGTCAATAAAACCTGGTTTCGAACAACATTTTAGAGGATAACACCGGTTAGGTCTGGGTTAGGTCTGGGTTATGCCCGCATCTGGCTCATGATTTTGCCTTCTTCGCGTACTTGTTGGCCAGATCCTGGGGGTTTTTTCGTGTTTGAATCACGTAGTAATGTGGTAACACACTGAAGCAGTCAATTAAACCTGGTTTCGATCAATATTTTATAGGATAACACCGGTTAGGTCTGGGATAGATCCGGGATATGAGCCCGCATCTGGCTCATGATTTTGCCTTCTTCGCATACTTGTTGGCCAGATCCTGGGTTTTTTTCGTGTTTGAATCACGTAGTAATGTGGTAACACACTGAAGCTGTCAATTAAACCTGGTTTCGATCAATATTTTAGAGGATAACACCGGTTAGGTCTGGGTTAGGTCTGGGTTATGCCCGCATCCGGCTCATGATTTTGCCATCTTCGCATACTTGTTGGCCAGATCTTGGGTTTTTTTCGTGTTTGAATCACGTAGTAATGTGGTAACTCACTGAAACAGTCAATTAAACCTGGTTTCGATCAATATTTTAGAGGATAACACCGGTTAGGTCTGGGTTAGGTCTGGGTTATGCCCGCATCTGGCTCATGATTTTGCCTTCATCGCATACTTGTTGGCCAGATCCTGGGTTTTTTCCGTGTTTGAATCAGGTAGTAATGTGGTAACACACTGAAGCAGTCAATTAAACCTGGTTTCGATCAATATTTCAGAGGATAACACCGGTTAGGTCGGGGTTAGGTCTGGGAAATGCGCGCATCTGGCTTATACTTTCGCCTTCTTCGCATACTTGTTGGCCAGATCCTGGGTTTTTTTCGTGTTTGAATCACGTAGTAATGTGGTAACACACTGAAGCAGTCAATTAAACCTGGTTTCGATCAATATTTTAGAGGATAACACCGGTTAGGTCTGGGATAGGTCCGGGATATGCCCGCATCTGGCTCATGATTTTGCCTTCTTCGCATACTTGTTGGCCAGATCCTGGGTTTTTTTCGTGTTTGAATCACGTAGTAATGTGGCAACACACTGAAGCTGTCAATTAAACCTGGTTTCGATCAATATTTTAGAGGATAACACCGGTTAGGTCTGGGTTAGGTCTGGGTTATGCCCGCATCTGGCTCATGATTTTGCCTTCTTCGCATACTTGTTGGCCAGATCCTGGGTTTTTTCCGTGTTTGAATCACGTAGTAATGTGGTAACACACTGAAGCAGTCAATTAAACCTGGTTTCGATCAATATTTTAGAGGATAACACCGGTTAGGTCTGGGTTTGGTCTGGGAAATGCGCGCATCTGGCTTATACTTTCGCCTTCTTCGCATACTTGTTGGCCAGATCCTGGGTTTTTTTCGTGTTTGAATCACGTAGGAATGTGGTAACACACTGAAGCAGTCAATTAAACCTGGTTTCGATCAATATTTTAGAGGATAACACCGGTTAGGTGTGGGTTAGGTCCGGTATATGCCCGCATCTGGCTCATGATTTTGCCTTCTTCGCATACTTGTTGGCCAGATCCTGGGTTTTTTTCGTGTTTGAATCACGTAGTAATGTGGTAACACACTGAAGCTGTCAATTAAACCTGGTTTCGATCAATATTTTAGAGGATAACACCGGTTAGGTCTGGGTTAGGTCTGGGTTATGCCCGCATCTGGCTCATGATTTTGCCTTCTTCGCATACTTATTGGCCAGATCCTGGGTTTTTTTCGTGTTTGAATCACGTAGTAATGTGGTAACACACTGAAGCTGTCAATTAAACCTGGTGTCGATCAATATTTTAGAGGATAACACCGGTTAGGTCTGGGTTAGGTCTGGGAAATGCGCGCATCTGGCTTATACTTTCGCCTTATTCGCAATACTTGTTGGCCAGATCCTGGGTTTTTTCCGTGTTAGATCACGTAGTAATGTGGTAACACACTGAAGCAGTCAATAAAATCTGGTTTCGATCAATATTTTAGAGGATAACACCGGTTAGGTCTGGGTTAGGTCTGAGATTTGAGCGCATCTGGCTTATACTTTCGCCTTTTTCGCATACTTGTTGGCCAGATCCTGGGTTTTTTTTGAGTTTGAATCACGTAGTAATGTGGTAACACACTGAAGCTGTCAATTAAACCTGGTTTCGATCAATATTTTATAGGATAACATCGGTTAGGTCTGGGTTAGGCCTGGGTTATGCCCGCATCTGGCTCATGATTTTGCCTTCTTCGCATACTTGTTGGCCAGATCCTGGGTTTTTTTCGTGTTTGAATCACGTAGTAATGTGGTAACACACTGAAGCTGTCAATTAAACCTGGTTTCGATCAATATTTTAGAGGATAACACCGGTTAGGTCTGGGTTAGGTCTGGGAAATGCGCGCATCTGGCTTATACTTTCGCCTTATTCGCAATACTTGTTGGCCAGATCCTGGGTTTTTTCCGTGTTTGATCACGTAGTAATGTGGTAACACACTGAAGCAGTCAATAAAACCTGGTTTCGATCAATATTTTAGAGGATAACACCGGTTAGGTCTGGGTTAGGTCTGGGATTTGAGCGCATCTGGCTTATACTTTCGCCTTCTTCGCATACTTGTTGGCCAGATCCTGGGTTTTTTTCGTGTTTGAATCTCGTAGTAATGTGGTAATACACTGAAGCAGTCAATTAAACCTGGTTTCGATCAATATTTTAGAGGATAACACCGGTTAGGTCTGGGTTAGGTCTGGGCTATGCCCGCATCTGGCTCATGATTTTGCCTTCTTCGCATACTCGTTGGCAAGATCCTGGCTTTTTTTCGTGTTTGAATCACGTAGTAATGTGGTAATACACTGAAGCAGTCAATTTAACCTGGTTTCGGTCAATATTTTACAGGATAACACCGGTTAGGTCTGGGTTATGCCCGCATCTGGCTCATGATTTTGCCTTCTTCGCATACTTGTTGGCCAGATCCTGGGTTTTTTTCGTGTTTCAATCACGTAGTAATGTGGTAACACATTGAGGCAGTGTATTAAACCTGGATTCGGACAGTATTTTAGAGGATAACACCGGTTAGTTCTGGGTTAGGTCTGGGTTATGCCCGCATCTGGCTCATGATTTTGCCTTCTTCGCATACTTGTTGGCCAGATCCTGGGTTTTTTTCGTGTTTGAATCACGTAGTAATGTGGTAATACACTGAAGCAGTCAATTAAACCTTGTTTCGATCAATATTTTAGAGGATAACACCGGTTAGGTCTGGGTTAGGTCTGGGATATGCGCCCATCAGGCTTATGCTTTCGCCTTTTTCGCAAACTTGTTGGCTAGATCCTGGGTTTTTTCCGTGTTTGAATCACGTAGTAATGTTGTACCACACTGAGGCAGTCAATTAAACCTGGATTCGGACAGTATTTTAGAGGATAACACCGGTTAGGTCTGGGTTAGGTCTGGGTTATGCCCGCATCTGGCTCATGATTTTGCCTTCATCGCATACTTGTTGGCCAGATCCTGGGTTTTTTCCGTGTTTGATCACGTAGTAATGTGGTAACACACTGAAGCAGTCAATAAAACCTGGTTTCGATCAATATTTTAGAGGATAACACCGGTCAGGTCTGGGTTAGGTCTGGGATTTGAGCGCATCTGGCTTATACTTTCGCCTTCTTCCCATACTTGTTGGCCAGATCCTGGGTTTTTTTCGTGTTTGAATCTCGTAGTAATGTGGTAATACACTGAAGCAGTCAATTAAACCTGGTTTCGATCAATATTTTAGAGGATAACACCGGTTAGGTCTGGGTTAGGTCTGGGCTATGCCCGCATCTGGCTCATGATTTTGCCTTCTTCGCATACTCGTTGGCAAGATCCTGGCTTTTTTTCGTGTTTGAATCACGTAGTAATGTGGTAATACACTGAAGCAGTCAATTTAACCTGGTTTCGATCAATATTTTACAGGATAACACCGGTTAGGTCTGGGTTATGCCCGCATCTGGCACATGATTTTGCCTTCTTCGCATACTTGTTGGCCAGATCCTGAAATTTTTTTCGTGTTTCAATCACGTAGTAATGTGGTAACACATTGAGGCAGTGTATTAAACCTGGATTCGGACAGTATTTTAGAGGATAACACCGGTTAGGTCTGGGTTAGGTCTGGGTTATGCCCGCATCTGGCTCATGATTTTGCCTTCTTCGCATACTTGTTGGCCAGATCCTGGGTTTTTTTCGTGTTTGAATCACGTAGTAATGTGGTAATACACTGAAGCAGTCAATTAAACCTTGTTTCGATCAATATTTTAGAGGATAACACCGGTTAGGTCTGGGTTAGGTCTGGGATATGCGCCCATCTGGCTTATGCTTTCGCCTTTTTCGCAAACTTGTTGGCTAGATCCTGGGTTTTTTCCGTGTTTGAATCACGTAGTAATGTTGTACCACACTGAGGCAGTCAATTAAACCTGGATTCGGACAGTATTTTAGAGGATAACACCGGTTAGGTCTGGGTTAGGTCTGGGTTATGCCCGCATCTGGCTCATGATTTTGCCTTCTTCGCATACTTGTTGGCCAGATCCTGGGTTTTTTTCATGTTTGAATCACGTAGTAATGTGGTAATACACTGAACCAGTCAATTAAACCTGGTTTCGATCAATATTTTAGAGGATAACACCGGTTAGGTCTGGGTTAGGTCTGGGTTATGCCCGCATCTGGCTCATGATTTTGCCTTCTTCGCATACTTGTTGGCCAGATCCTGGGTTTTTTTCGTGTTTCAATCACGTAGTAATGTGGTAACACACTGGGGCAGTCTATTAAACCTGGATTCGGACTGTATTTTAGAGGATAACACCGGTTAGGTCTGGGTTAGGTCTGGGTTATGCCCGCATCTGGCTCATGATTTTGCCTTCTTCGCATACTTGCTGGTCAGATCCTGGGTTTTTTTCGTGTTTGAATCACGTAGTAATGTGGTAATACACTGAAGCAGTCAATTAAACCTGGATTCGGACAGTATTTTAGATGATGACACCGGTTAGGTCTGGGTTAGGTCTGGGTTATGCCCGCATCTGGCTCATGATTTTGCCTTCTTCGCATACTTGTTGGCCAGATCCTGGGTTTTTTTCGTGATTCAATCACGTAGTAATGTGGTAACACACTGAGGCAGTCAATTAAACCTTGTTTCGATCAATATTTTAGAGGATAACACCGGTTAGGTCTGGGTTAGGTCTGGGATATGCGCCCATCTGGCTTATGCTTTCGCCTTTTTCGCAAACTTGTTGGCTAGATCCTGGGTTTTTTCCGTGTTTGAATCACGTAGTAATGTTGTACCACACTGAAGCAGTCAATTAAATCTGGTTTCGATCAATATTTCAGAGGATAACACCGGTTAGGGCTGGGATAGGTCTGGGTTAAGCCCGCATCTGGCTCATGATTTTGCCTTCTTCGCGTACTTGTTGGCCAGATCCTGGGGTTTTTTCGTGTTTGAATCACGTAGTAATGTGGTAACACACTGAAGCAGTCAATTAAACCTGGTTTCGATCAATATTTTATAGGATAACACCGGTTAGGTCTGGGATAGATCCGGGATATGCCCGCATCTGTCTCATGATTTTGCCATCTTCGCATACTTGTTGGCCAGATCCTGGGTTTTTTTCGTGTTTGAATCACGTAGTAATGTGGTAATACACTGAAGCAGTCAATAAAACCTGGTTTCGAACAATATTTTAGAGGATAACACCGGTTAGGTCTGGGTTAGGTCTGGGTTATGCCCGCATCTGGCTCATGATTTTGCCTTCTTCGCGTACTTGTTGGCCAGATCCTGGGGTTTTTTCGTGTTTGAATCACGTAGTAATGTGGTAACACACTGAAGCAGTCAATTAAACCTGGTTTCGATCAATATTTTATAGGATAACACCGGTTAGGTCTGGGATAGATCCGGGATATGAGCCCGCATCTGGCTCATGATTTTGCCTTCTTCGCATACTTGTTGGCCAGATCCTGGGTTTTTTTCGTGTTTGAATCACGTAGTAATGTGGTAACACACTGAAGCTGTCAATTAAACCTGGTTTCGATCAATATTTTAGAGGATAACACCGGTTAGGTCTGGGTTAGGTCTGGGTTATGCCCGCATCCGGCTCATGATTTTGCCATCTTCGCATACTTGTTGGCCAGATCTTGGGTTTTTTTCGTGTTTGAATCACGTAGTAATGTGGTAACTCACTGAAGCAGTCAATTAAACCTGGTTTCGAACAATATTTTAGAGGATAACACCGGTTAGGTCTGGGTTAGGTCTGGGTTATGCCCGCATCTGGCTCATGATTTTGCCTTCTTCGCATACTTGCTGGTCAGATCCTGGGTTTTTTTCGTGTTTGAATCACGTAGTAATGTGGTAATACACTGAAGCAGTCAATTAAACCTGGTTTCGATCAATATTTCGGAGGATAACACCGGTTAGGTCTGGGTTAGGTCTGGGAAATGCGCGCATCTGGCTTATACTTTCGCCTTCTTCGCATACTTGTTGGCCAGATCCTGGGTTTTTTTCGTTGTAGAATCACGTAGGAATGTGGTAACACACTGAAGCAGTCAATTAAACCTGGTTTCGATCAATATTTTAGAGGATAACACCGGTTAGGTCTGGGTTAGGTCCGGGATATGCCCGCATCTGGCTCATGATTTTGCCTTCTGCGCATACTTGTTGGCCAGATCCTGGGTTTTTTTCGTGTTTGAATCACGTAGTAATGTGGTAATACACTGAAGCAGTCAATTAAACCTGGTTTCGATCAATATTTTAGAGGATAACACCGATTAGGTCTGGGTTAGGTCTGGGTTATGCCCGCATCTGGCTCATCATTTTGCCCTCTTCGCATACTTGTTGGCCAGATCCTGGGTTTTTTTCGTGTTTGAATCACGTAGGAATGTGGTAACACACTGAAGCAGTCAATTAAACCTGGTTCCAAACAATATTTTAGAGGATAACACCGGTTAGGTCTGGGTTAGGTCCGGGATATGGCCGCATCTGGCTCATGATTTTGCCTTCTGCGCATACTTGTTGGCCAGATCCTGGGGTTTTTTCGTGTTTGAATCACGTAGTAATGTGGTAACACACTGAAGCTGTCAATTAAACCTGGTTTTGATCAATATTTTAGAGGATAACACTGGTTAGGTCTGGGATATGCGCGCATCTGGCTTATACTTTCACATTTTTCGCAAACTTGTTGGCCAGATCCTGGGTATTTTCCGTGTTTGATCACGTAGTAATGTGGTAACACACTGAAGCAGTCAATAAAACCTGGTTTCGATCAATATTTTAGAGGATGACACCGGTTAGGGCTGGGTTAGGGCTGGGATTTGCGCGCATCTGGCTTATACTGTCGCCTTTTTCGCAAACTTGTTGGCCAGATCCTGGGTATTTTCCGTGTTTGAATCACGTAGTAATGTGGTAACACACTGAAGCAGTCAATTAAACCTGGTTTCGATCAATATTTCAGAGGATAACACCGGTTAGGTCTGGGTTAGGTCTGGGTTATGCCCGCATCTGGCTCATGATTTTGCCTTCTTCGCATACTTGTTGGCCAGATCCTGGGTTTTTTTCGTGTTTGAATCACGTAGGAATGTGGTAACACACTGAAGCAGTCAATTAAACCTGGTTTCGATCAATATTTTAGAGGATAACACCGGTTAGGTCTGGGTTAGGTCCGGGATATGCCCGCATCTGGCTCATGATTTTGCCTTCTTCGCATACTTGTTGGCCAGATCCTGGGTTTTTTTCGTGTTTGAATCACGTAGTAATGTGGTAATACACTGAAGCAGTCAATTAAACCTTGTTTCGATCAATATTTTAGAGGATAACACCGGTTAGGTCTGGGTTAGGTCTGGGATATGCGCCCATCAGGCTTATGCTTTCGCCTTTTTCGCAAACTTGTTGGCTAGATCCTGGGTTTTTTCCGTGTTTGAATCACGTAGTAATGTTGTACCACACTGAGGCAGTCAATTAAACCTGGATTCGGACAGTATTTTAGAGGATAACACCGGTTAGGTCTGGGTTAGGTCTGGGTTATGCCCGCATCTGGCTCATGATTTTGCCTTCATCGCATACTTGTTGGCCAGATCCTGGGTTTTTTCCGTGTTTGATCACGTAGTAATGTGGTAACACACTGAAGCAGTCAATAAAACCTGGTTTCGATCAATATTTTAGAGGATAACACCGGTTAGGTCTGGGTTAGGTCTGGGATTTGAGCGCATCTGGCTTATACTTTCGCCTTCTTCCCATACTTGTTGGCCAGATCCTGGGTTTTTTTCGTGTTTGAATCTCGTAGTAATGTGGTAATACACTGAAGCAGTCAATTAAACCTGGTTTCGATCAATATTTTAGAGGATAACACCGGTTAGGTCTGGGTTAGGTCTGGGCTATGCCCGCATCTGGCTCATGATTTTGCCTTCTTCGCATACTCGTTGGCAAGATCCTGGCTTTTTTTCGTGTTTGAATCACGTAGTAATGTGGTAATACACTGAAGCAGTCAATTTAACCTGGTTTCGATCAATATTTTACAGGATAACACCGGTTAGGTCTGGGTTATGCCCGCAGTTGGCACATGATTTTGCCTTCTTCGCATACTTGTTGGCCAGATCCTGGGTTTTTTTCGTGTTTCAATCACGTAGTAATGTGGTAACACATTGAGGCAGTGTATTAAACCTGGATTCGGACAGTATTTTAGAGGATAACACCGGTTAGGTCTGGGTTAGGTCTGGGTTATGCCCGCATCTGGCTCATGATTTTGCCTTCTTCGCATACTTGTTGGCCAGATCCTGGGTTTTTTTCGTGTTTGAATCACGTAGTAATGTGGTAATACACTGAAGCAGTCAATTAAACCTTGTTTCGATCAATATTTTAGAGGATAACACCGGTTAGGTCTGGGTTAGGTCTGGGATATGCGCCCATCTGGCTTATGCTTTCGCCTTTTTCGCAAACTTGTTGGCTAGATCCTGGGTTTTTTCCGTGTTTGAATCACGTAGTAATGTTGTACCACACTGAGGCAGTCAATTAAACCTGGATTCGGACAGTATTTTAGAGGATAACACCGGTTAGGTCTGGGTTAGGTCTGGGTTATGCCCGCATCTGGCTCATGATTTTGCCTTCTTCGCATACTTGTTGGCCAGATCCTGGGTTTTTTTCATGTTTGAATCACGTAGTAATGTGGTAATACACTGAACCAGTCAATTAAACCTGGTTTCGATCAATATTTTAGAGGATAACACCGGTTAGGTCTGGGTTAGGTCTGGGTTATGCCCGCATCTGGCTCATGATTTTGCCTTCTTCGCATACTTGTTGGCCAGATCCTGGGTTTTTTTCGTGTTTCAATCACGTAGTAATGTGGTAACACACTGGGGCAGTCTATTAAACCTGGATTCGGACTGTATTTTAGAGGATAACACCGGTTAGGTCTGGGTTAGGTCTGGGTTATGCCCGCATCTGGCTCATGATTTTGCCTTCTTCGCATACTTGCTGGTCAGATCCTGGGTTTTTTTCGTGTTTGAATCACGTAGTAATGTGGTAATACACTGAAGCAGTCAATTAAACCTGGATTCGGACAGTATTTTAGATGATGACACCGGTTAGGTCTGGGTTAGGTCTGGGTTATGCCCGCATCTGGCTCATGATTTTGCCTTCTTCGCATACTTGTTGGCCAGATCCTGGGTTTTTTTCGTGATTGAATCACGTAGTAATGTGGTAATACACTGAGGCAGTCAATTAAACCTTGTTTCGATCAATATTTTAGAGGATAACACCGGTTAGGTCTGGGTTAGGTCTGGGATATGCGCCCATCTGGCTTATGCTTTCGCCTTTTTCGCAAACTTGTTGGCTAGATCCTGGGTTTTTTCCGTGTTTGAATCACGTAGTAATGTTGTACCACACTGAAGCAGTCAATTAAATCTGGTTTCGATCAATATTTCAGAGGATAACACCGGTTAGGGCTGGGATAGGTCTGGGTTAAGCCCGCATCTGGCTCATGATTTTGCCTTCTTCGCGTACTTGTTGGCCAGATCCTGGGGTTTTTTCGTGTTTGAATCACGTAGTAATGTGGTAACACACTGAAGCAGTCAATTAAACCTGGTTTCGATCAATATTTTATAGGATAACACCGGTTAGGTCTGGGATAGATCCGGGATATGCCCGCATCTGGCTCATGATTTTGCCATCTTCGCATACTTGTTGGCCAGATCCTGGGTTTTTTTCGTGTTTGAATCACGTAGTAATGTGGTAATACACTGAAGCAGTCAATAAAACCTGGTTTCGAACAATATTTTAGAGGATAACACCGGTTAGGTCTGGGTTAGGTCTGGGTTATGCCCGCATCTGGCTCATGATTTTGCCTTCTTCGCGTACTTGTTGGCCAGATCCTGGGGTTTTTTCGTGTTTGAATCACGTAGTAATGTGGTAACACACTGAAGCAGTCAATTAAACCTGGTTTCGATCAATATTTTATAGGATAACACCGGTTAGGTCTGGGATAGATCCGGGATATGAGCCCGCATCTGGCTCATGATTTTGCCTTCTTCGCATACTTGTTGGCCAGATCCTGGGTTTTTTTCGTGTTTGAATCACGTAGTAATGTGGTAACACACTGAAGCTGTCAATTAAACCTGGTTTCGATCAATATTTTAGAGGATAACACCGGTTAGGTCTGGGTTAGGTCTGGGTTATGCCCGCATCCGGCTCATGATTTTGCCATCTTCGCATACTTGTTGGCCAGATCTTGGGTTTTTTTCGTGTTTGAATCACGTAGTAATGTGGTAACTCACTGAAGCAGTCAATTAAACCTGGTTTCGATCAATATTTTAGAGGATAACACCGGTTAGGTCTGGGTTAGGTCTGGGTTATGCCCGCATCTGGCTCATGATTTTGCCTTCATCGCATACTTGTTGGCCAGATCCTGGGTTTTTTCCGTGTTTGAATCAGGTAGTAATGTGGTAACACACTGAAGCAGTCAATTAAACCTGGTTTCGATCAATATTTCGGAGGATAACACCGGTTAGGTCTGGGTTAGGTCTGGGAAATGCGCGCATCTGGCTTATACTTTCGCCTTCTTCGCATACTTGTTGGCCAGATCCTGGGTTTTTTTCGTTGTAGAATCACGTAGGAATGTGGTAACACACTGAAGCAGTCAATTAAACCTGGTTTCGATCAATATTTTAGAGGATAACACCGGTTAGGTCTGGGTTAGGTCCGGGATATGCCCGCATCTGGCTCATGATTTTGCCTTCTGCGCATACTTGTTGGCCAGATCCTGGGTTCTTTTCGTGTTTGAATCACGTAGTAATGTGGTAATACACTGAAGCAGTCAATTAAACCTGGTTTCGATCAATATTTTAGAGGATAACACCGATTAGGTCTGGGTTAGGTCTGGGTTATGCCCGCATCTGGCTCATCATTTTGCCCTCTTCGCATACTTGTTGGCCAGATCCTGGGTTTTTTTCGTGTTTGAATCACGTAGGAATGTGGTAACACACTGAAGCAGTCAATTAAACCTGGTTCCAAACAATATTTTAGAGGATGACACCGGTTAGGTCTGGGTTAGGTCCGGGATATGGCCGCATCTGGCTCATGATTTTGCCTTCTGCGCATACTTGTTGGCCAGATCCTGGGTTTTTTCGTGTTTGAATCACGTAGTAATGTGGTAACACACTGAAGCTGTCAATTAAACCTGGTTTTGATCAATATTTTAGAGGATAACACTGGTTAGGTCTGGGATATGCGCGCATCTGGCTTATACTTTCACATTTTTCGCAAACTTGTTGGCCAGATCCTGGGTATTTTCCGTGTTTGATCACGTAGTAATGTGGTAACACACTGAAGCAGTCAATAAAACCTGGTTTCGATCAATATTTTAGAGGATGACACCGGTTAGGGCTGGGTTAGGGCTGGGATTTGCGCGCATCTGGCTTATACTGTCGCCTTTTTCGCATACTTGTTGGCCAGATCCTGGGTTTTTTTCGTGTTTGAATCACGTAGTAAAGTGCTACCACACTGAGGCAGTCAATTAAACCTGGTTTCGATCAATATTTCAGAGGATAACGCCGGTTAGGTCTGGGTTAGGTCTGGGAAATGCGCGCATCTGGCTTATACTTTCGCCTTCTTCGCATACTTGTTGGCCAGGTCCTGGGTTTTTTCCGTGTTTGAATCACGTAGTAATGTGGTACCACACTGAGGCAGTTAATTAAACCTGGTTTCGACGAATATTTTAGAGGATAACACCGGTTAGGTCTGGGTTAGGTCTGGGTTATGCCCGCATCTGGCTCATGATTTTGCCTTCCTCGCATACTTGTTGGCCAGATCCTGGGTTTTTTTCGTGTTTGAATCACGTAGTAATGTGGTAACACACTGAAGCAGTCAATTAAACCTGGTTTCGATCAATGTTTCAGAGGATAACACCGGTTAGGTCTGGGTTAGGTCTGGGATATGCGCGCATCTGGCTTATACTTTCACCTTTTTCGCAAACTTGTTGGCCAGATCCTGGGGTTTTTCCGTGTTTGAATCACGTAGTAATGTGGTAACACACTGAAGCAGTCAATTAAACCTGGTTTCGATCAATATTTCAGAGGATAACACCGGTTAGGTCTGGGTTAGGTCTGGGATATGCGCGCATCTGGCTTATACTTTCGCCTTTTTCGCAAACTTGTTGGCTGGATCCTGGGTTTTTTTCCGGTTTGAATAACGCAGTAATGTGGTACCACACTGAAGCAGTCAATTAAACCTGGTTTCGATCAATATTTTAGAGGATAACGCCGGTTAGGTCTGGGTTAGGTCTGGGAAATGCGCGCATCTGGCTTATACTTTCGCCTTCTTCGCATACTTGTTGGCCAGATCCTGGGGTTTTTTCGTGTTTGAATCACGTAGTAATGTGGTAACACACTGAAACTGTCAATAAAACCTGGTTTCGATCAATATTTTAGAGGATAACGCCGGTTAGGTCTGGGTTAGGTCTGGGAAATGCGCGCATCTGGCTTATACTATCGCCTTTTTCGCAAACTTGTTGGCCAGATCCTGGGTTTTTTTCGTGTTTGAATTACGTAGTAATGTGGTAACACACTGAAGCAGTCAATCAAACCTGGTTTCGATCAATATTTTAGAGGATAACACCGGTTAGGTCTGGGTTATGCCCGCATCTGGCTCATGATTTTGCCTTCTTCGCATACTTGTTGGCCAGATCCTGGGTTTTTTCCGTGTTTGAATCACGTAGTAATGTGGTAACACACTGAAGCAGTCAATTAAACCTGGTTTCGATCAATATTTCAGAGGATAACACCGGTTAGGTCTGGGTTAGGTCCGGGATATGCCCGCATCTGGCTCATGATTTTGCCTTCTTCGCATACTTGTTGGCCAGATCCTGGGTTTTTTTCGTGTTTGAATCACGTAGTAAAGTGCTACCACACTGAGGCAGTCAATTAAACCTGGTTTCGATCAATATTTCAGAGGATAACGCCGGTTAGGTCTGGGTTAGGTCTGGGAAATGCGCGCATCTGGCTTATACTTTCGCCTTCTTCGCATACTTGTTGGCCAGGTCCTGGGTTTTTTCCGTGTTTGAATCACGTAGTAATGTGGTACCACACTGAGGCAGTTAATTAAACCTGGTTTCGACGAATATTTTAGAGGATAACACCGGTTAGGTCTGGGTTAGGTCTGGGTTATGCCCGCATCTGGCTCATGATTTTGCCTTCTTCGCATACTTGTTGGCCAGATCCTGGGTTTTTTTCGGGTTTGAATAACGCAGTAATGTGGTACCACACTGAAGCAGTCAATTAAACCTGGTTTCGATCAATATTTTAGAGGATAACACCGGTTAGGTCTGGGTTAGGTCCGGGATATGCCCGCATCTGGCTCATGATTTTGCCTTCTTCGCATACTTGTTGGCCAGATCCTGGGTTTTTTCCGTGTTTGAATCACGTAGTAATGTGGTAACACACTGAAGCAGTCAATTGAACCTGGTTTCGATCAATATTTCAGAGGATAACACCGGTTAGGTCTGGGTTAGGTCTGGGAAATGCGCGCATCTGGCTTATACTTTCGCCTTTTTCGCAAACTTGTTGGCCAGATCCTGGGTTTGTTTCGTGTTTGAATCACGTAGTAATGTGGTAGCACACTGAAGCAGTCAATTAAACCTGGTTTCGATCAATATTTTCGAGGATAACACCGGTTAGGTCTGGGTTAGGTCTGGGTTATGCCCGCATCTGGCTCATGATTTTGCCTTCTTCGCATACTTGTTGGCCAGATCCTGGGTTTTTTTCGTGTTCGAATAACGCAGTAATGTGGTACCACACTGAAGCAGTCAAGTAAACCTGGTTTCGATCAATATTTTAGAGGATAACGCCGTTAGGTCTGGGTTAGGTCTGGGAAATGCGCGCATCTGGCTTATACTTTCGCCTTCTTCGCATACTTGTTGGCCAGATCCTGGGTTTTTCCGTGTTTGAATCACGTAGTAATGTGGTACCACACTGAGGCAGTCAATTAAACCTGGTTTCGACGAATATTTTAGAGGATAACACCGGTTAGGTCTGGGTTAGGTCTGGGTTATGCCCGCATCTGGCTCATGATTTTGCCTTCTTCGCATACTTGTTGGCCAGATCCTGGGTTTTTTTCGTGTTTGAATCACGTAGTAATGTGGTAATACACTGAAGCAGTCAATTAAACCTGGTTTCGATCAATATTTTAGAGGATAACACCGGATAGGTCTGGGTTAGGGCTGGGATATGCCCGCATCTGGCTCATGATTTTGCCTTCTTCGCATACTTGTTGGCCAGATCCTGGGTATTTTTCGTGTTTGAATCACGTAGTAATGTGGTAACACACTGAAGCAGTCAATTAAACCTGGTTTCGATCAATATTTTAGAGGATAACACCGGTTAGGTCTGGGTTAGGTCTGGGTTATGCCCGCATCTGGCTCATGATTTTGCCTTCTTCGCATACTTGTTGGCCAGATCCTGGGTTTTTTTCGTGTTTGAATCACGTAGTAATGTGGTAATACACTGAAGCAGTCAATTAAACCTGGTTTCGATCAATATTTCAGAGGATAACACCGGTTAGGTCTGGGTTAGGTCTGGGTTATGCCCGCATCTGGCTCATGATTTTGCCTTCTTCGCATACTTGTTGGCCAGATCCTGGGTATTTTTCGTGTTTGAATCACGTAGTAATGTGGTAACACACTGAAGCAGTCAATTAAACCTGGTTTCGATCAATATTTTAGAGGATAACACCGGTTAGGTCTGGGTTAGGTCTGGGATTTGCGCGCATCTGGCTTATACTTTCGCCTTTTTCGCATACTTGTTGGCCAGATGCTGGGTATTGTCCGTGTTTGAAACACGTAGTAATGTGGTAGCACACTGAAGCAGTCAATTAAACCTGGTTTCGATCAATATTTCAGAGGATAACGCCGGTTAGGTCTGGGTTAGGTCTGGGAAATGCGCGCATCTGGCTTATACTTTCGCCTTCTTCGCATACTTGTTGGCCAGATCCTGGGTTTTTCCGTGTTTGAATCACGTAGTAATGTGGTACCACACTGAGGCAGTCAATTAAACCTGGTTTCGACGAATATTTTAGAGGATAACACCGGTTAGGTCTGGGTTAGGTCTGGGTTATGCCCGCATCTGGCTCATGATTTTGCCTTCTTCGCATACTTGTTGGCCAGATCCTGGGTTTTTTTCGTGTTTGAATCACGTAGTAATGTGGTAATACACTGAAGCAGTCAATTAAACCTGGTTTCGATCAATATTTTAGAGGATAACACCGGTTAGGTCTGGGTTAGGTCTGGGTTATGCCCGCATCTGGCTCATGATTTTGCCTTCTTCGCATACTTGTTGGCCAGATCCTGGGTATTTTTCGTGTTTGAATCAGGTAGTAATGTGGTAACACACTGAAGCAGTCAATTAAACCTGGTTTCGATCAATATTTCAGAGGATATCACCGGTTAGGTCTGGGTTAGGTCTGGGAAATGCGCGCATCTGGCTTATACTTTCGCCTTTTTCGCAAACTTGTTGGCCAGATCCTGGGTTTTTTTCGTGCTTGAATCACGTAGTAATGTGGTAACACACTGAAGCAGTGAATTAAACCTGGTTTCGATCAATATTTTAGAGGATAACACCGGTTAGGTCTGGGTTAGGTCTGGGTTATGCCCGCATCTGGCTCATGATTTTGCCTTCTTCGCATACTTGTTGGCCAGATCCTGGGTTTTTTTCGTGTTTGAATCACGTGGTAATGTGGTAACACACTGAAGCTGTCAATTAAACCTGGTTTCGATCAATATTTTAGAGGATAACGCCGGTTAGGTCTGGGTTAGGTCTGGGAAATGCGCGCATCTGGCTTATACTTTCGCCTTTTTCGCAAACTTGTTGGCCAAATCCTGGGTTTTTTTCGTGTTTGAATCACGTAGTAATGTGGTAACACACTGAAGCAGTCAATTAAACCTGGTTTCGATCAATATTTTAGAGGATAACACCGGTTAGGTCTGGGTTAGGTCTGGGTTATGCCCGCATCTGGCTCATGATTTTGCCTTCTTCGCATACTTGTTGGCCAGATCCTGGGTTTTTTTCCGTGTTTGAATCACGTAGTAATGTGGTAACACACTGAAGCAGTCAATAAAACCTGGTTTCGATCAATATTTTAGAGGATAACACTGGTTAGGTCTGGGTTAGGTCTGGGATTTGCGCGCATCTGGCTTATACTTTCGCCTTTTTCGCAAGCTTGTTGGCCAGATCCTGGGTATTTGCCGTGTTTGAAACACGCAGTAATGTGACACCACACTGAAGCAGTCAATTAAACTTGGTTTCGATCAATATTTTAGAGGATAACGCCGGTTAGGTCTGGGATAGGTCTGGGAATTGCGCGCATCTGGCTTATACTTTCGCCATCAACGCATACTTGTTGGCCAGATCCTGGGTTTTTTTCGTGTTTGAATCACGTAGGAATGTGGTAACACACTGAAGCAGTCAACTAAACCTGGTTTCGATCAATATTTTAGAGGATAACACCGGTTAGGTCTGGGTTAGGTCCGGGATATGCCGGCATCTGGCTCATGATTTTGCCTTCTTCGCATACTTGCTGGCCAGATCCTGGGTTTTTTTCGTGTTTGAATCACGTAGTAATGTGATAACACACTGAAGCAGTCAATTAAACCTGGTTTCGATCAATATTTTAGAGGATAACACCGGTTAGGTCTGGGTTAGGTCTGGGATTTGCGCGCATCTGGCTTATACTTTTGCCTTTTTCGCATACTTGTTGGCCAGATGCTGGGTATTGTCCGTGTTTGAAACACGTAGTAATGTGGTAGCACACTGAAGCAGTCAATTAAACCTGGTTTCGATCAATATTTCAGAGTATAACACCGGTTAGGGCTGGGTTCGGTCTGGGATATGCGCGCATCTGGCTTATACTTTCGCCTTTTTCGCAAACTTGTTGGCCAGATGCTGGGTATTTTCCGTGTTTGAAACACGTAGTAATGTGGTAACACACTGAAGCAGTCAATTAAACCTGGTTTCGATCAATATTTTAGAGGATAACGCCGGTTAGGTCCTGGGTTAGGTCTGGGAAATGCGCGCATCTGGCTTATACTTTCGCCTTTTTCGCAAACTTGTTGGCCAGATCCTGGGTTTTTTTCGTGTTTGAATCACGTAGTAATGTGGTAACACACTGAAGCAGTCAATTAAACCTGGTTTCGATCAATATTTTAGAGGATAACACCGGTTAGGTCTGGGTTAGGTCTGGGTTATGCCCGCATCTGGCTCATGATTTTGCCTTCTTCGCATACTTGTTGGCCAGATCCTGGGTTTTTTCCGTGTTTGAATCACGTAGTAATGTGGTAACACACTGAAGCAGTCAATTAAACCTGGTTTCGATCAATATTTCAGAGGATAACACCGGTTAGGTCTGGGTTAGGTCCGGGATATGCCCGCATCTGGCTCATGATTTTGCCTTCTTCGCATACTTGTTGGCCAGATCCTGGGTTTTTTTCGTGTTTGAATCACGTAGTAAAGTGCTACCACACTGAGGCAGTCAATTAAACCTGGTTTCGATCAATATTTCAGAGGATAACGCCGGTTAGGTCTGGGTTAGGTCTGGGAAATGCGCGCATCTGGCTTATACTTTCGCCTTCTTCGCATACTTGTTGGCCAGATCCTGGGGTTTTTCCGTGTTTGAATCACGTAGTAATGTGGTACCACACTGAGGCAGTTAATTAAACCTGGTTTCGACGAATATTTTAGAGGATAACACCGGTTAGGTCTGGGTTAGGTCTGGGTTATGCCTGCATCTGGCTCATGATTTTGCCTTCTTCGCATACTTGTTGGCCAGATCCTGGGTTTTTTTCGTGTTTGAATCACGTAGTAATGTGGTACCACACTGAGGCAGTCAATTAAACCTGGTTTCGATCAATATTTCAGAGGATAACGCCGGTTAGGTCTGGGTTAGGTCTGGGATATGCGCGCATCTGGCTTATACTTTCGCCTTTTTCGCAAACTTGTTGGCCAGATCCTGGGTATTTTCCGTGTTTGCAACACGTAGTAATGTGGTAACACACTGAAGCAGTCAATTAAACCTGGTTTCGACCAATATTTCAGAGGATAACACCGGTTAGGTCTGGGTTAGGTCTGGGATATGCGCGCATCTGGCTTATACTTTCGCCTTTTTCGCATACTTGTTGGCTAGATCCTGGGTTTTTTTTCGGGTTTGAATAACGCAGTAATGTGGTAACACACTGAAGCAGTCAATTAAACCTGGTTTCGATCAATATTTCAGAGGATAACACCGGTTAGGTCTGGGTTAGGTCCGGGATATGCCCGCATCTGGCTCATGATTTTGCCTTCTTCGCATACTTGTTGGCCAGATCCTGGGTTTTTTTCGTGTTTGAATCACGTAGTAAAGTGCTACCACACTGAGGCAGTTAATTAAACCTGGTTTCGATCAATATTTTAGAGGATAACACCGGTTAGGTCTGGGATAGGTCCGGGATATGCCCGCATCTGGCTCATGATTTTGCCTTCTTCGCATACTTGTTGGCCAGATCCTGGGTTTTTTCCCTGTTTGAATCACGTAGTAATGTGGTAACACACTGAAGCAGTCAATTAAACCTGGTTTCGATCAATATTTCAGAGGATAACATCGGTTAGGTCTGGGTTAGGTCTGGGAAATGCGCGCATCTGGCTTATACTTTCGCCTTTTTCGCTAACTTGTTGGCCAGATCCTGGGTTTTTTTCGTGTTTGAATCACCGTAGTAATGTGGTAACACACTGAAGCAGCCAATTAAACCTGGTTTCGATCAATATTTTCGAGGATAACACCGGTTAGGTCTGGGATAGGTCTGGGTTATGCCCGCATCTGGCTCATGATTTTGCCATCTTCGCATACTTGTTGGCCAGATCCTGGGTTTTTTCCGTGTTTGATCACGTAGTAATGTAGTAACACACTGAAGCAATCAATAAAACCTGGTTTCGATCAATATTTTAGAGGATAACACCGGTTAGGTCTGGGTTAGGTCTGGGATTTGCGCGCATCTGGCTTATACTTTCGCCTCTTTCGCAAACTTGTTGGCCAGATCCTGGGTTTTCTTCGTGTTTGAATCATGTAGTAATGTGGTAACACACTGAAGCAGTCAATTAAACCTGGTTTCGATCAATATTTTAGAGGATAACACCGGTTAGGTCTGGGTTAGGTCTGGGTTATGCCCGCATCTGGCCCATGATTTTGTCTTCTTCGCATACTTGTTGGCCAGATCCTGGGTTTTTTTCGTGTTTGAATCACGTAGTAATGTGGTAATACACTGAAGCTGTCAATAAAACCTGGTTTCGATCAATATTTTAGAGGATAACACCGATTAGGTCTGGGTTAGGTCTGGGTTATGCCCGCATCTGGCTCATGATTTTGCCTTCCTCGCATACTTGTTGGCCAGATCCTGGGTTTTTTTCGTGTTTGAATCACGTAGTAATGTGGTAACACACTGAAGCAGTCAATTAAACCTGGTTTCGATCAATGTTTCAGAGGATAACACCGGTTAGGTCTGGGTTAGGTCTGGGATATGCGCGCATCTGGCTTATACTTTCACCTTTTTCGCAAACTTGTTGGCCAGATCCTGGGGTTTTTCCGTGTTTGAATCACGTAGTAATGTGGTAACACACTGAAGCAGTCAATTAAACCCGGTTTCGATCAATATTTCAGAGGATAACACCGGTTAGGTCTGGGTTAGGTCTGGGATATGCGCGCATCTGGCTTATACTTTCGCCTTTTTCGCAAACTTGTTGGCTGGATCCTGGGTTTTTTTCCGGTTTGAATAACGCAGTAATGTGGTACCACACTGAAGCAGTCAATTAAACCTGGTTTCGATCAATATTTTAGAGGATAACGCCGGTTAGGTCTGGGTTAGGTCTGGGAAATGCGCGCATCTGGCTTATGCTTTCGCCTTCTTCGCATACTTGTTGGCCAGATCCTGGGGTTTTTTCGTGTTTGAATCACGTAGTAATGTGGTAACACACTGAAACTGTCAATAAAACCTGGTTTCGATCAATATTTTAGAGGATAACGCCGGTTAGGTCTGGGTTAGGTCTGGGAAATGCGCGCATCTGGCTTATACTATCGCCTTTTTCGCAAACTTGTTGGCCAGATCCTGCGTTTTTTTCGTGTTTGAATTACGTAGTAATGTGGTAACACACTGAAGCAGTCAATCAAACCTGGTTTCGATCAATATTTTAGAGGATAACACCGGTTAGGTCTGGGTTAGGTCTGGGTTATGCCCGCATCTGGCTCATGATTTTGCCTTCTTCGCATACTTGTTAGCCAGATCCTGGGTTTTTTCCGTGTTTGAATCACGTAGTAATGTGGTAACACACTGAAGCAGTCAATTAAACCTGGTTTCGATCAATATTTCAGAGGATAACACCGGTTAGGTCTGGGTTAGGTCCGGGATATGCCCGCATCTGGCTCATGATTTTGCCTTCTTCGCATACTTGTTGGCCAGATCCTGGGTTTTTTTCGTGTTTGAATCACGTAGTAAAGTGCTACCACACTGAGGCAGTCAATTAAACCTGGTTTCGATCAATATTTCAGAGGATAACGCCGGTTAGGTCTGGGTTAGGTCTGGGAAATGCGCGCATCTGGCTTATACTTTCGCCTTCTTCGCATACTTGTTGGCCAGGTCCTGGGTTTTTTCCGTGTTTGAATCACGTAGTAATGTGGTACCACACTGAGGCAGTTAATTAAACCTGGTTTCGACGAATATTTTAGAGGATAACACCGGTTAGGTCTGGGTTAGGTCTGGGTTATGCCCGCATCTGGCTCATGATTTTGCCTTCTTCGCATACTTGTTGGCCAGATCCTGGGTTTTTTTCGGGATTGAATAACGCAGTAATGTGGTACCACACTGAAGCAGTCAATTAAACCTGGTTTCGATCAATATTTTGGAGGATAACACCGGTTAGGTCTGGGTTAGGTCCGGGATATGCCCGCATCTGGCTCATGATTTTGCCTTCTTCGCATACTTGTTGGCCAGATCCTGGGTTTTTTCCGTGTTTGAATCACGTAGTAATGTGGTAACACACTGAAGCAGTCAATTGAACCTGGTTTCGATCAATATTTCAGAGGATAACACCGGTTAGGTCTGGGTTAGGTCTGGGAAATGCGCGCATCTGGCTTATACTTTCGCCTTTTTCGCAAACTTGTTGGCCAGATCCTGGGTTTGTTTCGTGTTTGAATCACGTAGTAATGTGGTAGCACACTGAAGCAGTCAATTAAACCTGGTTTCGATCAATATTTTCGAGGATAACACCGGTTAGGTCTGGGTTAGGTCTGGGTTATGCCCGCATCTGGCTCATGATTTTGCCTTCTTCGCATACTTGTTGGCCAGATCCTGGGTTTTTTTCGTGTTCGAATAACGCAGTAATGTGGTACCACACTGAAGCAGTCAAGTAAACCTGGTTTCGATCAATATTTTAGAGGATAACGCCGGTTAGGTCTGGGTTAGGTCTGGGTTATGCCCGCATCTGGCTCATGATTTTGCCTTCTTCGCATACTTGTTGGCCAGATCCTGGGTTTTTTTCGTGTTCGAATAACGCAGTAATGTGGTACCACACTGAAGCAGTCAAGTAAACCTGGTTTCGATCAATATTTTAGAGGATAACGCCGGTTAGGTCTGGGTTAGGTCTGGGAAATGCGCGCATCTGGCTTATACTTTCGCCTTCTTCGCATACTTGTTGGCCAGATCCTGGGTTTTTCCGTGTTTGAATCACGTAGTAATGTGGTACCACACTGAGGCAGTCAATTAAACCTGGTTTCGACGAATATTTTAGAGGATAACACCGGTTAGGTCTGGGTTAGGTCTGGGTTATGCCCGCATCTGGCTCATGATTTTGCCTTCTTCGCATACTTGTTGGCCAGATCCTGGGTTTTTTTCGTGTTTGAATCACGTAGTAATGTGGTAATACACTGAAGCAGTCAATTAAACCTGGTTTCGATCAATATTTTAGAGGATAACACCGGTTAGGTCTGGGTTAGGGCTGGGTTATGCCCGCATCTGGCTCATGATTTTGCCTTCTTCGCATACTTGTTGGCCAGATCCTGGGTATTTTTCGTGTTTGAATCACGTAGTAATGTGGTAACACACTGAAGCAGTCAATTAAACCTGGTTTCGATCAATATTTTAGAGGATAACACCGGTTAGGTCTGGGTTAGGTCTGGGTTATGCCCGCATCTGGCTCATGATTTTGCCTTCTTCGCATACTTGTTGGCCAGATCCTGGGTTTTTTTCGTGTTTGAATCACGTAGTAATGTGGTAATACACTGAAGCAGTCAATTAAACCTGGTTTCGATCAATATTTTAGAGGATAACACCGGTTAGGTCTGGGTTAGGTCTGGGTTATGCCCGCATCTGGCTCATGATTTTGCCTTCTTCGCATACTTGTTGGCCAGATCCTGGGTATTTTTCGTGTTTGAATCACGTAGTAATGTGGTAACACACTGAAGCAGTCAATTAAACCTGGTTTCGATCAATATTTCAGAGGATAACACCGGTTAGGTCTGGGTTAGGTCTGGGAAATGCGCGCATCTGGCTTATACTTTCGCCTTTTTCGCAAACTTGTTGGCCAGATCCTGGGTTTTTTTCGTGTTTGAATCACGTAGTAATGTGGTAACACACTGAAGCAGTCAATTAAACCTGGTTTCGATCAATATTTTAGAGGATAACACTGGTTAGGTCTGGGTTAGGTCTGGGATTTGCGCGCATCTGGCTTATACTTTCGCCTTCTTCGCAAACTTGTTGGCCAGATCCTGGGTATTTGCCGTGTTTGAAACACGCAGTAATGTGACACCACACTGAAGCAGTCAATTAAACCTGGTTTCGATCAATATTTTAGAGGATAACGCCGGTTAGGTCTGGGATAGGTCTGGGAATTGCGCGCATCTGGCTTATACTTTCGCCATCAACGCATACTTGTTGGCCAGATCCTGGGTTTTTTTCGTGTTTGAATCACGTAGGAATGTGGTAACACACTGAAGCAGTCAACTAAACCTGGTTTCGATCAATATTTTAGAGGATAACACCGGTTAGGTCTGGGTTAGGTCCGGGATATGCCGGCATCTGGCTCATGATTTTGCCTTCTTCGCATACTTGTTGGCCAGATCCTGGGTTTTTTTCGTGTTTGAATCACGTAGTAATGTGATAACACACTGAAGCAGTCAATTAAACCTGGTTTCGATCAATATTTTAGAGGATAACACCGGTTAGGTCTGGGTTAGGTCTGGGATTTGCGCGCATCTGGGTTATACTTTCGCCTTTTTCGCATACTTGTTGGCCAGATGCTGGGTATTGTCCGTGTTTGAAACACGTAGTAATGTGGTAGCACACTGAAGCAGTCAATTAAACCTGGTTTCGATCAATATTTCAGAGGATAACGCCGGTTAGGTCTGGGTTAGGTCTGGGAAATGCGCGCATCTGGCTTATACTTTCGCCTTCTTCGCATACTTGTTGGCCAGATCCTGGGTTTTTCCGTGTTTGAATCACGTAGTAATGTGGTACCACACTGAGGCAGTCAATTAAACCTGGTTTCGACGAATATTTTAGAGGATAACACCGGTTAGGTCTGGGTTAGGTCTGGGTTATGCCCGCATCTGGCTCATGATTTTGCCTTCTTCGCATACTTGTTGGCCAGATCCTGGGTTTTTTTCGTGTTTGAATCACGTAGTAATGTGGTAATACACTGAAGCAGTCAATTAAACCTGGTTTCGATCAATATTTTAGAGGATAACACCGGTTAGGTCTGGGTTAGGTCTGGGTTATGCCCGCATCTGGCTCATGATTTTGCCTTCTTCGCATACTTGTTGGCCAGATCCTGGGTATTTTTCGTGTTTGAATCAGGTAGTAATGTGGTAACACACTGAAGCAGTCAATTAAACCTGGTTTCGATCAATATTTCAGAGGATAACACCGGTTAGGTTTGGGTTAGGTCTGGGAAATGCGCGCATCTGGCTTATACTTTCGCCTTTTTCGCAAACTTGTTGGCCAGATCCTGGGTTTTTTTCGTGCTTGAATCACGTAGTAATGTGGTAACACACTGAAGCAGTGAATTAAACCTGGTTTCGATCAATATTTTAGAGGATAACACCGGTTAGGTCTGGGTTAGGTCTGGGTTATGCCCGCATCTGGCTCATGATTTTGCCTTCTTCGCATACTTGTTGGCCAGATCCTGGGTTTTTTTCGTGTTTGAATCACGTGGTAATGTGGTAACACACTGAAGCTGTCAATTAAACCTGGTTTCGATCAATATTTTAGAGGATAACGCCGGTTAGGTCTGGGTTAGGTCTGGGAAATGCGCGCATCTGGCTTATACTTTCGCCTTTTTCGCAAACTTGTTGGCCAAATCCTGGGTTTTTTTCGTGTTTGAATCACGTAGTAATGTGGTAACACACTGAAGCAGTCAATTAAACCTGGTTTCGATCAATATTTTAGAGGATAACACCGGTTAGGTCTGGGTTAGGTCTGGGTTATGCCCGCATCTGGCTCATGATTTTGCCTTCTTCGCATACTTGTTGGCCAGATCCTGGGTTTTTTTCCGTGTTTGAATCACGTAGTAATGTGGTAACACACTGAAGCAGTCAATAAAACCTGGTTTCGATCAATATTTTAGAGGATAACACTGGTTAGGTCTGGGTTAGGTCTGGGATTTGCGCGCATCTGGCTTATACTTTCGCCTTTTTCGCAAGCTTGTTGGCCAGATCCTGGGTATTTGCCGTGTTTGAAACACGCAGTAATGTGACACCACACTGAAGCAGTCAATTAAACTTGGTTTCGATCAATATTTTAGAGGATAACGCCGGTTAGGTCTGGGATAGGTCTGGGAATTGCGCGCATCTGGCTTATACTTTCGCCATCAACGCATACTTGTTGGCCAGATCCTGGGTTTTTTTCGTGTTTGAATCACGTAGGAATGTGGTAACACACTGAAGCAGTCAACTAAACCTGGTTTCGATCAATATTTTAGAGGATAACACCGGTTAGGTCTGGGTTAGGTCCGGGATATGCCGGCATCTGGCTCATGATTTTGCCTTCTTCGCATACTTGCTGGCCAGATCCTGGGTTTTTTTCGTGTTTGAATCACGTAGTAATGTGATAACACACTGAAGCAGTCAATTAAACCTGGTTTCGATCAATATTTTAGAGGATAACACCGGTTAGGTCTGGGTTAGGTCTGGGATTTGCGCGCATCTGGCTTATACTTTTGCCTTTTTCGCATACTTGTTGGCCAGATGCTGGGTATTGTCCGTGTTTGAAACACGTAGTAATGTGGTAGCACACTGAAGCAGTCAATTAAACCTGGTTTCGATCAATATTTCAGAGTATAACACCGGTTAGGGCTGGGTTCGGTCTGGGATATGCGCGCATCTGGCTTATACTTTCGCCTTTTTCGCAAACTTGTTGGCCAGATGCTGGGTATTTTCCGTGTTTGAAACACGTAGTAATGTGGTAACACACTGAAGCAGTCAATTAAACCTGGTTTCGATCAATATTTTAGAGGATAACGCCGGTTAGGTCCTGGGTTAGGTCTGGGAAATGCGCGCATCTGGCTTATACTTTCGCCTTTTTCGCAAACTTGTTGGCCAGATCCTGGGTTTTTTTCGTGTTTGAATCACGTAGTAATGTGGTAACACACTGAAGCAGTCAATTAAACCTGGTTTCGATCAATATTTTAGAGGATAACACCGGTTAGGTCTGGGTTAGGTCTGGGTTATGCCCGCATCTGGCTCATGATTTTGCCTTCTTCGCATACTTGTTGGCCAGATCCTGGGTTTTTTCCGTGTTTGAATCACGTAGTAATGTGGTAACACACTGAAGCAGTCAATTAAACCTGGTTTCGATCAATATTTCAGAGGATAACACCGGTTAGGTCCGGGTTAGGTCCGGGATATGCCCGCATCTGGCTCATGATTTTGCCTTCTTCGCATACTTGTTGGCCAGATCCTGGGTTTTTTTCGTGTTTGAATCACGTAGTAAAGTGCTACCACACTGAGGCAGTCAATTAAACCTGGTTTCGATCAATATTTCAGAGGATAACGCCGGTTAGGTCTGGGTTAGGTCTGGGAAATGCGCGCATCTGGCTTATACTTTCGCCTTCTTCGCATACTTGTTGGCCAGATCCTGGGGTTTTTCCGTGTTTGAATCACGTAGTAATGTGGTACCACACTGAGGCAGTTAATTAAACCTGGTTTCGACGAATATTTTAGAGGATAACACCGGTTAGGTCTGGGTTAGGTCTGGGTTATGCCTGCATCTGGCTCATGATTTTGCCTTCTTCGCATACTTGTTGGCCAGATCCTGGGTTTTTTTCGTGTTTGAATCACGTAGTAATGTGGTACCACACTGAGGCAGTCAATTAAACCTGGTTTCGATCAATATTTCAGAGGATAACGCCGGTTAGGTCTGGGTTAGGTCTGGGATATGCGCGCATCTGGCTTATACTTTCGCCTTTTTCGCAAACTTGTTGGCCAGATCCTGGGTATTTTCCGTGTTTGCAACACGTAGTAATGTGGTAACACACTGAAGCAGTCAATTAAACCTGGTTTCGACCAATATTTCAGAGGATAACACCGGTTAGGTCTGGGTTAGGTCTGGGATATGCGCGCATCTGGCTTATACTTTCGCCTTTTTCGCATACTTGTTGGCTAGATCCTGGGTTTTTTTTCGGGTTTGAATAACGCAGTAATGTGGTAACACACTGAAGCAGTCAATTAAACCTGGTTTCGATCAATATTTCAGAGGATAACACCGGTTAGGTCTGGGTTAGGTCCGGGATATGCCCGCATCTGGCTCATGATTTTGCCTTCTTCGCATACTTGTTGGCCAGATCCTGGGTTTTTTTCGTGTTTGAATCACGTAGTAAAGTGCTACCACACTGAGGCAGTCAATTAAACCTGGTTTCGATCAATATTTTAGAGGATAACACCGGTTAGGTCTGGGATAGGTCCGGGATATGCCCGCATCTGGCTCATGATTTTGCCTTCTTCGCATACTTGTTGGCCAGATCCTGGGTTTTTTCCCTGTTTGAATCACGTAGTAATGTGGTAACACACTGAAGCAGTCAATTAAACCTGGTTTCGATCAATATTTCAGAGGATAACATCGGTTAGGTCTGGGTTAGGTCTGGGAAATGCGCGCATCTGGCTTATACTTTCGCCTTTTTCGCTAACTTGTTGGCCAGATCCTGGGTTTTTTTCGTGTTTGAATCACCGTAGTAATGTGGTAACACACTGAAGCAGCCAATTAAACCTGGTTTCGATCAATATTTTCGAGGATAACACCGGTTAGGTCTGGGATAGGTCTGGGTTATGCCCGCATCTGGCTCATGATTTTGCCATCTTCGCATACTTGTTGGCCAGATCCTGGGTTTTTTCCGTGTTTGATCACGTAGTAATGTAGTAACACACTGAAGCAATCAATAAAACCTGGTTTCGATCAATATTTTAGAGGATAACACCGGTTAGGTCTGGGTTAGGTCTGGGATTTGCGCGCATCTGGCTTATACTTTCGCCTCTTTCGCAAACTTGTTGGCCAGATCCTGGGTTTTCTTCGTGTTTGAATCATGTAGTAATGTGGTAACACACTGAAGCAGTCAATTAAACCTGGTTTCGATCAATATTTTAGAGGATAACACCGGTTAGGTCTGGGTTAGGTCTGGGTTATGCCCGCATCTGGCCCATGATTTTGTCTTCTTCGCATACTTGTTGGCCAGATCCTGGGTTTTTTTCGTGTTTGAATCACGTAGTAATGTGGTAATACACTGAAGCTGTCAATAAAACCTGGTTTCGATCAATATTTTAGAGGATAACACCGATTAGGTCTGGGTTAGGTCTGGGTTATGCCCGCATCTGGCTCATGATTTTGCCTTCCTCGCATACTTGTTGGCCAGATCCTGGGTTTTTTTCGTGTTTGAATCACGTAGTAATGTGGTAACACACTGAAGCAGTCAATTAAACCTGGTTTCGATCAATGTTTCAGAGGATAACACCGGTTAGGTCTGGGTTAGGTCTGGGATATGCGCGCATCTGGCTTATACTTTCACCTTTTTCGCAAACTTGTTGGCCAGATCCTGGGGTTTTTCCGTGTTTGAATCACGTAGTAATGTGGTAACACACTGAAGCAGTCAATTAAACCCGGTTTCGATCAATATTTCAGAGGATAACACCGGTTAGGTCTGGGTTAGGTCTGGGATATGCGCGCATCTGGCTTATACTTTCGCCTTTTTCGCAAACTTGTTGGCTGGATCCTGGGTTTTTTTCCGGTTTGAATAACGCAGTAATGTGGTACCACACTGAAGCAGTCAATTAAACCTGGTTTCGATCAATATTTTAGAGGATAACGCCGGTTAGGTCTGGGTTAGGTCTGGGAAATGCGCGCATCTGGCTTATGCTTTCGCCTTCTTCGCATACTTGTTGGCCAGATCCTGGGGTTTTTTCGTGTTTGAATCACGTAGTAATGTGGTAACACACTGAAACTGTCAATAAAACCTGGTTTCGATCAATATTTTAGAGGATAACGCCGGTTAGGTCTGGGTTAGGTCTGGGAAATGCGCGCATCTGGCTTATACTATCGCCTTTTTCGCAAACTTGTTGGCCAGATCCTGCGTTTTTTTCGTGTTTGAATTACGTAGTAATGTGGTAACACACTGAAGCAGTCAATCAAACCTGGTTTCGATCAATATTTTAGAGGATAACACCGGTTAGGTCTGGGTTAGGTCTGGGTTATGCCCGCATCTGGCTCATGATTTTGCCTTCTTCGCATACTTGTTAGCCAGATCCTGGGTTTTTTCCGTGTTTGAATCACGTAGTAATGTGGTAACACACTGAAGCAGTCAATTAAACCTGGTTTCGATCAATATTTCAGAGGATAACACCGGTTAGGTCTGGGTTAGGTCCGGGATATGCCCGCATCTGGCTCATGATTTTGCCTTCTTCGCATACTTGTTGGCCAGATCCTGGGTTTTTTTCGTGTTTGAATCACGTAGTAAAGTGCTACCACACTGAGGCAGTCAATTAAACCTGGTTTCGATCAATATTTCAGAGGATAACGCCGGTTAGGTCTGGGTTAGGTCTGGGAAATGCGCGCATCTGGCTTATACTTTCGCCTTCTTCGCATACTTGTTGGCCAGGTCCTGGGTTTTTTCCGTGTTTGAATCACGTAGTAATGTGGTACCACACTGAGGCAGTTAATTAAACCTGGTTTCGACGAATATTTTAGAGGATAACACCGGTTAGGTCTGGGTTAGGTCTGGGTTATGCCCGCATCTGGCTCATGATTTTGCCTTCTTCGCATACTTGTTGGCCAGATCCTGGGTTTTTTTCGGGATTGAATAACGCAGTAATGTGGTACCACACTGAAGCAGTCAATTAAACCTGGTTTCGATCAATATTTTGGAGGATAACACCGGTTAGGTCTGGGTTAGGTCCGGGATATGCCCGCATCTGGCTCATGATTTTGCCTTCTTCGCATACTTGTTGGCCAGATCCTGGGTTTTTTCCGTGTTTGAATCACGTAGTAATGTGGTAACACACTGAAGCAGTCAATTGAACCTGGTTTCGATCAATATTTCAGAGGATAACACCGGTTAGGTCTGGGTTAGGTCTGGGAAATGCGCGCATCTGGCTTATACTTTCGCCTTTTTCGCAAACTTGTTGGCCAGATCCTGGGTTTGTTTCGTGTTTGAATCACGTAGTAATGTGGTAGCACACTGAAGCAGTCAATTAAACCTGGTTTCGATCAATATTTTCGAGGATAACACCGGTTAGGTCTGGGTTAGGTCTGGGTTATGCCCGCATCTGGCTCATGATTTTGCCTTCTTCGCATACTTGTTGGCCAGATCCTGGGTTTTTTTCGTGTTCGAATAACGCAGTAATGTGGTACCACACTGAAGCAGTCAAGTAAACCTGGTTTCGATCAATATTTTAGAGGATAACGCCGGTTAGGTCTGGGTTAGGTCTGGGTTATGCCCGCATCTGGCTCATGATTTTGCCTTCTTCGCATACTTGTTGGCCAGATCCTGGGTTTTTTTCGTGTTCGAATAACGCAGTAATGTGGTACCACACTGAAGCAGTCAAGTAAACCTGGTTTCGATCAATATTTTAGAGGATAACGCCGGTTAGGTCTGGGTTAGGTCTGGGAAATGCGCGCATCTGGCTTATACTTTCGCCTTCTTCGCATACTTGTTGGCCAGATCCTGGGTTTTTCCGTGTTTGAATCACGTAGTAATGTGGTACCACACTGAGGCAGTCAATTAAACCTGGTTTCGACGAATATTTTAGAGGATAACACCGGTTAGGTCTGGGTTAGGTCTGGGTTATGCCCGCATCTGGCTCATGATTTTGCCTTCTTCGCATACTTGTTGGCCAGATCCTGGGTTTTTTTCGTGTTTGAATCACGTAGTAATGTGGTAATACACTGAAGCAGTCAATTAAACCTGGTTTCGATCAATATTTTAGAGGATAACACCGGTTAGGTCTGGGTTAGGGCTGGGTTATGCCCGCATCTGGCTCATGATTTTGCCTTCTTCGCATACTTGTTGGCCAGATCCTGGGTATTTTTCGTGTTTGAATCACGTAGTAATGTGGTAACACACTGAAGCAGTCAATTAAACCTGGTTTCGATCAATATTTTAGAGGATAACACCGGTTAGGTCTGGGTTAGGTCTGGGTTATGCCCGCATCTGGCTCATGATTTTGCCTTCTTCGCATACTTGTTGGCCAGATCCTGGGTTTTTTTCGTGTTTGAATCACGTAGTAATGTGGTAATACACTGAAGCAGTCAATTAAACCTGGTTTCGATCAATATTTTAGAGGATAACACCGGTTAGGTCTGGGTTAGGTCTGGGTTATGCCCGCATCTGGCTCATGATTTTGCCTTCTTCGCATACTTGTTGGCCAGATCCTGGGTATTTTTCGTGTTTGAATCACGTAGTAATGTGGTAACACACTGAAGCAGTCAATTAAACCTGGTTTCGATCAATATTTCAGAGGATAACACCGGTTAGGTCTGGGTTAGGTCTGGGAAATGCGCGCATCTGGCTTATACTTTCGCCTTTTTCGCAAACTTGTTGGCCAGATCCTGGGTTTTTTTCGTGTTTGAATCACGTAGTAATGTGGTAACACACTGAAGCAGTCAATTAAACCTGGTTTCGATCAATATTTTAGAGGATAACACTGGTTAGGTCTGGGTTAGGTCTGGGATTTGCGCGCATCTGGCTTATACTTTCGCCTTCTTCGCAAACTTGTTGGCCAGATCCTGGGTATTTGCCGTGTTTGAAACACGCAGTAATGTGACACCACACTGAAGCAGTCAATTAAACCTGGTTTCGATCAATATTTTAGAGGATAACGCCGGTTAGGTCTGGGATAGGTCTGGGAATTGCGCGCATCTGGCTTATACTTTCGCCATCAACACATACTTGTTGGCCAGATCCTGGGTTTTTTTCGTGTTTGAATCACGTAGGAATGTGGTAACACACTGAAGCAGTCAACTAAACCTGGTTTCGATCAATATTTTAGAGGATAACACCGGTTAGGTCTGGGTTAGGTCCGGGATATGCCGGCATCTGGCTCATGATTTTGCCTTCTTCGCATACTTGTTGGCCAGATCCTGGGTTTTTTTCGTGTTTGAATCACGTAGTAATGTGATAACACACTGAAGCAGTCAATTAAACCTGGTTTCGATCAATATTTTAGAGGATAACACCGGTTAGGTCTGGGTTAGGTCTGGGATTTGCGCGCATCTGGGTTATACTTTCGCCTTTTTCGCATACTTGTTGGCCAGATGCTGGGTATTGTCCGTGTTTGAAACACGTAGTAATGTGGTAGCACACTGAAGCAGTCAATTAAACCTGGTTTCGATCAATATTTCAGAGGATAACGCCGGTTAGGTCTGGGTTAGGTCTGGGAAATGCGCGCATCTGGCTTATACTTTCGCCTTCTTCGCATACTTGTTGGCCAGATCCTGGGTTTTTCCGTGTTTGAATCACGTAGTAATGTGGTACCACACTGAGGCAGTCAATTAAACCTGGTTTCGACGAATATTTTTGATGATAACACCGGTTAGGTCTGGGTTAGGTCTGGGTTATGCCCGCATCTGGCTCATGATTTTGCCTTCTTCGCATACTTGTTGGCCAGATCCTGGGTTTTTTTCGTGTTTGAATCACGTAGTAATGTGGTAATACACTGAAGCAGTCAATTAAACCTGGTTTCGATCAATATTTTAGAGGATAACACCGGTTAGGTCTGGGTTAGGTCTGGGTTATGCCCGCATCTGGCTCATGATTTTGCCTTCTTCGCATACTTGTTGGCCAGATCCTGGGTATTTTTCGTGTTTGAATCAGGTAGTAATGTGGTAACACACTGAAGCAGTCAATTAAACCTGGTTTCGATCAATATTTCAGAGGATAACACCGGTTAGGTCTGGGTTAGGTCTGGGAAATGCGCGCATCTGGCTTATACTTTCGCCTTTTTCGCAAACTTGTTGGCCAGATCCTGGGTTTTTTTCGTGCTTGAATCACGTAGTAATGTGGTAACACACTGAAGCAGTGAATTAAACCTGGTTTCGATCAATATTTTAGAGGATAACACCGGTTAGGTCTGGGTTAGGCCTGGGTTATGCCCGCATCTGGCTCATGATTTTGCCTTCTTCGCATACTTGTTGGCCAGATCCTGGGTATTTTTCGTGTTTGAATCAGGTAGTAATGTGGTAACACACTGAAGCAGTCAATTAAACCTGGTTTCGATCAATATTTTAGAGGATAACACCGGTTAGGTCTGGGTTAGGTCTGGGATTTGCGCGCATCTGGCTTATACTTTTGCCTTTTTCGCATACTTGTTGGCCAGATGCTGGGTATTGTCCGTGTTTGAAACACGTAGTAATGTGGTAGCACACTGAAGCAGTCAATTAAACCTGGTTTCGATCAATATTTCAGAGTATAACACCGGTTAGGGCTGGGTTCGGTCTGGGATATGCGCGCATCTGGCTTATACTTTCGCCTTTTTCGCAAACTTGTTGGCCAGATGCTGGGTATTTTCCGTGTTTGAAACACGTAGTAATGTGGTAACACACTGAAGCAGTCAATTAAACCTGGTTTCGATCAATATTTTAGAGGATAACGCCGGTTAGGTCCTGGGTTAGGTCTGGGAAATGCGCGCATCTGGCTTATACTTTCGCCTTTTTCGCAAACTTGTTGGCCAGATCCTGGGTTTTTTTCGTGTTTGAATCACGTAGTAATGTGGTAACACACTGAAGCAGTCAATTAAACCTGGTTTCGATCAATATTTTAGAGGATAACACCGGTTAGGTCTGGGTTAGGTCTGGGTTATGCCCGCATCTGGCTCATGATTTTGCCTTCTTCGCATACTTGTTGGCCAGATCCTGGGTTTTTTCCGTGTTTGAATCACGTAGTAATGTGGTAACACACTGAAGCAGTCAATTAAACCTGGTTTCGATCAATATTTCAGAGGATAACACCGGTTAGGTCTGGGTTAGGTCCGGGATATGCCCGCATCTGGCTCATGATTTTGCCTTCTTCGCATACTTGTTGGCCAGATCCTGGGTTTTTTTCGTGTTTGAATCACGTAGTAAAGTGCTACCACACTGAGGCAGTCAATTAAACCTGGTTTCGATCAATATTTCAGAGGATAACGCCGGTTAGGTCTGGGTTAGGTCTGGGAAATGCGCGCATCTGGCTTATACTTTCGCCTTCTTCGCATACTTGTTGGCCAGATCCTGGGGTTTTTCCGTGTTTGAATCACGTAGTAATGTGGTACCACACTGAGGCAGTTAATTAAACCTGGTTTCGACGAATATTTTAGAGGATAACACCGGTTAGGTCTGGGTTAGGTCTGGGTTATGCCTGCATCTGGCTCATGATTTTGCCTTCTTCGCATACTTGTTGGCCAGATCCTGGGTTTTTTTCGTGTTTGAATCACGTAGTAATGTGGTACCACACTGAGGCAGTCAATTAAACCTGGTTTCGATCAATATTTCAGAGGATAACGCCGGTTAGGTCTGGGTTAGGTCTGGGATATGCGCGCATCTGGCTTATACTTTCGCCTTTTTCGCAAACTTGTTGGCCAGATCCTGGGTATTTTCCGTGTTTGCAACACGTAGTAATGTGGTAACACACTGAAGCAGTCAATTAAACCTGGTTTCGACCTATATTTCAGAGGATAACACCGGTTAGGTCTGGGTTAGGTCTGGGATATGCGCGCATCTGGCTTATACTTTCGCCTTTTTCGCATACTTGTTGGCTAGATCCTGGGTTTTTTTTCGGGTTTGAATAACGCAGTAATGTGGTAACACACTGAAGCAGTCAATTAAACCTGGTTTCGATCAATATTTCAGAGGATAACACCGGTTAGGTCTGGGTTAGGTCCGGGATATGCCCGCATCTGGCTCATGATTTTGCCTTCTTCGCATACTTGTTGGCCAGATCGTGGGTTTTTTTCGTGTTTGAATCACGTAGTAAAGTGCTACCACACTGAGGCAGTCAATTAAACCTGGTTTCGATCAATATTTCAGAGGATAACGCCGGTTAGGTCTGGGTTAGGTCTGGGAAATGCGCGCATCTGGCTTATACTTTCGCCTTCTTCGCATACTTGTTGGCCAGATCCTGGGTTTTTTCCGTGTTTGAATCACGTAGTAATGTGGTACCACACTGAGGCAGTCAATTAAACCTGGTTTCGATCAATATTTTAGAGGATAACACCGGTTAGGTCTGGGTTAGGTCTGGGTTATGCCCGCATCTGGCCCATGATTTTGTCTTCTTCGCATACTTGTTGGCCAGATCCTGGGTTTTTTTCGTGTTTGAATCACGTAGTAATGTGGTAATACACTGAAGCTGTCAATAAAACCTGGTTTCGATCAATATTTTAGAGGATAACACCGATTAGGTCTGGGTTAGGTCTGGGTTATGCCCGCATCTGGCTCATGATTTTGCCTTCTTCGCATACTTGTTGGCCAGATCCTGGGCTTTTTTCGTGTTTGAATCACGTAGTAATGTGGTAATACACTGAAGCTGTCAATAAAACCTGGTTTCGATCAATATTTTAGAGGATAACACCGATTAGGTCTGGGTTAGGTCTGGGTTATGCCCGCATCTGGCTCATGATTTTGCCTTCCTCGCATACTTGTTGGCCAGATCCTGGGTTTTTTTCGTGTTTGAATCACGTAGTAATGTGGTAACACACTGAAGCAGTCAATTAAACCTGGTTTCGATCAATATTTCAGAGGATAACACCGGTTAGGTCTGGGTTAGGTCTGGGATATGCGCGCATATGGCTTATACTTTCACCTTTTTCGCAAACTTGTTGGCCAGATCCTGGGGTTTTTCCGTGTTTGAATCACGTAGTAATGTGGTAACACACTGAAGCAGTCAATTAAACCTGGTTTCGATCAATATTTCAGAGGATAACACCGGTTAGGTCTGGGTTAGGTCTGGGATATGCGCGCATCTGGCTTATACTTTCGCCTTTTTCGCAAACTTGTTGGCTGGATCCTGGGTTTTTTTCCGGTTTGAATAACGCAGTAATGTGGTAACACACTGAAACTGTCAATAAAACCTGGTTTCGATCAATATTTTAGAGGATAACGCCGGTTAGGTCTGGGTTAGGTCTGGGAAATGCGCGCATCTGGCTTATACTATCGCCTTTTTCGCAAACTTGTTGGCCAGATCCTGGGTTTTTTTCGTGTTTGAATTACGTAGTAATGTGGTAACACACTGAAGCAGTCAATCAAACCTGGTTTCGATCAATATTTTAGAGGATAACACCGGTTAGGTCTGGGTTAGGTCTGGGTTATGCCCGCATCTGGCTCATGATTTTGCCTTCTTCGCATACTTGTTGGCCAGATCCTGGGTTTTTTCCGTGTTTGAATCACGTAGTAATGTGGTAACACACTGAAGCAGTCAATTAAACCTGGTTTCGATCAATACTTCAGAGGATAACACCGGTTAGGTCTGGGTTAGGTCCGGGATATGCCCGCATCTGGCTCATGATTTTGCCTTCTTCGCATACTTGTTGGCCAGATCCTGGGTTTTTTTCGTGTTTGAATCACGTAGTAAAGTGCTACCACACTGAGGCAGTCAATTAAACCTGGTTTCGATCAATATTTCAGAGGATAACGCCGGTTAGGTCTGGGTTAGGTCTGGGAAATGCGCGCATCTGGCTTATACTTTCGCCTTCTTCGCATACTTGTTGGCCAGATCCTGGGGTTTTTCCGTGTTTGAATCACGTAGTAATGTGGTACCACACTGAGGCAGTTAATTAAACCTGGTTTCGACGAATATTTTAGAGGATAACACCGGTTAGGTCTGGGTTAGGTCTGGGTTATGCCTGCATCTGGCTCATGATTTTGCCTTCTTCGCATACTTGTTGGCCAGATCCTGGGTTTTTTTCGTGTTTGAATCACGTAGTAATGTGGTACCACACTGAGGCAGTCAATTAAACCTGGTTTCGATCAATATTTCAGAGGATAACGCCGGTTAGGTCTGGGTTAGGTCTGGGATATGCGCGCATCTGGCTTATACTTTCGCCTTTTTCGCAAACTTGTTGGCCAGATCCTGGGTATTTTCCGTGTTTGCAACACGTAGTAATGTGGTAACACACTGAAGCAGTCAATTAAACCTGGTTTCGACCTATATTTCAGAGGATAACACCGGTTAGGTCTGGGTTAGGTCTGGGATATGCGCGCATCTGGCTTATACTTTCGCCTTTTTCGCATACTTGTTGGCTAGATCCTGGGTTTTTTTTCGGGTTTGAATAACGCAGTAATGTGGTAACACACTGAAGCAGTCAATTAAACCTGGTTTCGATCAATATTTCAGAGGATAACACCGGTTAGGTCTGGGTTAGGTCCGGGATATGCCCGCATCTGGCTCATGATTTTGCCTTCTTCGCATACTTGTTGGCCAGATCGTGGGTTTTTTTCGTGTTTGAATCACGTAGTAAAGTGCTACCACACTGAGGCAGTCAATTAAACCTGGTTTCGATCAATATTTCAGAGGATAACGCCGGTTAGGTCTGGGTTAGGTCTGGGAAATGCGCGCATCTGGCTTATACTTTCGCCTTCTTCGCATACTTGTTGGCCAGATCCTGGGTTTTTTCCGTGTTTGAATCACGTAGTAATGTGGTACCACACTGAGGCAGTCAATTAAACCTGGTTTCGATCAATATTTTAGAGGATAACACCGGTTAGGTCTGGGTTAGGTCTGGGTTATGCCCGCATCTGGCCCATGATTTTGTCTTCTTCGCATACTTGTTGGCCAGATCCTGGGTTTTTTTCGTGTTTGAATCACGTAGTAATGTGGTAATACACTGAAGCTGTCAATAAAACCTGGTTTCGATCAATATTTTAGAGGATAACACCGATTAGGTCTGGGTTAGGTCTGGGTTATGCCCGCATCTGGCTCATGATTTTGCCTTCTTCGCATACTTGTTGGCCAGATCCTGGGCTTTTTTCGTGTTTGAATCACGTAGTAATGTGGTAATACACTGAAGCTGTCAATAAAACCTGGTTTCGATCAATATTTTAGAGGATAACACCGATTAGGTCTGGGTTAGGTCTGGGTTATGCCCGCATCTGGCTCATGATTTTGCCTTCCTCGCATACTTGTTGGCCAGATCCTGGGTTTTTTTCGTGTTTGAATCACGTAGTAATGTGGTAACACACTGAAGCAGTCAATTAAACCTGGTTTCGATCAATATTTCAGAGGATAACACCGGTTAGGTCTGGGTTAGGTCTGGGATATGCGCGCATATGGCTTATACTTTCACCTTTTTCGCAAACTTGTTGGCCAGATCCTGGGGTTTTTCCGTGTTTGAATCACGTAGTAATGTGGTAACACACTGAAGCAGTCAATTAAACCTGGTTTCGATCAATATTTCAGAGGATAACACCGGTTAGGTCTGGGTTAGGTCTGGGATATGCGCGCATCTGGCTTATACTTTCGCCTTTTTCGCAAACTTGTTGGCTGGATCCTGGGTTTTTTTCCGGTTTGAATAACGCAGTAATGTGGTAACACACTGAAACTGTCAATAAAACCTGGTTTCGATCAATATTTTAGAGGATAACGCCGGTTAGGTCTGGGTTAGGTCTGGGAAATGCGCGCATCTGGCTTATACTATCGCCTTTTTCGCAAACTTGTTGGCCAGATCCTGGGTTTTTTTCGTGTTTGAATTACGTAGTAATGTGGTAACACACTGAAGCAGTCAATCAAACCTGGTTTCGATCAATATTTTAGAGGATAACACCGGTTAGGTCTGGGTTAGGTCTGGGTTATGCCCGCATCTGGCTCATGATTTTGCCTTCTTCGCATACTTGTTGGCCAGATCCTGGGTTTTTTCCGTGTTTGAATCACGTAGTAATGTGGTAACACACTGAAGCAGTCAATTAAACCTGGTTTCGATCAATACTTCAGAGGATAACACCGGTTAGGTCTGGGTTAGGTCCGGGATATGCCCGCATCTGGCTCATGATTTTGCCTTCTTCGCATACTTGTTGGCCAGATCCTGGGTTTTTTTCGTGTTTGAATCACGTAGTAAAGTGCTACCACACTGAGGCAGTCAATTAAACCTGGTTTCGATCAATATTTCAGAGGATAACGCCGGTTAGGTCTGGGTTAGGTCTGGGAAATGCGCGCATCTGGCTTATACTTTCGCCTTCTTCGCATACTTGTTGGCCAGATCCTGGGTTTTTTCCGTGTTTGAATCACGTAGTAATGTGGTACCACACTGAGGCAGTTAATTAAACCTGGTTTCGACGAATATTTTAGAGGATAACACCGGTTAGGTCTGGGTTAGGTCTGGGTTATGCCCGCATCTGGCTCATGATTTCGCCTTCTTCGCATACTTGTTGGCCAGATCCTGGGTTTTTTTCGTGTTTGAATCACGTAGTAGTGTGGTACCACACTGAGGCAGTCAATTAAACCTGGTTTCGATCAATATTTCAGAGGATAACGCCGGTTAGGTCTGGGTTAGGTCTGGGAAATGCGCGCATCTGGCTTATACTTTCGCCTTCTTCGCATACTTGTTGGCCAGATCCTGGGTTTTTCCGTGTTTGAATCACGTAGTAATGTGGTACCACACTGAGGCAGTCAATTAAACCTGGTTTCGACGAATATTTTAGAGGATAACACCGGTTAGGTCTGGGTTAGGTCTGGGTTATGCCCGCATCTGGCTCATGATTTTGCCTTCTTCGCATACTTGTTGGCCAGATCCTGGGTTTTTTTCGTGTTTGAATCACCTAGTAATGTGGTAATACACTGAAGCAGTCAATTAAACCTGGTTTCGATCAATATTTTAGAGGATAACACCGGTTAGGTCTGGGTTAGGTCTGGGTTATGCCCGCATCTGGCTCATGATTTTGCCTTCTTCGCATACTTGTTGGCCAGATCCTGGGTTTTTTTCGTGTTTAAATCACGTAGTAATGTGGTAACACACTGAAGCAGTCAATTAAACCTGGTTTCGATCAATATTTCAGAGGATAACACCGGTTAGGTCTGGGTTAGGTCTGGGAAATGCGCGAATCTGGCTTATACTTTCGCCTTCTTCGCATACTTGTTGGCCAGATCCTGGGTTTTTTCCGTGTTTGAATCACGTAGTAATGTGGTACCACACTGAGGCAGTTAATTAAACCTGGTTTCGACGAATATTTTAGAGGATAACACCGGTTAGGTCTGGGTTAGGTCTGGGTTATGCCCGCAACTGGCTCATGATTTTGCCTTCTTCGCATACTTGTTGGCCAGATCCTGGGTTTTTTTCGTGTTTGAATCACGTAGTAATGTGGTAACACACTGAAGCAGTCAATTAAACCTGGTTTCGATCAATATTTTAGAGGATAACACCGGTTAGGTCTGGGTTAGGTCTGGGTTATGCCCGCATCTGGCTCATGATTTTGCCTTCTTCGCATACTTGTTGGCCAGATCCTGGGTTTTTTCCGTGTTTGAATCACGTAGTAATGTGGTAACACACTGAAGCAGTCAATTAAACCTGGTTTCGATCAATATTTCAGAGGATAACACCGGTTAGGTCTGGGTTAGGTCCGGGATATGCCCGCATCTGGCTCATGATTTTGCCTTCTTCGCATACTTGTTGGCCAGATCCTGGGTTTTTTTCGTGTTTGAATCACGTAGTAAAGTGCTACCACACTGAGGCAGTCAATTAAACCTGGTTTCGATCAATATTTCAGAGGATAACGCCGGTTAGGTCTGGGTTAGGTCTGGGAAATGCGCGCATCTGGCTTATACTTTCGCCTTCTTCGCATACTTGTTGGCCAGATCCTGGGTTTTTTCCGTGTTTGAATCACGTAGTAATGTGGTACCACACTGAGGCAGTTAATTAAACCTGGTTTCGACGAATATTTTAGAGGATAACACCGGTTAGGTCTGGGTTAGGTCTGGGTTATGCCCGCATCTGGCTCATGATTTTGCCTTCTTCGCATACTTGTTGGCCAGATCCTGGGTTTTTTTCGTGTTTGAATCACGTAGTAATGTGGTACCACACTGAGGCAGTCAATTAAACCTGGTTTCGATCAATATTTTAGAGGATAACGCCGGTTAGGTCTGGGTTAGGTCTGGGAAATGCGCGCATCTGGCTTATACTTTCGCCTTTTTCGCAAACTTGTTGGCCAGATCCTGGGTTTTTTTCGTGTTTGAATCACGTAGTAATGTGGTAACACACTGAAGCAGTCAATTAAACCTGGTTTCGATCAATATTTTAGAGGATAACACCGGTTAGGTCTGGGTTAGGTCTGGGTTATGCCCGCATCTGGCTCATGATTTTGCCTTCTTCGCATACTTGTTGGCCAGATCCTGGGTTTTTTCCGTGTTTGAATCACGTAGTAATGTGGTAACACACTGAAGCAGTCAATTAAACCTGGTTTCTATCAATATTTCAGAGGATAACACCGGTTAGGTCTGGGTTAGGTCCGGGATATGCCCGCATCTGGCTCATGATTTTGCCTTCTTCGCATACTTGTTGGCCAGATCCTGGGTTTTTTTCGTGTTTGAATCACGTAGTAAAGTGCTACCACACTGAGGCAGTCAATTAAACCTGGTTTCGATCAATATTTCAGAGGATAACGCCGGTTAGGTCTGGGTTAGGTCTGGGAAATGCGCGCATCTGGCTTATACTTTCGCCTTCTTCGCATACTTGTTGGCCAGATCCTGGGTTTTTTCCGTGTTTGAATCACGTAGTAATGTGGTACCACACTGAGGCAGTTAATTAAACCTGGTTTCGACGAATATTTTAGAGGATAACACCGGTTAGGTCTGGGTTAGGTCTGGGATATGCGCGCATCTGGCTTATACTTTCGCCTTTTTCGCATACTTGTTGGCTAGATCCTGGGTTTTTTTTCGGGTTTGAATAACGCAGTAATGTGGTAACACACTGAAGCAGTCAATTAAACCTGGTTTCGATCAATATTTCAGAGGATAACACCGGTTAGGTCTGGGTTAGGTCCGGGATATGCCCGCATCTGGCTCATGATTTTGCCTTCTTCGCATACTTGTTGGCCAGATCCTGGGTTTTTTTCGTGTTTGAATCACGTAGTAAAGTGCTACCACACTGAGGCAGTCAATTAAACCTGGTTTCGATCAATATTTCAGAGGATAACGCCGGTTAGGTCTGGGTTAGGTCTGGGAAATGCGCGCATCTGGCTTATACTTTCGCCTTCTTCGCATACTTGTTGGCCAGATCCTGGGTTTTTTCCGTGTTTGAATCACGTAGTAATGTGGTACCACACTGAGGCAGTCAATTAAACCTGGTTTCGATCAATATTTTAGAGGATAACACCGGTTAGGTCTGGGTTAGGTCTGGGTTATGCCCGCATCTGGCCCATGATTTTGTCTTCTTCGCATACTTGTTGGCCAGATCCTGGGTTTTTTTCGTGTTTGAATCACGTAGTAATGTGGTAATACACTGAAGCTGTCAATAAAACCTGGTTTCGATCAATATTTTAGAGGATAACACCGATTAGGTCTGGGTTAGGTCTGGGTTATGCCCGCATCTGGCTCATGATTTTGCCTTCCTCGCATACTTGTTGGCCAGATCCTGGGTTTTTTTCGTGTTTGAATCACGTAGTAATGTGGTAACACACTGAAGCAGTCAATTAAACCTGGTTTCGATCAATATTTCAGAGGATAACACCGGTTAGGTCTGGGTTAGGTCTGGGATATGCGCGCATCTGGCTTATACTTTCACCTTTTTCGCAAACTTGTTGGCCAGATCCTGGGGTTTTTCCGTGTTTGAATCACGTAGTAATGTGGTAACACACTGAAGCAGTCAATTAAACCTGGTTTCGATCAATATTTCAGAGGATAACACCGGTTAGGTCTGGGTTAGGTCTGGGATATGCGCGCATCTGGCTTATACTTTCGCCTTTTTCGCAAACTTGTTGGCTGGATCCTGGGTTTTTTTCCGGTTTGAATAACGCAGTAATGTGGTACCACACTGAAGCAGTCAATTAAACCTGGTTTCGATCAATATTTTAGAGGATAACGCCGGTTAGGTCTGGGTTATGTCTGGGAAATGCGCGCATCTGGCTTATACTTTCGCCTTCTTCGCATACTTGTTGGCCAGATCCTGGGGTTTTTTCGTGTTTGAATCACGTAGTAATGTGGTAACACACTGAAACTGTCAATAAAACCTGGTTTCGATCAATATTTTAGAGGATAACGCCGGTTAGGTCTGGGTTAGGTCTGGGAAATGCGCGCATCTGGCTTATACTATCGCCTTTTTCGCAAACTTGTTGGCCAGATCCTGGGTTTTTTTCGTGTTTGAATTACGTAGTAATGTGGTAACACACTGAAGCAGTCAATCAAACCTGGTTTCGATCAATATTTTAGAGGATAACACCGGTTAGGTCTGGGTTAGGTCTGGGTTATGCCCGCATCTGGCTCATGATTTTGCCTTCTTCGCATACTTGTTGGCCAGATCCTGGGTTTTTTCCGTGTTTGAATCACGTAGTAATGTGGTAACACACTGAAGCAGTCAATTAAACCTGGTTTCGATCAATATTTCAGAGGATAACACCGGTTAGGTCTGGGTTAGGTCCGGGATATGCCCGCATCTGGCTCATGATTTTGCCTTCTTCGCATACTTGTTGGCCAGATCCTGGGTTTTTTTCGTGTTTGAATCACGTAGTAAAGTGCTACCACACTGAGGCAGTCAATTAAACCTGGTTTCGATCAATATTTCAGAGGATAACGCCGGTTAGGTCTGGGTTAGGTCTGGGAAATGCGCGCATCTGGCTTATACTTTCGCCTTCTTCGCATACTTGTTGGCCAGATCCTGGGTTTTTCCGTGTTTGAATCACGTAGTAATGTGGTACCACACTGAGGCAGTCAATTAAACCTGGTTTCGACGAATATTTTAGAGGATAACACCGGTTAGGTCTGGGTTAGGTCTGGGTTATGCCCGCATCTGGCTCATGATTTTGCCTTCTTCGCATACTTGTTGGCCAGATCCTGGGTTTTTTTCGTGTTTGAATCACCTAGTAATGTGGTAATACACTGAAGCAGTCAATTAAACCTGGTTTCGATCAATATTTTAGAGGATAACACCGGTTAGGTCTGGGTTAGGTCTGGGTTATATCCGCATCTGGCTCATGATTTTGCCTTCTTCGCATACTTGTTGGCCAGATCCTGGGTTTTTTTCGTGTTTAAATCACGTAGTAATGTGGTAACACACTGAAGCAGTCAATTAAACCTGGTTTCGATCTATATTTCAGAGGATAACACCGGTTAGGTCTGGGTTAGGTCTGGGAAATGCGCGAATCTGGCTTATACTTTCGCCTTCTTCGCATACTTGTTGGCCAGATCCTGGGTTTTTTCCGTGTTTGAATCACGTAGTAATGTGGTACCACACTGAGGCAGTTAATTAAACCTGGTTTCGACGAATATTTTAGAGGATAACACCGGTTAGGTCTGGGTTAGGTCTGGGTTATGCCCGCAACTGGCTCATGATTTTGCCTTCTTCGCATACTTGTTGGCCAGATCCTGGGTTTTTTTCGTGTTTGAATCACGTAGTAATGTGGTACCACACTGAGGCAGTCAATTAATCCTGGTTTCGATCAATATTTCAGAGGATAACGCCGGTTAGGTCTGGGTTAGGTCTGGGATATGCGCGCATCTGGCTTATACTTTCGCCTTTTTCGCAAACTTGTTGGCCAGATCCTGGGTATTTTCCGTGTTTGCAACACGTAGTAATGTGGTAACACACTGAAGCAGTCAATTAAACCTGGTTTCGACCAATATTTCAGAGGATAACACCGGTTAGGTCTGGGTTAGGTCTGGGATATGCGCGCATCTGGCTTATACTTTCGCCTTTTTCGCATACTTGTTGGCTAGATCCTGGGTTTTTTTTCGGGTTTGAATCACGTAGTAATGTGGTAACACACTGAAGCAGTCAATTAAACCTGGTTTCGATCAATATTTTAGAGGATAACACCGGTTAGGTCTGGGTTAGGTCTGGGTTATGCCCGCATCTGGCTCATGATTTTGCCTTCTTCGCATACTTGTTGGCCAGATCCTGGGTTTTTTTCGTGTTTGAATCACGTAGTAATGTGCTACCACACTGAGGCAGTCAATTAAACCTGGTTTCGATCAATATTTCAGAGGATAACGCCGGTTAGGTCTGGGTTAGGTCTGGGTTATATCCGCATCTGGCCCATGATTTTGTCTTCTTCGCATACTTGTTGGCCAGATCCTGGGTTTTTTTCGTGTTTGAATCACGTAGTAATGTGGTAATACACTGAAGCTGTCAATAAAACCTGGTTTCGATCAATATTTTAGAGGATAACACCGATTAGGTCTGGGTTAGGTCTGGGTTATGCCCGCATCTGGCTCATGATTTTGCCTTCCTCGCATACTTGTTGGCCAGATCCTGGGTTTTTTTCGTGTTTGAATCACGTAGTAATGTGGTAACACACTGAAGCAGTCAATTAAACCTGGTTTCGATCAATATTTCAGAGGATAACACCGGTTAGGTCTGGGTTAGGTCTGGGATATGCGCGCATCTGGCTTATACTTTCACCTTTTTCGCAAACTTGTTGGCCAGATCCTGGGGTTTTTCCGTGTTTGAATCACGTAGTAATGTGGTAACACACTGAAGCAGTCAATTAAACCTGGTTTCGATCAATATTTCAGAGGATAACACCGGTTAGGTCTGGGTTAGGTCTGGGATATGCGCGCATCTGGCTTATACTTTCGCCTTTTTCGCAAACTTGTTGGCTGGATCCTGGGTTTTTTTCCGGTTTGAATAACGCAGTAATGTGGTACCACACTGAAGCAGTCAATTAAACCTGGTTTCGATCAATATTTTAGAGGATAACGCCGGTTAGGTCTGGGTTATGTCTGGGAAATGCGCGCATCTGGCTTATACTTTCGCCTTCTTCGCATACTTGTTGGCCAGATCCTGGGGTTTTTTCGTGTTTGAATCACGTAGTAATGTGGTAACACACTGAAACTGTCAATAAAACCTGGTTTCGATCAATATTTTAGAGGATAACGCCGGTTAGGTCTGGGTTAGGTCTGGGAAATGCGCGCATCTGGCTTATACTATCGCCTTTTTCGCAAACTTGTTGGCCAGATCCTGGGTTTTTTTCGTGTTTGAATTACGTAGTAATGTGGTAACACACTGAAGCAGTCAATCAAACCTGGTTTCGATCAATATTTTAGAGGATAACACCGGTTAGGTCTGGGTTAGGTCTGGGTTATGCCCGCATCTGGCTCATGATTTTGCCTTCTTCGCATACTTGTTGGCCAGATCCTGGGTTTTTTCCGTGTTTGAATCACGTAGTAATGTGGTAACACACTGAAGCAGTCAATTAAACCTGGTTTCGATCAATATTTCAGAGGATAACACCGGTTAGGTCTGGGTTAGGTCCGGGATATGCCCGCATCTGGCTCATGATTTTGCCTTCTTCGCATACTTGTTGGCCAGATCCTGGGTTTTTTTCGTGTTTGAATCACGTAGTAAAGTGCTACCACACTGAGGCAGTCAATTAAACCTGGTTTCGATCAATATTTCAGAGGATAACGCCGGTTAGGTCTGGGTTAGGTCTGGGAAATGCGCGCATCTGGCTTATACTTTCGCCTTCTTCGCATACTTGTTGGCCAGATCCTGGGTTTTTCCGTGTTTGAATCACGTAGTAATGTGGTACCACACTGAGGCAGTCAATTAAACCTGGTTTCGACGAATATTTTAGAGGATAACACCGGTTAGGTCTGGGTTAGGTCTGGGTTATGCCCGCATCTGGCTCATGATTTTGCCTTCTTCGCATACTTGTTGGCCAGATCCTGGGTTTTTTTCGTGTTTGAATCACCTAGTAATGTGGTAATACACTGAAGCAGTCAATTAAACCTGGTTTCGATCAATATTTTAGAGGATAACACCGGTTAGGTCTGGGTTAGGTCTGGGTTATATCCGCATCTGGCTCATGATTTTGCCTTCTTCGCATACTTGTTGGCCAGATCCTGGGTTTTTTTCGTGTTTAAATCACGTAGTAATGTGGTAACACACTGAAGCAGTCAATTAAACCTGGTTTCGATCTATATTTCAGAGGATAACACCGGTTAGGTCTGGGTTAGGTCTGGGAAATGCGCGAATCTGGCTTATACTTTCGCCTTCTTCGCATACTTGTTGGCCAGATCCTGGGTTTTTTCCGTGTTTGAATCACGTAGTAATGTGGTACCACACTGAGGCAGTTAATTAAACCTGGTTTCGACGAATATTTTAGAGGATAACACCGGTTAGGTCTGGGTTAGGTCTGGGTTATGCCCGCAACTGGCTCATGATTTTGCCTTCTTCGCATACTTGTTGGCCAGATCCTGGGTTTTTTTCGTGTTTGAATCACGTAGTAATGTGGTACCACACTGAGGCAGTCAATTAATCCTGGTTTCGATCAATATTTCAGAGGATAACGCCGGTTAGGTCTGGGTTAGGTCTGGGATATGCGCGCATCTGGCTTATACTTTCGCCTTTTTCGCAAACTTGTTGGCCAGATCCTGGGTATTTTCCGTGTTTGCAACACGTAGTAATGTGGTAACACACTGAAGCAGTCAATTAAACCTGGTTTCGACCAATATTTCAGAGGATAACACCGGTTAGGTCTGGGTTAGGTCTGGGATATGCGCGCATCTGGCTTATACTTTCGCCTTTTTCGCATACTTGTTGGCTAGATCCTGGGTTTTTTTTCGGGTTTGAATCACGTAGTAATGTGGTAACACACTGAAGCAGTCAATTAAACCTGGTTTCGATCAATATTTTAGAGGATAACACCGGTTAGGTCTGGGTTAGGTCTGGGTTATGCCCGCATCTGGCTCATGATTTTGCCTTCTTCGCATACTTGTTGGCCAGATCCTGGGTTTTTTTCGTGTTTGAATCACGTAGTAATGTGCTACCACACTGAGGCAGTCAATTAAACCTGGTTTCGATCAATATTTCAGAGGATAACGCCGGTTAGGTCTGGGTTAGGTCTGGGAAATGCGCGCATCTGGCTTATACTTTCGCCTTCTTCGCATACTTGTTGGCCAGATCCTGGGTATTTTCCGTGTTTGCAACACGTAGTAATGTGGTAACACACTGAAGCAGTCAATTAAACCTGGTTTCTATCAATATTTCAGAGGATAACACCGGTTAGGTCTGGGTTAGGTCCGGGATATGCCCGCATCTGGCTCATGATTTTGCCTTCTTCGCATACTTGTTGGCCAGATCCTGGGTTTTTTCCGTGTTTGAATCACGTAGTAATGTGGTAACACACTGAAGCAGTCAATTAAACCTGGTTTCTATCAATATTTCAGAGGATAACACCGGTTAGGTCTGGGTTAGGTCCGGGATATGCCCGCATCTGGCTCATGATTTTGCCTTCTTCGCATACTTGTTGGCCAGATCCTGGGTTTTTTTCGTGTTTGAATCACGTAGTAAAGTGCTACCACACTGAGGCAGTCAATTAAACCTGGTTTCGATCAATATTTCAGAGGATAACGCCGGTTAGGTCTGGGTTAGGTCTGGGAAATGCGCGCATCTGGCTTATACTTTCGCCTTCTTCGCATACTTGTTGGCCAGATCCTGGGTTTTTTCCGTGTTTGAATCACGTAGTAATGTGGTACCACACTGAGGCAGTTAATTAAACCTGGTTTCGACGAATATTTTAGAGGATAACACCGGTTAGGTCTGGGTTAGGTCTGGGATATGCGCGCATCTGGCTTATACTTTCGCCTTTTTCGCATACTTGTTGGCTAGATCCTGGGTTTTTTTTCGGGTTTGAATAACGCAGTAATGTGGTAACACACTGAAGCAGTCAATTAAACCTGGTTTCGATCAATATTTCAGAGGATAACACCGGTTAGGTCTGGGTTAGGTCTGGGTTATGCCCGCATCTGGCCCATGATTTTGTCTTCTTCGCATACTTGTTGGCCAGATCCTGGGTTTTTTTCGTGTTTGAATCACGTAGTAATGTGGTAATACACTGAAGCTGTCAATAAAACCTGGTTTCGATCAATATTTTAGAGGATAACACCGATTAGGTCTGGGTTAGGTCTGGGTTATGCCCGCATCTGGCTCATGATTTTGCCTTCCTCGCATACTTGTTGGCCAGATCCTGGGTTTTTTTCGTGTTTGAATCACGTAGTAATGTGGTAACACACTGAAGCAGTCAATTAAACCTGGTTTCGATCAATATTTCAGAGGATAACACCGGTTAGGTCTGGGTTAGGTCTGGGATATGCGCGCATCTGGCTTATACTTTCACCTTTTTCGCAAACTTGTTGGCCAGATCCTGGGGTTTTTCCGTGTTTGAATCACGTAGTAATGTGGTAACACACTGAAGCAGTCAATTAAACCTGGTTTCGATCAATATTTCAGAGGATAACACCGGTTAGGTCTGGGTTAGGTCTGGGATATGCGCGCATCTGGCTTATACTTTCGCCTTTTTCGCAAACTTGTTGGCTGGATCCTGGGTTTTTTTCCGGTTTGAATAACGCAGTAATGTGGTACCACACTGAAGCAGTCAATTAAACCTGGTTTCGATCAATATTTTAGAGGATAACGCCGGTTAGGTCTGGGTTATGTCTGGGAAATGCGCGCATCTGGCTTATACTTTCGCCTTCTTCGCATACTTGTTGGCCAGATCCTGGGGTTTTTTCGTGTTTGAATCACGTAGTAATGTGGTAACACACTGAAACTGTCAATAAAACCTGGTTTCGATCAATATTTTAGAGGATAACGCCGGTTAGGTCTGGGTTAGGTCTGGGAAATGCGCGCATCTGGCTTATACTATCGCCTTTTTCGCAAACTTGTTGGCCAGATCCTGGGTTTTTTTCGTGTTTGAATTACGTAGTAATGTGGTAACACACTGAAGCAGTCAATCAAACCTGGTTTCGATCAATATTTTAGAGGATAACACCGGTTAGGTCTGGGTTAGGTCTGGGTTATGCCCGCATCTGGCTCATGATTTTGCCTTCTTCGCATACTTGTTGGCCAGATCCTGGGTTTTTTCCGTGTTTGAATCACGTAGTAATGTGGTAACACACTGAAGCAGTCAATTAAACCTGGTTTCGATCAATATTTCAGAGGATAACACCGGTTAGGTCTGGGTTAGGTCCGGGATATGCCCGCATCTGGCTCATGATTTTGCCTTCTTCGCATACTTGTTGGCCAGATCCTGGGTTTTTTTCGTGTTTGAATCACGTAGTAAAGTGCTACCACACTGAGGCAGTCAATTAAACCTGGTTTCGATCAATATTTCAGAGGATAACGCCGGCTAGGTCTGGGTTAGGTCTGGGAAATGCGCGCATCTGGCTTATACTTTCGCCTTCTTCGCATACTTGTTGGCCAGATCCTGGGTTTTTTCCGTGTTTGAATCACGTAGTAATGTGGTACCACACTGAGGCAGTTAATTAAACCTGGTTTCGACGAATATTTTAGAGGATAACACCGGTTAGGTCTGGGTTAGGTCTGGGTTATGCCCGCATCTGGCTGATGATTTTGCCTTCTTCGCATACTTGTTGGCCAGATCCTGGGTTTTTTTCGTGTTTGAATCACGTAGTAATGTGGTACCACACTGAGGCAGTCAATTAAACCTGGTTTCGATCAATATTTCAGAGGATAACGCCGGTTAGGTCTGGGTTAGGTCTGGGAAATGCGCGCATCTGGCTTATACTTTCGCCTTCTTCGCATACTTGTTGGCCAGATCCTGGGGTTTTTTCGTGTTTGAATCACGTAGTAATGTGGTAACACACTGAAACTGTCAATAAAACCTGGTTTCGATCAATATTTCAGAGGATAACACCGGTTAGGTCTGGGTTAGGTCTGGGAAATGCGCGAATCTGGCTTATACTTTCGCCTTCTTCGCATACTTGTTGGCCAGATCCTGGGTTTTTTCCGTGTTTGAATCACGTAGTAATGTGGTACCACACTGAGGCAGTTAATTAAACCTGGTTTCGACGAATATTTTAAGGGATAACACCGGTTAGGTCTGGGTTAGGTCTGGGTTATGCCCGCAACTGGCTCATGATTTTGCCTTCTTCGCATACTTGTTGGCCAGATCCTGGGTTTTTTTCGTGTTTGAATCACGTAGTAATGTGGTAACACACTGAAGCAGTCAATTAAACCTGGTTTCGATCAATATTTTAGAGGATAACACCGGTTAGGTCTGGGTTAGGTCTGGGTTATGCCCGCATCTGGCTCATGATTTTGCCTTCTTCGCATACTTGTTGGCCAGATCCTGGGTTTTTTCCGTGTTTGAATCACGTAGTAATGTGGTAACACACTGAAGCAGTCAATTAAACCTGGTTTCGATCAATATTTCAGAGGATAACACCGGTTAGGTCTGGGTTAGGTCCGGGATATGCCCGCATCTGGCTCATGATTTTGCCTTCTTCGCATACTTGTTGGCCAGATCCTGGGTTTTTTTCGTGTTTGAATCACGTAGTAAAGTGCTACCACACTGAGGCAGTCAATTAAACCTGGTTTCGATCAATATTTCAGAGGATAACGCCGGTTAGGTCTGGGTTAGGTCTGGGAAATGCGCGCATCTGGCTTATACTTTCGCCTTCTTCGCATACTTTTTGGCCAGATCCTGGGTTTTTTCCGTGTTTGAAACACGTAGTAATGTGGTAGCACACTGAAGCAGTCAATTAAACCTGGTTTCGATCAATATTTTAGAGGATAACGCCGGTTAGGTCTGGGTTAGGTCTGGGAAATGCGCGCATCTGGCTTATACTTTCGCCTTTTTCGCAAACTTGTTGGCCAGATCCTGGGTTTTTTCCGTGTTTGAATCACGTAGTAATGTGGTACCACACTGAGGCAGTTAATTAAACCTGGTTTCGACGAATATTTTAGAGGATAACACCGGTTAGGTCTGGGTTAGGTCTAGGTTATGCCCGCATCTGGCTCATGATTTTGCCTTCTTCGCACACTTGTTGGCCAGATCCTGGGTTTTTTCCGTGTTTGAAACACGTAGTAATGTGGTACCACACTGAGGCAGTCAATTAATCCTGGTTTCGATCAATATTTTAGAGGATAACACCGGTTAGGTCTGGGTTAGGTCTGGGTTATGCCCGCATCTGGCTCATGATTTTGCCTTCTTCGCATACTTGTTGGCCAGATCCTGGGTTTTTTCCGTGTTTGAAACACGTAGTAATGTGGTAACACACTGAAGCAGTCAATTAAACCTGGTTTCGATCAATATTTTAGAGGATAACACCGGTTAGGTCTGGGTTAGGTCTGGGATTTGCGCGCATCTGGCTTATACTTTCGCCTTTTTCGCAAACTTGTTGGCCAGATGCTGGGTATTGTCCGTGTTTGAAACACGTAGTAATGTGGTAGCACACTGAAGCAGTCAATTAAACCTGGTTTCGATCAATATTTTAGAGGATAACGCCGGTTAGGTCTGGGTTAGGTCTGGGAAATGCGCGCATCTGGCTTATACTTTCGCCTTTTTCGCAAACTTGTTGGCCAGATCCTGGGTTTTTTTCGTGTTTGAATCACGTAGTAATGTGGTAACACACTGAAGCAGTCAATTAAACCTGTTTTCGATCAATATTTTAGAGGATAACACCGGTTAGGTCTGGGTTAGGTCTGGGTTATGCCCGCATCTGGCTCATGATTTTGCCTTCTTCGCATACTTGTTGGCCAGATCCTGGGTTTTTTTCGTGTTTGAATCACGTAGTAATGTGGTACCACACTGAGGCAGTCAATTAATCCTGGTTTCGATCAATATTTCAGAGGATAACGCCGGTTAGGTCTGGGTTAGGTCTGGGATATGCGCGCATCTGGCTTATACTTTCGCCTTTTTCGCAAACTTGTTGGCCAGATCCTGGGTATTTTCCGTGTTTGCAACACGTAGTAATGTGGTAACACACTGAAGCAGTCAATTAAACCTGGTTTCGACCAATATTTCAGAGGATAACACCGGTTAGGTCTGGGTTAGGTCTGGGATATGCGCGCATCTGGCTTATACTTTCGCCTTTTTCGCATACTTGTTGGCTAGATCCTGGGTTTTTTTTCGGGTTTGAATCACGTAGTAATGTGGTAACACACTGAAGCAGTCAATTAAACCTGGTTTCGATCAATATTTTAGAGGATAACACCGGTTAGGTCTGGGTTAGGTCTGGGTTATGCCCGCATCTGGCTCATGATTTTGCCTTCTTCGCATACTTGTTGGCCAGATCCTGGGTTTTTTTCGTGTTTGAATCACGTAGTAATGTGCTACCACACTGAGGCAGTCAATTAAACCTGGTTTCGATCAATATTTCAGAGGATAACGCCGGTTAGGTCTGGGTTAGGTCTGGGAAATGCGCGCATCTGGCTTATACTTTCGCCTTCTTCGCATACTTGTTGGCCAGATCCTGGGTATTTTCCGTGTTTGCAACACGTAGTAATGTGGTAACACACTGAAGCAGTCAATTAAACCTGGTTTCGACCAATATTTCAGAGGATAACACCGGTTAGGTCTGGGTTAGGTCTGGGATATGCGCGCATCTGGCTTATACTTTCGCCTTTTTCGCATACTTGTTGGCTAGATCCTGGGTTTTTTTTCGGGTTTGAATCACGTAGTAATGTGGTAACACACTGAGGCAGTCAATTAAACCTGGTTTCGATCAATATTTCAGAGGATAACGCCGGTTAGGTCTGGGTTAGGTCTGGGAAATGCGCGCATCTGGCTTATACTTTCGCCTTCTTCGCATACTTGTTGGCCAGATCCTGGGTTTTTTCCGTGTTTGAATCACGTAGTATTGTGGTACCACACTGAGGCAGTTAATTAAACCTGGTTTCGACGAATATTTTAGAGGATAACACCGGTTAGGTCTGGGTTAGGTCTGGGTTATGCCCGCATCTGGCTCATGATTTTGCCTTCTTCGCATACTTGTTGGCCAGATCCTGGGTTTTTTTCGTGTTTGAATCACGTAGTAATGTGGTAACACACTGAAGCAGTCAATTAAACCTGGTTTCGATCAATATTTTAGAGGATAACACCGGTTAGGTCTGGGTTAGGTCTGGGTTATGCCCGCATCTGGCTCATGATTTTGCCTTCTTCGCATACTTGTTGGCCAGATCCTGGGTTTTTTCCGTGTTTGAATCACGTAGTAAAGTGCTACCACACTGAGGCAGTCAATTAAACCTGGTTTCGGTCAATATTTCAGAGGATAACGCCGGTTAGGACTGGGTTAGGTCTGGGAAATGCGCGCATCTGGCTTATACTTTCGCCTTCTTCGCATACTTGTTGGCCAGATCCTGGGTTTTTTCCGTGTTTGAATCACGTAGTAATGTGGTACCACACTGAGGCAGTTAATTAAACCTGGTTTCGACGAATATTTTAGAGGATAACACCGGTTAGGTCTGGGTTAGGTCTGGGTTATGCCCGCATCTGGCTCATGATTTTGCCTCCTTCGCATACTTGTTGGCCAGATCCTGGGTTTTTTTCGTGTTTGAATCACGTAGTAATGTGGTACCACACTGAGGCAGTCAATTAAACCTGGTTTCGATCAATATTTCAGAGGATAACGCCGGTTAGGTCTGGGTTAGGTCTGGGATATGCGCGCATCTGGCTTATACTTTCGCCTTTTTCGCAAACTTGTTGGCCAGATCCTGGGTATTTTCCGTGTTTGCAACACGTAGTAATGTGGTAACACACTGAAGCAGTCAATTAAACCTGGTTTCGATCAATATTTCAGAGGATAACACCAGTTAGGTCTGGGTTAGGTCTGGGAAATGCGCGCATCTGGCTTATACTTTCGCCTTCTTCGCATACTTGTTGGCCAGATCCTGGGTATTTTCCGTGTTTGAAACACGTAGTAATGTGGTAACACACTGAAGCAGTCAATTAAACCTGGTTTCGACCAATATTTCAGAGGATAACACCGGTTAGGTCTGGGTTATGCCCGCATCTGGCTCATGATTTTGCCTTCTTCGCATACTTGTTGGCCAGATCCTGGGTTTTTTCCGTGTTTGAATCACGTAATAATGTGGTAACACACTGAAGCAGTCAATTAAACCTGGTTTCGATCAATATTTCAGTGGATAACACCGGTTAGGCCTGGGTTAGGTCCGGGAAATGCGCGCATCTGGCTTATACTTTCGCCTTCTTCGCATACTTGTTGGCCAGATCCTGGGTTTTTTTCGTGTTTGAATCACGTAGTAATGTGGTAACACACTGAAGCAGTCAATTAAACCTGGTTTCGATCAATATTTTAGAGGATAACACCGGTTAGGTCTGGGTTAGGTATGGGTTATGCCCTCATCTGGCTCATGACCTTGCCTTCATCGCATACTTGTTGGCCAGATCCTGGGTTTTTTTCGTGTTTGAATCACGCAGTAATGTGGTAATACACTGAAGCAGTCAATTAAACCTGGTTTCGATCAATATTTTAGAGGATAACACCGGTTAGGTCTGGGTTAGGTATGGGTTATGCCCTCATCTGGCTCATGACCTTGCCTTCATCGCATACTTGTTGGCCAGATCCTGGGTTTTTTTCGTGTTTGAATCACGCAGTAATGTGGTAATACACTGAACCAGTCAATTAAACCTGGTTTCGATCACTATTTTAGAGGATAACGCCGGTTAGGTCTGGGTTAGGTCTGGGAAATGCGCGCATCTGGCTCATGATTTTGCCTTCTTCGCAAACTTGTTGGCTAGATCCTGGGTTTTTTTCTGGTTTGAATAACGCAGTAATGTGGTACCACACTGAAGCAGTCAATTAAACCTGGTTTCGATCACTATTTTAGAGGATAACGCCGGTTAGGTCTGGGTTAGGTCTGGGAAATGCGCGCATCTGGCTTATACTTACGCCATTTTCGCAAACTTGTTGGCCAGATCCAGGGTTTTTTTCGTGTTTGAATCACGTAGTAATGTGGTAATACACTGAAGCTGTCAATTAAACCTGGTTACGGTCAATATTTTAGAGGATAACACCGGTTAGGTCTGGGTTAGGTATGGGTTATGCCCTCATCTGGCTCATGACCTCGCCTTCATCGCATACTTGTTGGCCAGATCCTGGGTTTTTTTCGTGTTTGAATCACGCAGTAATGTGGTAATACACTGAAGCAGTCAATAAAACCTGGTTTCGATCAATAATTTAGAGGATAACACCGGTTAGGTCTGGGATAGGTCCGGGATATGCCCGCATCTGGCTCATGATTTTGCCATCTTCGCATACTTGTTGGCCAGATCCTGGGTTTTTTTCGTGTTTGAATCACGTAGTAATGTGGTAATACAGTGAAGCAGTCAATAAAACCTTGTTTCGATCAATATTTTAGAGGATAACACCGGTTAGGTCTGGGATAGGTCCGGGATATGCCCGCATCTGGCTCATGATTTTGCCTTCTTCGCACACTTGTTGGCCAGATCCTGGGTTTTTTCCGTGTTTGAAACACGTAGTAATGTGGTACCACACTGAGGCAGTCAATTAATCCTGGTTTCGATCAATATTTTAGAGGATAACACCGGTTAGGTCTGGGTTAGGTCTGGGTTATGCCCGCATCTGGCTCATGATTTTGCCTTCTTCGCATACTTGTTGGCCAGATCCTGGGTTTTTTCCGTGTTTGAAACACGTAGTAATGTGGTAACACACTGAAGCAGTCAATTAAACCTGGTTTCGATCAATATTTTAGAGGATAACACCGGTTAGGTCTGGGTTAGGTCTGGGATTTGCGCGCATCTGGCTTATACTTTCGCCTTTTTCGCAAACTTGTTGGCCAGATGCTGGGTATTGTCCGTGTTTGAAACACGTAGTAATGTGGTAGCACACTGAAGCAGTCAATTAAACCTGGTTTCGATCAATATTTTAGAGGATAACGCCGGTTAGGTCTGGGTTAGGTCTGGGAAATGCGCGCATCTGGCTTATACTTTCGCCTTTTTCGCAAACTTGTTGGCCAGATCCTGGGTTTTTTTCGTGTTTGAATCACGTAGTAATGTGGTAACACACTGAAGCAGTCAATTAAACCTGTTTTCGATCAATATTTTAGAGGATAACACCGGTTAGGTCTGGGTTAGGTCTGGGTTATGCCCGCATCTGGCTCATGATTTTGCCTTCTTCGCATACTTGTTGGCCAGATCCTGGGTTTTTTTCGTGTTTGAATCACGTAGTAATGTGGTACCACACTGAGGCAGTCAATTAATCCTGGTTTCGATCAATATTTCAGAGGATAACGCCGGTTAGGTCTGGGTTAGGTCTGGGATATGCGCGCATCTGGCTTATACTTTCGCCTTTTTCGCAAACTTGTTGGCCAGATCCTGGGTATTTTCCGTGTTTGCAACACGTAGTAATGTGGTAACACACTGAAGCAGTCAATTAAACCTGGTTTCGACCAATATTTCAGAGGATAACACCGGTTAGGTCTGGGTTAGGTCTGGGATATGCGCGCATCTGGCTTATACTTTCGCCTTTTTCGCATACTTGTTGGCTAGATCCTGGGTTTTTTTTCGGGTTTGAATCACGTAGTAATGTGGTAACACACTGAAGCAGTCAATTAAACCTGGTTTCGATCAATATTTTAGAGGATAACACCGGTTAGGTCTGGGTTAGGTCTGGGTTATGCCCGCATCTGGCTCATGATTTTGCCTTCTTCGCATACTTGTTGGCCAGATCCTGGGTTTTTTTCGTGTTTGAATCACGTAGTAATGTGCTACCACACTGAGGCAGTCAATTAAACCTGGTTTCGATCAATATTTCAGAGGATAACGCCGGTTAGGTCTGGGTTAGGTCTGGGAAATGCGCGCATCTGGCTTATACTTTCGCCTTCTTCGCATACTTGTTGGCCAGATCCTGGGTATTTTCCGTGTTTGCAACACGTAGTAATGTGGTAACACACTGAAGCAGTCAATTAAACCTGGTTTCGACCAATATTTCAGAGGATAACACCGGTTAGGTCTGGGTTAGGTCTGGGATATGCGCGCATCTGGCTTATACTTTCGCCTTTTTCGCATACTTGTTGGCTAGATCCTGGGTTTTTTTTCGGGTTTGAATCACGTAGTAATGTGGTAACACACTGAGGCAGTCAATTAAACCTGGTTTCGATCAATATTTCAGAGGATAACGCCGGTTAGGTCTGGGTTAGGTCTGGGAAATGCGCGCATCTGGCTTATACTTTCGCCTTCTTCGCAAACTTGTTGGCCAGATCCTGGGTTTTTTCCGTGTTTGAATCACGTAGTATTGTGGTACCACACTGAGGCAGTTAATTAAACCTGGTTTCGACGAATATTTTAGAGGATAACACCGGTTAGGTCTGGGTTAGGTCTGGGTTATGCCCGCATCTGGCTCATGATTTTGCCTTCTTCGCATACTTGTTGGCCAGATCCTGGGTTTTTTTCGTGTTTGAATCACGTAGTAATGTGGTAACACACTGAAGCAGTCAATTAAACCTGGTTTCGATCAATATTTTAGAGGATAACACCGGTTAGGTCTGGGTTAGGTCTGGGTTATGTCCGCATCTGGCTCATGATTTTGCCTTCTTCGCATACTTGTTGGCCAGATCCTGGGTTTTTTCCGTGTTTGAATCACGTAGTAAAGTGCTACCACACTGAGGCAGTCAATTAAACCTGGTTTCGGTCAATATTTCAGAGGATAACGCCGGTTAGGACTGGGTTAGGTCTGGGAAATGCGCGCATCTGGCTTATACTTTCGCCTTCTTCGCATACTTGTTGGCCAGATCCTGGGTTTTTTCCGTGTTTGAATCACGTAGTAATGTGGTACCACACTGAGGCAGTTAATTAAACCTGGTTTCGACGAATATTTTAGAGGATAACACCGGTTAGGTCTGGGTTAGGTCTGGGTTATGCCCGCATCTGGCTCATGATTTTGCCTCCTTCGCATACTTGTTGGCCAGATCCTGGGTTTTTTTCGTGTTTGAATCACGTAGTAATGTGGTACCACACTGAGGCAGTCAATTAAACCTGGTTTCGATCAATATTTCAGAGGATAACGCCGGTTAGGTCTGGGTTAGGTCTGGGATATGCGCGCATCTGGCTTATACTTTCGCCTTTTTCGCAAACTTGTTGGCCAGATCCTGGGTATTTTCCGTGTTTGCAACACGTAGTAATGTGGTAACACACTGAAGCAGTCAATTAAACCTGGTTTCGATCAATATTTCAGAGGATAACACAAGTTAGGTCTGGGTTAGGTCTGGGAAATGCGCGCATCTGGCTTATACTTTCGCCTTCTTCGCATACTTGTTGGCCAGATCCTGGGTATTTTCCGTGTTTGAAACACGTAGTAATGTGGTAACACACTGAAGCAGTCAATTAAACCTGGTTTCGACCAATATTTCAGAGGATAACACCGGTTAGGTCTGGGTTATGCCCGCATCTGGCTCATGATTTTGCCTTCTTCGCATACTTGTTGGCCAGATCCTGGGTTTTTTCCGTGTTTGAATCACGTAATAATGTGGTAACACACTGAAGCAGTCAATTAAACCTGGTTTCGATCAATATTTCAGTGGATAACACCGGTTAGGCCTGGGTTAGGTCCGGGAAATGCGCGCATCTGGCTTATACTTTCGCCTTCTTCGCATACTTGTTGGCCAGATCCTGGGTTTTTTTCGTGTTTGAATCACGTAGTAATGTGGTAACACACTGAAGCAGTCAATTAAACCTGGTTTCGATCAATATTTTAGAGGATAACACCGGTTAGGTCTGGGTTAGGTATGGGTTATGCCCTCATCTGGCTCATGACCTTGCCTTCATCGCATACTTGTTGGCGAGATCCTGGGTTTTTTTCGTGTTTGAATCACGCAGTAATGTGGTAATACACTGAAGCAGTCAATTAAACCTGGTTTCGATCAATATTTTAGAGGATAACACCGGTTAGGTCTGGGTTAGGTATGGGTTATGCCCTCATCTGGCTCATGACCTTGCCTTCATCGCATACTTGTTGGCCAGATCCTGGGTTTTTTTCGTGTTTGAATCACGCAGTAATGTGGTAATACACTGAAGCAGTCAACTAACCTGGTTTCGATCACTATTTTAGAGGATAACGCCGGTTAGGTCTGGGTTAGGTCTGGGAAATGCGCGCATCTGGCTCATGATTTTGCCTTCTTCGCAAACTTGTTGGCTAGATCCTGGGTTTTTTTATGGTTTGAATAACGCAGTAATGTGGTACCACACTGAAGCAGTCAATTAAACCTGGTTTCGATCACTATTTTAGAGGATAACGCCGGTTAGGTCTGGGTTAGGTCTGGGAAATGCGCGCATCGGGCTTATACTTACGCCATTTTCGCAAACTTGTTGGCCAGATCCAGGGTTTTTTTCGTGTTTGAATCACGTAGTAATGTGGTAATACACTGAAGCTGTCAATTAAACCTGGTTACGGTCAATATTTTAGAGGATAACACCGGTTAGGTCTGGGTTAGGTATGGGTTATGCCCTCATCTGGCTCATGACCTTGCCTTCATCGCATACTTGTTGGCCAGATCCTGGGTTTTTTTCGTGTTTGAATCACGCAGTAATGTGGTAATACACTGAAGCAGTCAATAAAACCTGGTTTCGATCAATAATTTAGAGGATAACACCGGTTAGGTCTGGGATAGGTCCGGGATATGCCCGCATCTGGCTCATGATTTTGCCTCCTTCGCATACTTGTTGGCCAGATCCTGGGTTTTTTTCGTGTTTGAATCACGTAGTAATGTGGTACCACACTGAGGCAGTCAATTAAACCTGGTTTCGATCAATATTTCAGAGGATAACGCCGGTTAGGTCTGGGTTAGGTCTGGGATATGCGCGCATCTGGCTTATACTTTCGCCTTTTTCGCAAACTTGTTGGCCAGATCCTGGGTATTTTCCGTGTTTGCAACACGTAGTAATGTGGTAACACACTGAAGCAGTCAATTAAACCTGGTTTCGATCAATATTTCAGAGGATAACACAAGTTAGGTCTGGGTTAGGTCTGGGAAATGCGCGCATCTGGCTTATACTTTCGCCTTCTTCGCATACTTGTTGGCCAGATCCTGGGTATTTTCCGTGTTTGAAACACGTAGTAATGTGGTAACACACTGAAGCAGTCAATTAAACCTGGTTTCGACCAATATTTCAGAGGATAACACCGGTTAGGTCTGGGTTATGCCCGCATCTGGCTCATGATTTTGCCTTCTTCGCATACTTGTTGGCCAGATCCTGGGTTTTTTCCGTGTTTGAATCACGTAATAATGTGGTAACACACTGAAGCAGTCAATTAAACCTGGTTTCGATCAATATTTCAGTGGATAACACCGGTTAGGCCTGGGTTAGGTCCGGGAAATGCGCGCATCTGGCTTATACTTTCGCCTTCTTCGCATACTTGTTGGCCAGATCCTGGGTTTTTTTCGTGTTTGAATCACGTAGTAATGTGGTAACACACTGAAGCAGTCAATTAAACCTGGTTTCGATCAATATTTTAGAGGATAACACCGGTTAGGTCTGGGTTAGGTATGGGTTATGCCCTCATCTGGCTCATGACCTTGCCTTCATCGCATACTTGTTGGCGAGATCCTGGGTTTTTTTCGTGTTTGAATCACGCAGTAATGTGGTAATACACTGAAGCAGTCAATTAAACCTGGTTTCGATCAATATTTTAGAGGATAACACCGGTTAGGTCTGGGTTAGGTATGGGTTATGCCCTCATCTGGCTCATGACCTTGCCTTCATCGCATACTTGTTGGCCAGATCCTGGGTTTTTTTCGTGTTTGAATCACGCAGTAATGTGGTAATACACTGAAGCAGTCAACTAACCTGGTTTCGATCACTATTTTAGAGGATAACGCCGGTTAGGTCTGGGTTAGGTCTGGGAAATGCGCGCATCTGGCTCATGATTTTGCCTTCTTCGCAAACTTGTTGGCTAGATCCTGGGTTTTTTTATGGTTTGAATAACGCAGTAATGTGGTACCACACTGAAGCAGTCAATTAAACCTGGTTTCGATCACTATTTTAGAGGATAACGCCGGTTAGGTCTGGGTTAGGTCTGGGAAATGCGCGCATCGGGCTTATACTTACGCCATTTTCGCAAACTTGTTGGCCAGATCCAGGGTTTTTTTCGTGTTTGAATCACGTAGTAATGTGGTAATACACTGAAGCTGTCAATTAAACCTGGTTACGGTCAATATTTTAGAGGATAACACCGGTTAGGTCTGGGTTAGGTATGGGTTATGCCCTCATCTGGCTCATGACCTTGCCTTCATCGCATACTTGTTGGCCAGATCCTGGGTTTTTTTCGTGTTTGAATCACGCAGTAATGTGGTAATACACTGAAGCAGTCAATAAAACCTGGTTTCGATCAATAATTTAGAGGATAACACCGGTTAGGTCTGGGATAGGTCCGGGATATGCCCGCATCTGGCTCATGATTTTGCCATCTTCGCATACTTGTTGGCCAGATCCTGGGTTTTTTTCGTGTTTGAATCACGTAGTAATGTGGTAATACAGTGAAGCAGTCAATAAAACCTTGTTTCGATCAATATTTTAGAGGATAACACCGGTTAGGTCTGGGATAGGTCCGGGATATGCCCGCATCTGGCTCATGATTTTGCCTTCTTCGCATACTTGTTGGCCAGATCCTGGGGTTTTTTCGTGTTTGAAACACGTAGTAATGTGGTAACACACTGAAGCAGTCAATAAAACCTGGTTTCGATCAATATTTTAGAGGATAACACCGGTTAGGTCTGGGATAGGTCCGGGATTTGCGCGCATCTGGCTTATACTTTCGCCTTTTTCGCATACTTGTTGGCCAGATCCTGGGTTTTTTTCGTGTTTGAATCACGTAGCAATGTGGTAACACACTGAAGCAGTCAATAAAACCTGGTTTCGATCAATAATTTAGAGGATAACACCGGTTAGGTCTGGGATAGGTCCGGGATATGCCCGCATCTGGCTCATGATTTTGCCATCTTCGCATACTTGTTGGCCAGATCCTGGGTTTTTTTCGTGTTTGAATCACGTAGTAATGTGGTAACACACTGAAGCAGTCAATTAAACCTGGTTTCGATCAATATTTTAGAGGATAACACCGGTTAGGTCTGGGATAGGTCCGGGATATGCCCGTATCTGGCTCATGATTTTGCCTTCTTCGCATACTTGTTGGCCAGATCCTGGGGTTTTTTCGTGTTTGAATCACGTAGTAATGTGGTAACAAACTGAAGCAGTCAATAAAACCTGGTTTCGATCAATATTTTAGAGGATAACACCGGTTAGGTCTGGGTTAGGTCTGGGATTTGCGCGCATCTGGCTTATACTTTCGCCTTTTTCGCATACTTGTTGGCCAGATCCTGGGTTTTTTCCGTGTTTGAATCACGTAGCAATGTGATAACACACTGAAGCAGGCAATTAAACCTGGTTTCGATCAATATTTTAGAGGATAACACCGGTTAGGTCTGGGATAGGTCCGGGAAATGCGCGCATCTGGCTTATACTTTCGCCTTCTTCGCATACTTGTTGGCCAGATCCTGGGGTTTTTTCGTGTTCGAATCACGTAGCAATGTGGTAACACACTGAAGCAGTCAATTAAACCTGGTTTCGATCAATATTTTAGAGGATAACACCGGTTAGGTCTGGGATAGGTCTGGGATATGCCCGCATCTGGCTCATGATTTTGCCTTCTTCGCATACTTGTTGGCCAGATCCTGGGTTTTTTTCGTGTTTGAATCACGTAGCAATGTGGTAACACACTGAAGCAGTCAATTAAACCTGGTTTCGATCAATAATTTAGAGGATAACACCGGTTAGGTCTGGGATAGGTCCGGGATATGCCCGCATCTGGCTCATGATTTTGCCATCTTCGCATACTTGTTGGCCAGATCCTGGGTTTTTTTCGTGTTTGAATCACGTAGTAATGTGGTAATACACTGAAGCAGTCAATAAAACCTTGTTTCGATCAATATTTTAGAGGATAACACCGGTTAGGTCTGGGATAGGTCCGGGATATGCCCGCATCTGGCTCATGATTTTGCCTTCTTCGCATACTTGTTGGCCAGATCCTGGGGTTTTTTCGTGTTTGAAACACGTAGTAATGTGGTAACACACTGAAGCAGTCAATAAAACCTGGTTTCGATCAATATTTTAGAGGATAACACCGGTTAGGTCTGGGATAGGTCCGGGAAATGCGCGCATCTGGCTTATACTTTCGCCTTCTTCGCATACTTGTTGGCCAGATCCTGGGGTATTTTCGTGTTTGAATCACGTAGCAATGTGGTAACACACTGAAGCAGTCAATTAAACCTGGTTTCGATCAATATTTTAGAGGATATCACCGGTTAGGTCTGTGATTGGTCCGGGATATGCCCGCATCTGGCTCATGTTTTTGCCTTCTTCGCCTTCTTGTTGGCCAGATCCTGGGGTTTTTTCGTGTTTGAATCACGTAGTAATGTGGTAGCAAACTGAAGCAGTCAATAAAACCTGGTTTCGATCAATATTTTAGAGGATAACACCGGTTAGGTCTGGGTTAGGTCTGGGATTTGCGCGCATCTGGCTTATACTTTCGCCTTTTTCGCATACTTGTTGGCCAGATCCTGGGTTTTTTCCGTGTTTGAATCACGTAGTAATGTGATAACACACTGAAGCAGGCAATTAAACCTGGTTTCGATCAATATTTTAGAGGATAACACCGGTTAGGTCTGGGATAGGTCCGGGAAATGCGCGCATCTGGCTTATACTTTCGCCTTCTTCGCATACTTGTTGGCCAGATCCTGGGGTTTTTTCGTGTTCGAATCACGTAGCAATGTGGTAACACACTGAAGCAGTCAATTAAACCTGGTTTCGATCAATATTTTAGAGGATAACACCGGTTAGGTCTGGGATAGGTCTGGGATATGCCCGCATCTGGCTCATGATTTTGCCTTCTTCGCATACTTGTTGGCCAGATCCTGGGGTTTTTTCGTGTTCGAATCACGTAGCAATGTGGTAACACACTGAAGCAGTCAATTAAACCTGGTTTCGATCAATATTTTAGAGGATAACACCGGTTAGGTCTGGGATAGGTCCGGGATATGCCCGGATCTGGCTCATGATTTTGCCTTCTTCGCATACTTGTTGGCCAGATCCTGGGTTTTTTTCGTGTTTGAATCACGTAGTAATGTAGTAACACACTGAAACTGTCAATTAAACCTGGTTTTGATCAATATTTTAGAGGATAACACCGGTTAGGTCTGGGATAGGTCCGGGATATGCCCGCATCTGGCTCATGATTTTGCCTTCTTCGCATACTTGTTGGCCAGATCCTGGGGTTTTTTCGTGTTTGAATCACGTAGTAATGTGGTAACAAACTGAAGCAGTCAATAAAACCTGGTTTCGATCAATTTTTAGAGGATGACACCGGTTAGGTCTGGGTTAGGTCTGGGATTTGCGCGCATCTGGCTTATACTTTCGCCTTTTTCGCAAACTTTTTGGCCAGATCCTGGGTATTTTCCGTGTTTAAAACACGTAGTAATGTGGTAACACACTGAAGCAGTCAATTAAACCTGGTTTCGATCAATATTTCAGAGTATAACACCGGTTAGGTCTGGGTTAGGTCTGGGATATGCGCGCATCTGGCTTATACTTTCGCCTTTTTCGCAAACTTGTTGGCCAGATCCTGGGTATTTTCCGTGTTTGAAACACGTAGTAATGTGGTAACACACTGAAGCAGTCAATAAAACCTGGTTTCGATCAATATTTTAGAGGATAACACCGGTTAGGTCTGGGTTAGGTCTGGGATTTGCGCGCATCTGGCTTATACTTTCGCCTTTTTCGCAAACTTGTTGGCCAGATCCGGGGTATTTTCCGTGTTTGAAACACGTAGTAATGTGGTAACACACTGAAGCAGTCAATTAAACCTGGTTTCGATCAATATTTCAGAGGATAACACCGGTTAGGTCTGGGTTAGGTCTGGGATATGCGCGCATCTGGCTTATACTTTCGCCTTTTTCGCAAACTTGTTGGCTAGATCCTGGGTTTTTTTCTGGTTTGAATAACGCAGTAATGTGGTACCACACTGAAGCAGTCAATTAAACCTGGTTTCGATCACTATTTTAGAGGATAACGCCGGTTAGGTCTGGGTTAGGTCTGGGAAATGCGCGCATCTGGCTTATACTTACGCCATTTTCGCAAACTTGTTGGCCAGATCCAGGGTTTTTTTCGTGTTTGAATCACGTAGTAATGTGGTAATACACTGAAGCTGTCAATTAAACCTGGTTACGGTCAATATTTTAGAGGATAACACCGGTTAGGTCTGGGTTAGGTATGGGTTATGCCCTCATCTGGCTTATACTTTCGCCTTCATCGCATACTTGTTGGCCAGATCCTGGGTTTTTTTCGTGTTTGAATCACGCAGTAATGTGGTAATACACTGAAGCAGTCAATAAAACCTGGTTTCGATCAATAATTTAGAGGATAACACCGGTTAGGTCTGGGATAGGTCCGGGATATGCCCGCATCTGGCTCATGATTTTGCCATCTTCGCATACTTGTTGGCCAGATCCTGGGTTTTTTTCGTGTTTGAATCACGTAGTAATGTGGTAATACAGTGAAGCAGTCAATAAAACCTTGTTTCGATCAATATTTTAGAGGATAACACCGGTTAGGTCTGGGATAGGTCCGGGATATGCCCGCATCTGGCTCATGATTTTGCCTTCTTCGCATACTTGTTGGCCAGATCCTGGGGTTTTTTCGTGTTTGAAACACGTAGTAATGTGGTAACACACTGAAGCAGTCAATAAAACCTGGTTTCGATCAATATTTTAGAGGATAACACCGGTTAGGTCTGGGATAGGTCCGGGATTTGCGCGCATCTGGCTTATACTTTCGCCTTTTTCGCATACTTGTTGGCCAGATCCTGGGTTTTTTTCGTGTTTGAATCACGTAGCAATGTGGTAACACACTGAAGCAGTCAATTAAACCTGGTTTCGATCAATATTTTAGAGGATAACACCGGTTAGGTCTGGGATAGGTCCGGGACATGCCCGCATCTGGCTCATGATTTTGCCTTCTTCGCATACTTGTTGGCCAGATCCTGGGGTTTTTTCGTGTTTGAATCACGTAGTAATGTGGTAACAAACTGAAGCAGTCAATAAAACCTGGTTTCGATCAATATTTTAGAGGATAACACCGGTTAGGTCTGGGTTAGGTCTGGGATTTGCGCGCATCTGGCTTATACTTTCGCCTTTTTCGCATACTTGTTGGCCAGATCCTGGGTTTTTTCCGTGTTTGAATCACGTAGTAATGTGATAACACACTGAAGCAGGCAATTAAACCTGGTTTCGATCAATATTTTAGAGGTTAACACCGGTTAGGTCTGGGATAGGTCCGGGAAATGCGCGCATCTGGCTTATACTTTCGCCTTCTTCGCATACTTGTTGGCCAGATCCTGGGGTTTTTTCGTGTTCGAATCACGTAGCAATGTGGTAACACACTGAAGCAGTCAATTAAACCTGGTTTCGATCAATATTTTAGAGGATAACACCGGTTAGGTCTGGGATAGGTCCGGGATATGCCCGCATCTGGCTCATGATTTTGCCTTCTTCGCATACTTGTTGGCCAGATCCTGGGGTTTTTTCGTGTTTGAATCACGTAGTAATGTGGTAACAAACTGAAGCAGTCAATAAAACCTGGTTTCGATCAATTTTTAGAGGATGACACCGGTTAGGTCTGGGTTAGGTCTGGGATTTGCGCGCATCTGGCTTATACTTTCGCCTTTTTCGCAAACTTTTTGGCCAGATCCTGGGTATTTTCCGTGTTTAAAACACGTAGTAATGTGGTAACACACTGAAGCAGTCAATTAAACCTGGTTTCGATCAATATTTCAGAGTATAACACCGGTTAGGTCTGGGTTAGGTCTGGGATATGCGCGCATCTGGCTTATACTTTCGCCTTTTTCGCATACTTGTTGGCCAGATCCTGGGGTTTTTTCGTGTTCGAATCACGTAGCAATGTGGTAACACACTGAAGCAGTCAATTAAACCTGGTTTCGATCAATATTTTAGAGGATAACACCGGTTAGGTCTGGGATAGGTCCGGGATATGCCCGCATCTGGCTCATGATTTTGCCTTCTTCGCATACTTGTTGGCCAGATCCTGGGGTTTTTTCGTGTTTGAATCACGTAGTAATGTGGTAACAAACTGAAGCAGTCAATAAAACCTGGTTTCGATCAATATTTTAGAGGATAACACCGGTTAGGTCTGGGTTAGGTCTGGGATTTGCGCGCATCTGGCTTATACTTTCGCCTTTTTCGCATACTTGTTGGCCAGATCCTGGGTTTTTTCCGTGTTTGAATCACGTAGTAATGTGATAACACACTGAAGCAGGCAATTAAACCTGGTTTCGATCAATATTTTAGAGGATAACACCGGTTAGGTCTGGGATAGGTCCGGGAAATGCGCGCATCTGGCTTATACTTTCGCCTTCTTCGCATACTTGTTGGCCAGATCCTGGGGTTTTTTCGTGTTCGAATCACGTAGCAATGTGGTAACACACTGAAGCAGTCAATTAAACCTGGTTTCGATCAATATTTTAGAGGATAACACCGGTTAGGTCTGGGATAGGTCCGGGATATGCCCGCATCTGGCTCATGATTTTGCCTTCTTCGCATACTTGTTGGCCAGATCCTGGGTTTTTTTCGTGTTTGAATCACGCAGTAATGTGGTACCACACTGAAGCAGTCAATTAAACCTGGTTTCGATCACTATTTTAGAGGATAACGCCGGTTAGGTCTGGGTTAGGTCCGGGAAATGCGCGCATCTGGCTTATACTTTCGCCTTCTTCGCATACTTGTTGGCCAGATCCTGGGGTTTTTTCGTGTTCGAATCACGTAGCAATGTGGTAACACACTGAAGCAGTCAATTAAACCTGGTTTCGATCAATTTTTAGAGGATGACACCGGTTAGGTCTGGGTTAGGTCTGGGATTTGCGCGCATCTGGCTTATACTTTCGCCTTTTTCGCAAACTTTTTGGCCAGATCCTGGGTATTTTCCGTGTTTAAAACACGTAGTAATGTGGTAACACACTGAAGCAGTCAATTAAACCTGGTTTCGATCAATATTTCAGAGTATAACACCGGTTAGGTCTGGGTTAGGTCTGGGATATGCGCGCATCTGGCTTATACTTTCGCCTTTTTCGCAAACTTGTTGGCCAGAACCTGGGTATTTTCCGTGTTTGAAACACGTAGTAATGTGGTAACACACTGAAGCAGTCAATAAAACCTGGTTTCGATCAATATTTTAGAGGATAACACCGGTTAGGTCTGGGTTAGGTCTGGGATTTGCGCGCATCTGGCTTATACTTTCGCCTTTTTCGCAAACTTGTTGGCCAGATCCGGGGTATTTTCCGTGTTTGAAACACGTAGTAATGTGGTAACACACTGAAGCAGTCAATTAAACCTGGTTTCGATCAATATTTCAGAGGATAACACCGGTTAGGTCTGGGTTAGGTCTGGGATATGCGCGCATCTGGCTTATACTTTCGCCTTTTTCGCAAACTTGTTGGCTAGATCCTGGGTTTTTTTCTGGTTTGAATAACGCAGTAATGTGGTACCACACTGAAGCAGTCAATTAAACCTGGTTTCGATCACTATTTTAGAGGATAACGCCGGTTAGGTCTGGGTTAGGTCTGGGAAATGCGCGCATCTGGCTTATACTTACGCCATTTTCGCAAACTTGTTGGCCAGATCCAGGGTTTTTTTCGTGTTTGAATCACGTAGTAATGTGGTAATACACTGAAGCTGTCAATTAAACCTGGTTACGGTCAATATTTTAGAGGATAACACCGGTTAGGTCTGGGTTAGGTATCGGTTATGCCCTCATCTGGCTCATGACCTTGCCTTCATCGCATACTTGTTGGCCAGATCCTGGGTTTTTTTCGTGTTTGAATCACGCAGTAATGTGGTAATACACTGAAGCAGTCAATAAAACCTGGTTTCGATCAATAATTTAGAGGATAACACCGGTTAGGTCTGGGATAGGTCCGGGATATGCCCGCATCTGGCTCATGATTTTGCCATCTTCGCATACTTGTTGGCCAGATCCTGGGTTTTTTTCGTGTTTGAATCACGTAGTAATGTGGTAATACAGTGAAGCAGTCAATAAAACCTTGTTTCGATCAATATTTTAGAGGATAACACCGGTTAGGTCTGGGATAGGTCCGGGATATGCCCGCATCTGGCTCATGATTTTGCCTTCTTCGCATACTTGTTGGCCAGATCCTGGGGTTTTTTCGTGTTTGAAACACGTAGTAATGTGGTAACACACTGAAGCAGTCAATAAAACCTGGTTTCGATCAATATTTTAGAGGATAACACCGGTTAGGTCTGGGATAGGTCCGGGATTTGCGCGCATCTGGCTTATACTTTCGCCTTTTTCGCATACTTGTTGGCCAGATCCTGGGTTTTTTTCGTGTTTGAATCACGTAGCAATGTGGTCACACACTGAAGCAGTCAATTAAACCTGGTTTCGATCAATATTTTAGAGGATAACACCGGTTAGGTCTGGGATAGGTCCGGGATATGCCCGCATCTGGCTCATGATTTTGCCTTCTTCGCATACTTGTTGGCCAGATCCTGGGGTTTTTTCGTGTTTGAATCACGTAGTAATGTGGTAACAAACTGAAGCAGTCAATAAAACCTGGTTTCGATCAATATTTTAGAGGATAACACCGGTTAGGTCTGGGTTAGGTCTGGGATTTGCGCGCATCTGGCTTATACTTTCGCCTTTTTCGCATACTTGTTGGCCAGATCCTGGGTTTTTTCCGTGTTTGAATCACGTAGTAATGTGATAACACACTGAAGCAGGCAATTAAACCTGGTTTCGATCAATATTTTAGAGGATAACACCGGTTAGGTCTGGGATAGGTCCGGGAAATGCGCGCATCTGGCTTATACTTTCGCCTTCTTCGCATACTTGTTGGCCAGATCCTGGGGTTTTTTCGTGTTCGAATCACGTAGCAATGTGGTAACACACTGAAGCAGTCAATTAAACCTGGTTTCGATCAATATTTTAGAGGATAACACCGGTTAGGTCTGGGATAGGTCCGGGATATGCCCGCATCTGGCTCATGATTTTGCCTTCTTCGCATACTTGTTGGCCAGATCCTGGGGTTTTTTCGTGTTTGAATCACGTAGTAATGTGGTAACAAACTGAAGCAGTCAATAAAACCTGGTTTCGATCAATTTTTAGAGGATGACACCGGTTAGGTCTGGGTTAGGTCTGGGATTTGCGCGCATCTGGCTTATACTTTCGCCTTTTTCGCAAACTTTTTGGCCAGATCCTGGGTATTTTCCGTGTTTAAAACACGTAGTAATGTGGTAACACACTGAAGCAGTCAATTAAACCTGGTTTCGATCAATATTTCAGAGTATAACACCGGTTAGGTCTGGGTTAGGTCTGGGATATGCGCGCATCTGGCTTATACTTTCGCCTTTTTCGCAAACTTGTTGGCCAGATCCTGGGTATTTTCCGTGTTTGAAACACGTAGTAATGTGGTAACACACTGAAGCAGTCAATAAAACCTGGTTTCGATCAATATTTTAGAGGATAACACCGGTTAGGTCTGGGTTAGGTCTGGGATTTGCGCGCATCTGGCTTATACTTTCGCCTTTTTCGCAAACTTGTTGGCCAGATCCGGGGTATTTTCCGTGTTTGAAACACGTAGTAATGTGGTAACACACTGAAGCAGTCAATTAAACCTGGTTTCGATCAATATTTCAGAGGATAACACCGGTTAGGTCTGGGTTAGGTCTGGGATATGCGCGCATCTGGCTTATACTTTCGCCTTTTTCGCAAACTTGTTGGCTAGATCCTGGGTTTTTTTCTGGTTTGAATAACGCAGTAATGTGGTACCACACTGAAGCAGTCAATTAAACCTGGTTTCGATCACTATTTTAGAGGATAACGCCGGTTAGGTCTGGGTTAGGTCTGGGAAATGCGCGCATCTGGCTTATACTTACGCCATTTTCGCAAACTTGTTGGCCAGATCCAGGGTTTTTTTCGTGTTTGAATCACGTAGTAATGTGGTAATACACTGAAGCTGTCAATTAAACCTGGTTACGGTCAATATTTTAGAGGATAACACCGGTTAGGTCTGGGTTAGGTATGGGTTATGCCCTCATCTGGCTCATGACCTTGCCTTCATCGCATACTTGTTGGCCAGATCCTGGGTTTTTTTCGTGTTTGAATCACGCAGTAATGTGGTAATACACTGAAGCAGTCAATAAAACCTGGTTTCGATCAATAATTTAGAGGATAACACCGGTTAGGTCTGGGATAGGTCCGGGATATGCCCGCATCTGGCTCATGATTTTGCCATCTTCGCATACTTGTTGGCCAGATCCTGGGTTTTTTTCGTGTTTGAATCACGTAGTAATGTGGTAATACAGTGAAGCAGTCAATAAAACCTTGTTTCGATCAATATTTTAGAGGATAACACCGGTTAGGTCTGGGATAGGTCCGGGATATGCCCGCATCTGGCTCATGATTTTGCCTTCTTCGCATACTTGTTGGCCAGATCCTGGGGTTTTTTCGTGTTTGAAACACGTAGTAATGTGGTAACACACTGAAGCAGTCAATAAAACCTGGTTTCGATCAATATTTTAGAGGATAACACCGGTTAGGTCTGGGATAGGTCCGGGATTTGCGCGCATCTGGCTTATACTTTCGCCTTTTTCGCATACTTGTTGGCCAGATCCTGGGTTTTTTTCGTGTTTGAATCACGTAGCAATGTGGTAACACACTGAAGCAGTCAATTAAACCTGGTTTCGATCAATATTTTAGAGGATAACACCGGTTAGGTCTGGGATAGGTCCGGGATTTGCGCGCATCTGGCTCATGATTTTGCCTTCTTCGCATACTTGTTGGCCAGATCCTGGGGTTTTTTCGTGTTCGAATCACGTAGCAATGTGGTAACACACTGAAGCAGTCAATTAAACCTGGTTTCGATCAATATTTCAGAGTATAACACCGGTTAGGTCTGGGTTAGGTCTGGGATATGCGCGCATCTGGCTTATACTTTCGCCTTTTTCGCAAACTTGTTGGCCAGATCCTGGGTATTTTCCGTGTTTGAAACACGTAGTAATGTGGTAACACACTGAAGCAGTCAATAAAACCTGGTTTCGATCAATATTTTAGAGGATAACACCGGTTAGGTCTGGGTTAGGTCTGGGATTTGCGCGCATCTGGCTTATACTTTCGCCTTTTTCGCAAACTTGTTGGCCAGATCCGGGGTATTTTCCGTGTTTGAAACACGTAGTAATGTGGTAACACACTGAAGCAGTCAATCAAACCTGGTTTCGATCAATATTTCAGAGGATAACACCGGTTAGGTCTGGGTTAGGTCTGGGATATGCGCGCATCTGGCTTATACTTTCGCCTTTTTCGCAAACTTGTTGGCTAGATCCTGGGTTTTTTTCTGGTTTGAATAACGCAGTAATGTGGTACCACACTGAAGCAGTCAATTAAACCTGGTTTCGATCACTATTTTAGAGGATAACGCTGGTTAGGTCTGGGTTAGGTCTGGGAAATGCGCGCATCTGGCTTATACTTACGCCATTTTCGCAAACTTGTTGGCCAGATCCTGGGTTTTTTTCGTGTTTGAATCACGTAGTAATGTGGTAATACACTGAAGCTGTCAATTAAACCTGGTTACGATCAATATTTTAGAGGATAACACCGGTTAGGTCTGGGTTAGGTATGGGTTATGCCCTCATCTGGCTCATGAGCTTGCCTTCATCGCATACTTGTTGGCCAGATCCTGGGTTATTTCGTGTTTGAATCACGCAGTAATGTGGTAATACACTGAAGCAGTCAATAAAACCTGGTTTCGATCAATAATTTAGAGGATAACACCGGTTAGGTCTGGGATAGGTCCGGGATATGCCCGCATCTGGCTCATGATTTTGCCTTCTTCGCATACTTGTTGGCCAGATCCTGGGGTTTTTTCGTGTTTGAATCACGTAGTAATGTGGTAACAAACTGGAGCAGTCAATAAAACCTGGTTTCGATCAATATTTTAGAGGATGACACCGGTTAGGTCTGGGTTAGGTCTGGGATTTGCGCGCATCTGGCTTATACTTTCGCCTTTTTCGCAAACTTGTTGGCCAGATCCTGGGTATTTTCCGTGTTTAAAACACGTAGTAATGTGGTAACACACTGAAGCAGTCAATTAAACCTGGTTTCGATCAATATTTCAGAGTATAACACCGGTTAGGTCTGGGTTAGGTCTGGGATATGCCCGCATCTGGCTCATGATTTTGCCTTCTTCGCATACTTGTTGGCCAGATCCTGGGGTTTTTTCGTGTTTGAATCACGTAGTAATGTGGTAACAAACTGAAGCAGTCAATAAAACCTGGTTTCGATCAATATTTTAGAGGATAACACCGGTTAGGTCTGGGTTAGGTCTGGGATTTGCGCGCATCTGGCTTATACTTTCGCCTTTTTCGCATACTTGTTGGCCAGATCCTGGGTTTTTTCCGTGTTTGAATCACGTAGTAATGTGATAACACACTGAAGCAGGCAATTAAACCTGGTTTCGATCAATATTTTAGAGGATAACACCGGTTAGGTCTGGGATAGGTCCGGGAAATGCGCGCATCTGGCTTATACTTTCGCCTTCTTCGCATACTTGTTGGCCAGATCCTGGGGTTTTTTCGTGTTCGAATCACGTAGCAATGTGGTAACACACTGAAGCAGTCAATTAAACCTGGTTTCGATCAATATTTTAGAGGATAACACCGGTTAGGTCTGGGATAGGTCCGGGATATGCCCGCATCTGGCTTATGATTTTGCCTTCTTCGCATACTTGTTGGCCAGATCCTGGGTTTTTTTCGTGTTTGAATCACGTAGCAATGTGGTAACACACTGAAGCAGTCAATTAAACCTGGTTTCGATCAATATTTTAGAGGATAACACCGGTTAGGTCTGGGATAGGTCCGGGATATGCCCGCATCTGGCTCATGATTTTGCCTTTTTCGCAAACTTGTTGGCCAGATCCTGGGTATTTTCCGTGTTTGAAACACGTAGTAATGTGGTAACACACTGAAGCAGTCAATAAAACCTGGTTTCGATCAATATTTTAGAGGATAACACCGGTTAGGTCTGGGTTAGGCCTGGGATTTGCGCGCATCTGGCTTATACTTTCGCCTTTTTCGCAAACTTGTTGGCCAGATCCGGGGTATTTTCCGTGTTTGAAACACGTAGTAATGTGGTAACACACTGAAGCAGTCAATTAAACCTGGTTTCGATCAATATTTCAGAGGATAACACCGGTTCGGTCTGGGTTAGGTCTGGGATATGCGCGCATCTGGCTTATACTTTCGCCTTTTTCGCAAACTTGTTGGCTAGATCCTGGGTTTTTTTCTGGTTTGAATAACGCAGTAATGTGGTACCACACTGAAGCAGTCAATTAAACCTGGTTTCGATCACTATTTTAGAGGATAACGCCGGTTAGGTCTGGGTTAGGTCTGGGAAATGCGCGCATCTGGCTTATACTTACGCCATTTTCGCAAACTTGTTGGCCAGATCCTGGGTTTTTTTCGTGTTTGAATCACGTAGTAATGTGGTAATACACTGAAGCTGTCAATTAAACCTGGTTACGATCAATATTTTAGAGGATAACACCGGTTAGGTCTGGGTTAGGTATGGGTTATGCCCTCATCTGGCTCATGACCTTGCCTTCATCGCATACTTGTTGGCCAGATCCTGGGTTTTTTTCGTGTTTGAATCACGCAGTAATGTGGTAATACACTGAAGCAGTCAATAAAACCTGGTTTCGATCAATAATTTAGAGGATAACACCGGTTAGGTCTGGGATAGGTCCGGGATATGCCCGCATCTGGCTCATGATTTTGCCTTCTTCGCATACTTGTTGGCCAGATCCTGGGTTTTTTTCGTGTTTGAATCACGTAGTAATGTGGTAATACACTGAAGCAGTCAATAAAACCTTGTTTCGATCAATATTTTAGAGGATAACACCGGTTAGGTCTGGGATAGGTCCGGGATATGCCCGCAACTGGCTCATGATTTTGCCTTCTTCGCATACTTGTTGGCCAGATCCTGGGGTTTTTTCGTGTTTGAATCACGTAGTAATGTGGTAACAAACTGAAGCAGTCAATAAAACCTGGTTTCGATCAATATTTTAGAGGATAACACCGGTTAGGTCTGGGTTAGGTCTGGGATTTGCGCGCATCTGGCTTATACTTTTTTTTTTTTTTTTTTTTTTTTTTGTCGTGGGGAAAATCTTCGAAAGACTCCCTCCCACCTCCTTGGGGAGAGGTGGGAGGGGTGTGTGGGATTCCCCGCGCCCGTACAACGACAGGCGCGGGACCTACCCACTAAAAACCGCACGGTGACCCTTCGGCACGCTTTGGGAGGATACCGGGATTCGCTCGAAGCATTCTTCCGGTATCCTCCCCGTGCCCGCGCTTTCGCGCCCATCCCCCGGGGGGACAATCGGTCCCCCCAGTAGACACACTGCCTCATAGCGGCGGGACGGGGCCACTCCATCCCGCCGCTATTCGTCCCGGGGCCGCGTTTAGTGGCGGCTGCGAGCCCCAACTCGCAACCGCCCGCGACCCCGTTTCCACCCCTCGGCGGCCGGGCGTTCATGGCCGCACCAGACCGCCGAGGGTGCCTCCCCTTGCGTCGGACCGGTAGGGGGAGGCACTCCTACCCCCAACCGTTCCGACCCGGCGCCGCCTGGCGGGAGGAGGGTCCCCTCAGGACCCCCCTCCCAGCCTAGGTCATCCGCCACGCCGAGGCGGCCGCCCGCGACGCCTCGCGACCGGGCGACGACCTCGGGCCACCGCACGAGCGCGAGCTTCAGCGCGCCGTTGAAGCTCGCGCTCCCTCCCCGCGGCCTCCTTCTGCAACATTACGTTCTCGCAGAAGGAGGCCACGGCCCTCCACTTCTCCTCGCTGCCGAGCATGGCGCGCACCACGCCCGGCAGCGAGACATCCCGCCCGACGACGCCGACCAGGACTCGGCGCTCCCCCTCCCACGCGGGGCATACCTCCAGGGTATGATCCGCCGTGTCCTGGTCAGCGTCGCAGTGGCAGCAACGCGCCGTCGGCTCCTTCCCTATCCGGCACAGGTATCTTCCGAAGCTGCCATGCCCGGAAAACACCTGTGCCAGCCGGTAGGTGAGGCTGCTATGGCCTCTGTCCAGCCACTCCTTCAGGAGTGGCCGAACAGCCCCGACAGTCCGGTGCCCCGCGGTTGGCAGAGCCAGCCGCTCCTGCCACGCGAGCAACACGGACTGCCGGGCCTGGCGCTTCAAATCGCCCCAAGCAGGTTCCTGCCCGCCCGGGACCGCCCCCACCCCCGCGCGACGGTCGACGCGGTGCCGGTACATCACCGCGTGCGACCGCGCGAGCAGGTCCATGGGCGGCATCCCCGCTAGAACCGTCGCCGCCTCATGTGACATGGTCCGATACCCGCGGACGACCCTGAGCGCCATGCGCCTCTGCACCCGACGCAGCATAGTCATGCTGCGCCGGGAGGCAGCCAGGTCGTCCGCCCAGACGGGGGCCCCGTATAGGGCCACCGACTGGACCATTGCCACATAGAGGCGACGAACTCGGCCCGCCGGGCCCCCCAGGTTGGGCAGGATCCGGCCCAGAGCCGCAACCATCCTTTCCAACCGGGGGACCAGGCAGCGGAAATGCTTCTCGAAACGCCAGTGGCTATCGAGGATCAGCCCTAGATACCTGATCTGGGGCTTCACCTCGATGTCAGCCCCACCCACCCGAATCAAAGAGGGTGGCGGATCCTGCCGAGGTGAACGAAACGCAATCACCTCGGTCTTATGGACCGCCACCGTCATCCCCATCCCCCTGATTCGGTCGACGACGCGTTGCGACCCCTCCTCCGCGCGACGCATGGCCCTCCTCCAGTGCGCCCCGACGGCCAGCACCAGTGTGTCATCCGCATAACACACCGTGCTGACGCCGTCGGGGAGGCCGGCCCGCAACACCGAGTCGTACGCGATGTTCCACAGGAGTGGCCCGAGGACCGACCCCTGCGGAACACCGCAGTACACCTCCCTCCGCATATCACCATCCCGGCCCGGATACTCGATCCACCTGCCGCGGAGATAATCCCCGACGACCGCCCTGAGACAAGGGGGGACTCGATGATATTCGAGTCCCCTCCTTATCTCTTCCCAGGGGAGGGTGTTAAAGGCATTGGCAATATCCAAGGATATTGCCAATGCCACCCCTCCCCGGGAGACGGCCGCCTCCGAGAGGGCCCTCACACGACCTATCGCGTCGATAGTCGATCGGCCCCCCCGAAAACCGAACTGGCAGTCGGCCAGACCGGGATCACCCCGCGACAGGTGCTCGACGAGGCGGGCAGCAATCACACGCTCGAAGAGCTTGCCCAATCTGGCTTATACTTTCGCCTTTTTCGCATACTTGTTGGCCAGATCCTGGGTTTTTTCCGTGTTTGAATCACGTAGTAATGTGATAACACACTGAAGCAGGCAATTAAACCTGGTTTCGATCAATATTTTTGAGGATAACACCGGTTAGGTCTGGGATAGGTCCGGGAAATGCGCGCATCTGGCTTATACTTTCGCCTTCTTCGCATACTTGTTGGCCAGATCCTGGGGTTTTTTCGTGTTCGAATCACGTAGCAATGTGGTAACACACTGAAGCAGTCAATTAAACCTGGTTTCGATCAATATTTTAGAGGATAACACCGGTTAGGTCTGGGTTAGGTCTGGGATTTGCGCGCATCTGGCTTATACTTTCGCCTTTTTCGCATACTTGTTGGCCAGATCCTGGGTTTTTTTCGTGTTTGAATCACGTAGCAATGTGGTAACACACTGAAGCAGTCAATTAAACCTGGTTTCGATCAATATTTTAGAGGATAACACCGGTTAGGTCTGGGATAGGTCCGGGATATGCCCGCATCTGGCTCATGATTTTGCCTTTTTCGCAAACTTGTTGGCCAGATCCTGGGTTTTTTTCGTGTTTGAATCACGTAGCAATGTGGTAACACACTGAAGCAGTCAATTAAACCTGGTTTCGATCAATATTTTAGAGGATAACACCGGTTAGGTCTGGGCTAGGTCCGGGAAATGCGCGCATCTGGCTTATACTTTCGCCTTCTTCGCATACTTGTTGGCCAGATCCTGGGGTTTTTTCGTGTTCGAATCACGTAGCAATGTGGTAACACACTGAAGCAGTCAATTAAACCTGGTTTCGATCAATATTTTAGAGGATAACACCGGTTAGGTCTGGGTTAGGTCTGGGATTTGCGCGCATCTGGCTTATACTTTCGCCTTTTTCGCATACTTGTTGGCCAGATCCTGGGTTTTTTTCGTGTTTGAATCACGTAGCAATGTGGTAACACACTGAAGCAGTCAATTAAACCTGGTTTCGATCAATATTTTAGAGGATAACACCGGTTAGGTCTGGGTTAGGTCTGGGATTTGCGCGCATCTGGCTTATACTTTCGCCTTTTTCGCATACTTGTTGGCCAGATCCTGGGTTTTTTTCGTGTTTGAATCACGTAGCAATGTGGTAACACACTGAAGCAGTCAATTAAACCTGGTTTCGATCAATATTTTAGAGGATAACACCGGTTAGGTCTGGGATAGGTCCGGGATATGCCCGCATCTGGCTCATGATTTTGCCTTTTTCGCAAACTTGTTGGCCAGATCCTGGGTATTTTCCGTGTTTGAAACACGTAGTAATGTGGTAACACACTGAAGCGGTCAATAAAACCTGGTTTCGATCAATATTTTAGAGGATAACACCGGTTAGGTCTGGGTTAGGTCTGGGATTTGCGCGCATTTGGCTTATACTTTCGCCTTTTTCGCAAACTTGTTGGCCAGATCCGGGGTATTTTCCGTGTTTGAAACACGTAGTAATGTGGTAACACACTGAAGCAGTCAATTAAACCTGGTTTCGATCAATATTTCAGAGGATAACACCGGTTAGGTCTGGGTTAGGTCTGGGATATGCGCGCATCTGGCTTATACTTTCGCCTTTTTCGCAAACTTGTTGGCTAGATCCTGGGTTTTTTTCTGGTTTGAATAACGCAGTAATGTGGTACCACACTGAAGCAGTCAATTAAACCTGGTTTCGATCACTATTTTAGAGGATAACGCCGGTTAGGTCTGGGTTAGGTCTGGGAAATGCGCGCATCTGGCTTATACTTACGCCATTTTCGCAAACTTGTTGGCCAGATCCTGGGTTTTTTTCGTGTTTGAATCACGTAGTAATGTGGTAATACACTGAAGCTGTCAATTAAACCTGGTTACGATCAATATTTTAGAGGATAACACCGGTTAGGTCTGGGTTAGGTATGGGTTATGCCCTCATCTGGCTCATGACCTTGCCTTCATCGCATACTTGTTGGCCAGATCCTGGGTTTTTTTCGTGTTTGAATCACGCAGTAATGTGGTAATACACTGAAGCAGTCAATAAAACCTGGTTTCGATCAATAATTTAGAGGATAACACCGGTTAGGTCTGGGATAGGTCCGGGATATGCCCGCATCTGGCTCATGATTTTGCCTTCTTCGCATACTTGTTGGCCAGATCCTGGGTTTTTTTCGTGTTTGAATCACGTAGTAATGTGGTAATACACTGAAGCAGTCAATAAAACCTTGTTTCGAACAATATTTTAGAGGATAACACCGGTGAGGTCTGGGATAGGTCCGGGAAATGCGCGCATCTGGCTTATACTTTCGCCTTCTTCGCATACTTGTTGGCCAGATCCTGGGGTTTTTTCGTGTTCGAATCACGTAGCAATGTGGTAACACACTGAAGCAGTCAATTAAACCTGGTTTCGATCAATATTTTAGAGGATAACACCGGTTAGGTCTGGGATAGGTCCGGGATATGCCCGCATCTGGCTCATGATTTTGCCTTCTTCGCATACTTGTTGGCCAGATCCTGGGTTTTTTTCGTGTTTGAATCACGTAGCAATGTGGTAACACACTGAAGCAGTCAATTAAACCTGGTTTCGATCAATATTTTAGAGGATAACACCGGTTAGGTCTGGGATAGATCCGGGATATGCCCGCATCTGGCTCATGATTTTGCCTTTTTCGCAAACTTGTTGGCCAGATCCTGGGTATTTTCCGTGTTTGAAACACGTAGTAATGTGGTAACACACTGAAGCAGTCAATAAAACCTGGTTTCGATCAATATTTTAGAGGATAACACCGGTTAGGTCTGGGTTAGGTCTGGGATTTGCGCGCATCTGGCTTATACTTTCGCCTTTTTCGCAAACTTGTTGGCCAGATCCGGGGTATTTTCCGTGTTTGAAACACGTAGTAATGTGGTAACACACTGAAGTAGTCAATTAAACCTGGTTTCGATCAATATTTCAGAGGATAACACCGGTTAGGTCTGGGTTAGGTCTGGGATATGCGCGCATCTGGCTTATACTTTCGCCTTTTTCGCAAACTTGTTGGCTAGATCCTGGGTTTTTTTCTGGTTTGAATAACGCAGTAATGTGGTACCACACTGAAGCAGTCAATTAAACCTGGTTTCGATCACTATTTTAGAGGATAACGCCGGTTAGGTCTGGGTTAGGTCTGGGAAATGCGCGCATCTGGCTTATACTTACGCCATTTTCGCAAACTTGTTGGCCAGATCCTGGGTTTTTTTCGTGTTTGAATCACGTAGTAATGTGGTAATACACTGAAGCTGTCAATTAAACCTGGTTACGATCAATATTTTAGAGGATAACACCGGTTAGGTCTGGGTTAGGTATGGGTTATGCCCTCATCTGGCTCATGACCTTGCCTTCATCGCATACTTGTTGGCCAGATCCTGGGTTTTTTTCGTGTTTGAATCACGCAGTAATGTGGTAATACACTGAAGCAGTCAATAAAACCTGGTTTCGATCAATAATTTAGAGGATAACACCGGTTAGGTCTGGGATAGGTCCGGGATATGCCCGCATCTGGCTCATGATTTTGCCTTCTTCGCATACTTGTTGGCCAGATCCTGGGTTTTTTTCGTGTTTGAATCACGTAGTAATGTGGTAATACACTGAAGCAGTCAATAAAACCTTGTTTCGATCAATATTTTAGAGGATAACACCGGTTAGGTCTGGGATAGGTCCGGGATATGCCCGCAACTGGCTCATGATTTTGCCTTCTTCGCATACTTGTTGGCCAGATCCTGGGGTTTTTTCGTGTTTGAATCACGTAGTAATGTGGTAACAAACTGAAGCAGTCAATAAAACCTGGTTTCGATCAATATTTTAGAGGATAACACCGGTTAGGTCTGGGTTAGGTCTGGGATTTGCGCGCATCTGGCTTATACTTTCGCCTTTTTCGCATACTTGTTGGCCAGATCCTGGGTTTTTTCCGTGTTTGAATCACGTAGTAATGTGATAACACACTGAAGCAGGCAATTAAACCTGGTTTCGATCAATATTTTAGAGGATAACACCGGTTAGGTCTGGGATAGGTCCGGGAAATGCGCGCATCTGGCTTATACTTTCGCCTTGTTCGCATACTTGTTGGCCAGATCCTGGGGTTTTTTCGTGTTCGAATCACGTAGCAATGTGGTAACACACTGAAGCAGTCAATTAAACCTGGTTTCGATCAATATTTTAGAGGATAACACCGGTTAGGTCTGGGTTAGGTCTGGGTGTTTAAATATCGCGTTAATTCGACGTATTTTCGAGTAAAATATAATTCGTCACCCGGTATTGTTTTTTCGGCGTACGTAAGACCAGAGGTACCTCGGTCGTCGTGTCCGCTACGCGAAAACAGTACGGGATAGAAAAACAGCCGCTCTCGGGTTTTTTTCGAGACCTCACGCGATCGATCACGTAACGCTCAATTTCGAAACGAAAGTTTCGACGCGCGTGTCTAGAGAAGGTACGACAATTTTGTATTAGACAAAGACGGACTCAAAAAACGTTCACAGCGCCGCTCTACGGAGGTTTCACCCTTCGAGCGAACATTTTGACTGTCCGTGCTCGTCCGTCACTCTTAATCTGGAACCGGCAGGGAGCACATGGGCATACGACCCCGCTCCTCGGGCATTCCATAGTTCTCGAATAGTTACGAGTCACTCGAACTTTTCGAATAAATTCTGAACGTGGAATAGGAAGGACTCCATACGAGAACGGATTGTAAAAACAATCTTTTACCGTGACTCCTTCCGTAACCCGTTCACAATTTAAATTAAAAAATCGTAAACGAGGAAAGGAATCGAATACGAGGACGGATTGTGAATCAATCTCTTCCCGTGATTCCTTTCGCAACTCGTTGTAATTCGATATAGATCAGGTCGGGTTTCGACCAGATCAAAGCGACTGTAGAATTTCGTGAATTATAATCCGAAATTCCCATTCAGCGGTGGCTATAGTCCACATCAGTCTGACATCAGACACGTATCGCTGCCATCAGAGGTCGTGTCCGAGGTTTCGAATTTGAATCTCGAACCTCTCGACTGTCGAACGGTGCAAACCCACCCTTAGGGGCCTTCGTGGCGTGCATACCCTGGGTGGTATTACCGTCCTCCAGTCGGTGTTCGGGACAATACTTGAGTTCCGGCATCCGGCGACCAGCTAGAGCGCTGTTCAATCATCGCCAGTGTGTACGGACCCTGTGCGTAGAACCGCTCAGTATAGCGCCGTGGTGTACGCACTATAATTATAAGTCGCTGCATGCGCTGTAAAGGTGCTGCACCACACAGTGCCCGTACGCATTACGAGGACGATAAACGGCCGAGGAGCAGGTAAATAGTTGGAGCCTTACAACCTCCCTCTGTTAACCTCTCCGGCGACAGTCGAAATTAGCAGTCGGGAAAAATCGAGATCGATTCTCGTCTCCCAAATCTGCAATCAAACGTTTCCTGGTTTAAAGGGAACGTTCACACATACAGTCCACTAGCTTAGCTGCGTAACGCGGCGGCCGAGTTCCCCGCTCGCAAGTGCGACAAGCACAACCAAGAGCGCGTGAACCTTAGAACGAGACGGACAACGTGACTCACGTTACTCGATATTTACGCATAGTCTCGTCTCTTTTGTTTCAGGATAGAGCAACGCGAACCGCCGAACGGAGACGGCCCATCGGCGGGGTTTTTTCTGGCCAGACGCCGGCCAGACGTCCAGGCGGTTCAAGTTAAAGTTAAGAGTTTGTGTTTTGTGTTCGTCCTGAAAAAACTGTGCAAAATAAACGGCTTCGTCGACAATTCGGCGAAGCGAAAAATAAAACTAACGTGCAATTACTACATTTCCAACGTCCTTTCCCTCGTGATCCGGACCTCCGTTAGACGAGGCGTTCAAGCAAAATATTTGAAACCTCCCTATTCTAACATAAGGTCCTTCGAGCCGGATCTGAACGAGGTTATTGGACCAGGAAAAGGTGCACGATCGTACACGTGTGGAATTACCCACGTAAGAGGTTATTTCGAGCGGTTTTATCCTCGAAAATCCAACTATGGCGGTAGCTAAACAAGCCACGTGGTCGGAGCTCGATGATCACATCGATGCCTTGACCGAGGGTGCATACCGACTCAATAAGTTGGGCATTAACCTCAAGAAGAAGGGAAAAGCGAGCTACTCGGTACGAGGCCTTGAGGAAAAGCTCGAGTTTGCCAAAAACTTATGGAGGGAACTCACAGATCGGTACTCGGCTGTACGGAAATTAGTACAGCCAGCGCAAAGGCAGGAATACGAGTTCTTTAAACAGAACGGTATGGCCACTGCCGAAAACGACTATCACGATTTCGTGGAATTCGTAAGCGCTGAGATAGAACGACTCGCCGGGGATTCAAAACCGGCGACGTCGGAAGCTCAATGCAGTATACCGATCGAGCTCCCAAAACAAAGATTACCAAAATTCGGAGGGGATCCTCGAGAGTGGGAACACTTCGAGGATCTGTTCACCTCCGGGGTGATCAATAATGCATGGTTGTCCGATGTACAAAAACTGCATCATTTAAACGCATGCTTAGAAGGACCGGCTCTGGCGACGATTTCGTCTATAGAAATCGTCGGTCGCAATTTCCCGGAAGCGTGGAAAAAGCTCAAGAGCAAATTCGGTCTCCCACGTCTAGTAACGGGAAAACTACTAGACAAACTTCTGTACATGAACCCCATCGATCTAAATGATCTAGCTAGTATGCAGCAGATCTCGGTGGATTGCACAGAAGCCCTCGCTGCCCTCCGGAAAAAGGGAACCCCAGAACAGCTGGTAGAATGGCTACTAGCGCACTGGGCGAAGCAACATTTCACCCCTGAAATGGAGTTGAAATGGCAGAGGACACTAGGCAGCTCGCCCGACTATCCTACGTTCGAGGACGTAAGGAGGTTCGTGGAACGAGAATCGTGCGCTCTGCTTTCCATGACCGAGGAGCGGCGGAATGCAGCCTTAGGGCTTTCAACCAAAAATGCACGAAATACGAAGGCCACTCGGGTTTCCGGTGACGCCTCCAAACACGTGCGCAGCCATAATGCTGTCCTAGACCACATCCGGGCGGAAAAACCCCGGGAAACGAGTCACGACAACAGGCAGGTTGGAACTACGTCAACAAAGTCGTGTGGATTCTGTACAGGGCCGCACAAGTTGACGAATTGCGACAACTTCATGCGATTGACTGCAAAAATGCGCAGTCAATACGTAAAACGTAGTCGGTGGTGCATACAATGCTTGGGCACCACCCATACGGTAATGAAGTGCAAAAGCCCCACGGCGTGCACGAGGTGCAGCGGAAAACACCATACCCTGCTGCACTTCGAAATATCACGGGAGCCTCAGAATAATCAGCCGGTATCGGAAACCGAGTACGGCGATAAAGAGGAAAGGCGGTCAGAAGCCCCATCCCGGCGGCCTGGAAAATTCAGGCCAAAAGGAAAAACCTCGCCGAGCGCCAACACACCGAAAGCCACGACGTCGCACTGTACGACATTCGGTACACATGTACCGAGGCCCGTGTTGTTGGCTACGGCTCGAGTGCGAGTGTATGGAAAACACGGTGCGTCGCGAATCGCGCGCGCACTGCTCGATCAAGGTTCGGAAACTTCCTTCATTTCCGCGAGTTTGGTGAATCACCTCAAACTCGCACGAAGGAAAACTCCAGCCACGGTAACGGGCTTGGGAGGAAAACGAACAGACGCGATCAAATATAGCGTCGGAATGAACCTCAGCGCGAAGGAAGATAGGAAACCGACATGTACGGTCGACGCGTACGTCGTGCCTCGAATCACGACCTACGCAACGTCGTCCAAAAAAACGCTCGGCTACGAAGCGTTTCGGGACCTACCTCTCGCCGATTCCGACGTCACAGCTGATCAAAACATTGAGATTTTGATCGGCGCCGACTTATACGCGCAGATTCTGCGTCCGGGATTCCGCCGCGTAACAGCGGAAGGTCCGATAGCCCAAGAGACTGCGTTCGGCTGGGTAATCTCCGGGCCGATAAGTGCAGCGGGCGCAACCCCGAATACAGTACGGACGTTGCATTGCACCGTACTCGAATCGCTGGATCAAGCGATTCGGAAATTCTGGGAATCGGAAGAAATTCCCGCGACGCCACTGCGTAGAAAGGCAGAGGAAGAGTGCGAAGCATTCTTCCGAAAAACCGTCGTCCGTAACGAGACTGGGAGGTTTCTAGTACGACTCCCCTTCAATTGCCCGAGACCGGAAGAAGCGTTGGGAAATTCATTCCATATCGCGCTCTCCGCTCTCGCAAGGCTGCGAAGGAAACTAGAAACAAATCCGACCCTGGGTCAAGAATACTCGGAGTTTTTAACCGAGTACGAGTCCCTTGGTCATATGGCTCGTATCGAGCCCATCGACCGAACTAGACTCTACATACCCCATAGAGCGGTCGTCCGTACGGACAGTACGACCACGAAACTACGGGTCGTATTCAATGCGACCAGTAGGACGACTGGAGGTCGCTCCCTAAACGACATCCTACACGTAGGTCCGAAATTACAAAACGATATCACCTCGGTATTAACGAGGTGGCGTGTGTACGAATACGTGTTAGTGGCCGACATTGAGAAAATGTTTCGACAGATTCTCGTCGCCCCACAGGATCGTCGATTCCAATGCATCGTGTGGTGTGCACCCGAAACCGAACAGCTGCAAGCGTTCGAACTAAATACCGTCACATACGGAACGGCGTGCGCCCCATACTTATCGATGCGTACCCTTCTCGAATTAAAGGAGCAGGATGGGAGAAAATTTCCCTTAGCCGCCCCGATTCTCGAGAAGGACATTTACGTCGATGATGTATTCATGGGAGCACCGGACAAACCCTTGCTGGAGGAAATCCGCACGCAAGTGTGTGACCTTCTGCAAGGAGGTGGGTTTCAGCTGAGAAAGTGGGCTGGAAATTCGCCACAGTTGCTGCGAAACATCCCCCACAGCGCTCACTCCCACGCCGTGGACCTCACCCTGTTCGAGGATTCCGAACTAAAAGTGCTTGGTCTACGATGGATTCCGTCTGGAGATTATTTCTATTTCAATCTCCAACGGTTTCAACCGTCGGCATCACCGATGACAAAGAGAAATTTGTTTTCGGAAATTGCCAAATTCTTCGATCCGCTCGGCTGGTTATCACCCGTCGTAATACGCGCAAAGATTTTAATGCAGTCCCAGTGGCTGGAGAAAATCCAGTGGGACGACCAAATCTCCGCGAATACGCAGAAAACGTGGAATACGTTCTGCACGGATTGGAGTAGTTTAAAGGAACTAAAAATTCCAAGATGGATACGTTATGGAGCAGATACCGCGACCGTGGAGTTGCACGGATTCTGCGATGCCTCCCTCGCAGCCTACTCTGCCGTCACGTATTTACGCGTGACGACAACGAGCAATGAAGTCTTTTCGACATTGATAATGGCAAAAACGCGAGTGGCTCCAATTAAAACGCAGTCCATCCCCGTCCTGGAATTAAACGGGGCTGTACTCCTCTCCGAGCTTGTGATGCACGTAAAGCGGTCCCTTCCGATGAAGCTGGACCGCATAATCTGCTGGACAGATTCTACAATTGCACTCGCTTGGCTGAGAAAGCATGCATCGACATGGAAGGTTTTAATCGCCAACCGTGTCTCCAAAATCCAAACTATGCTCCCAAACGCTGAATGGTATCACGTTCCCACACGCTCAAATCCCGCAGATTTAAATTCGCGTGGAGTAGAAGCTGCGGAACTTATTCAGTCGGAGCTATGGATTTCAGGGCCGACGTGGCTTCGACTGGCGGAAGAAAGTTGGCCGAAAATGCCCGCTTCAATCGAGACCGAGGAGGGCAAACGCGTATCGCATACCCTCGTAGCAACTCCGGAAAAGGAATGGGATTTTGTATTCCGATTTTCTGAATGGAGTAAACTACTACGCGTCACCGCCTACTGCCTTCGGTTCCGAAGGGAGTGGGACGGGGAACGCCGGTCATTCGACGCCAAAATTATCGAAGCCTCGGAAATACGGCATGCAACGGAAAGGATTGCACGCTACTTGCAACGCACGCACTTTGCAGACGAATACCAATGCTTAAAAAAGCAACGGGAAATCCCTGCAAAATCTCCATTAAAAAGCCTAAACCCCTTCCTCGACGACCGAGATGTCTTAAGAGTGGGTGGAAGGTTGGAGAATGCGGCACTCGCATGGGAGACCAAACACCCAATAATTCTGCCGAAACATCATGTTTCAAACATGATAATCAGGCAATGTCACGTGAATACGTTGCACGGGGGTCTGCAATTAACCATGTACACGGTGAGACAGAAATTCTGGATCATCGGCGCTCGTAATGCGGCGCGGACGGTTATCCACAAATGCATGCGATGCGTGAGATGGAAAGCAACCACCTCCACGCAAATAATGCAGGATTTAATACCAGAACGCAGCCGCCCTGCACGACCTTTCTCGAACTGCGGAGTAGATTACGCTGGACCGTACAAGGTCCGCGATTCCGCCGGTCGAGGGAAAACGGCTCACAAAGCTTACATAGCAGTTTTTATCTGTTTCGCTACAAGAGCCGTGCATATCGAACTCGTTCACGATTATTCAACGAGTGCGTTCTTGGCCGCCTTAGAACGATTCATCGCCCGTCGAGGAGTTCCGTCCTGCATATGCAGTGACAACGGGACAAATTTCGTCGGAGCGGATCGAGAATTGAGAGAGCATTTCAACCTCGTGTATAATACACAGGAAATGCGAAATACGTGCGGCCAGAAAGGCATTCGGTGGAAATTTAATCCACCTAGTGCACCACACTTCGGCGGTATGCAAGAAGCCGGTGTGAAATCGGTGAAACATCACCTGAAACGCATACTCGGTAATTTCGCACCAACAAGCGAAGAAATGCAGACACTGCTCTGCAAGATCGAAGCGAGCCTAAATTCTCGACCGATCGCCGCTTTAAGCGATAACCCGGAGGATTATGCACCTCTCACACCGGGCCACTTTTTAATCGGAAGTCCGGTAAACGCACTTCCGGTCGAGACCGTGGAAAATGAAAACCTCTCGCGGCTGACGCGATGGAGGGCGATTCAAAAATTCCACGAGCAACTCTGGAGGCATTGGACGCGTGATTATCTCACGCACCTCCAGAACCGCTTTAAGTGGCGTACCGCCCAATTGCAGCTACAACCAAACGATTTGGTATTAGTGCAAAACCCCCTCTTACCCCCCAATCAATGGGAAATGGGAAGAATAGAGGAAACATTCCCGGGTAAGGATAGGCACGTACGGGTTGTAAAAGTACGCACAGCTACTTCCACCTACACACGACCAATCACACGTCTGTGTAAATTGCCCGTGGAACAGTCGACGCCGTCAATAAACGAAGACGACGCTACCGGGACATAAGAAATCCCGAATTCCGCGGTACAAAGAAACAGGAATGTGGTAACCGCTGGTGGTAATAACAACGGTGTTGATTACCACGTGTCCTGCGTATGTGGTGACAAAACGAGGATAGGGGAATCTATTCCCTACCATCCCGTTAACAATTAAGGAAGGGAGCAATTCGCGAGAGTCCCAGGCTTTAAAAGCAGGACCCGTAGGCCGAACTCGCTCAGTTCCAAGTCACACGCGGAAAATTAAAAATGTCCAGTTCAGACGAAAGCGTGAAAACTATCGTGGAGACGACCAGAGACCCGGAGATCGATCAGCAGTTCGACCGGCTGCTGAAGCTGGTCGACACGTCGCGACCGCTACCGACCGCCATAAGCCCAGTGGAGGCCCCGCAGGCTGAGACCACACCCACGCCACCGGAAATTCCTGGCCCAGCTCGGGAGTTCATCCTTAATCTGGGACAGGATGTCCTCCGGGTACCGGCACATGTGCCCTGGACCTCCCGGCGCCTCAAATGTAAGGTACCTGGAGGGCACTTCAGATTGAAGTGGGCGCCAGGCGGGCGCTTAATTGCCAGCAACTTCCGGTCAACGGTCGACCCGATACCGCCAACGCCGGCCGCCACGACGGCGCACCAACCACCGGGGACCAGCACCACGGCTCCCTTACCCCCAAGGGGGGAAAATTCACGAGGAGCACGTGAACGGGCACTGGAGGCTGGGGGCAACCGAGCCAGAGAGCGGCAGCCCACCACGCGTCGGCAGAGGCGACAGAGGCCTTCCAACCGGGACATACTGGACCGGCGAGACATCCAGGAGGCGGTTTTAACCACCCTCCAAATACTGGAGGGCAGAAGGGCCCTAGCTCGCCGTTAAGTAAGTACTTTGATTTATATAATTATGTGTACAACGACCTTCTCTACGGTAGATTGCATGTGACCGCGAATTACCGCTCCTCCGGATTATTGCACGGACCGTGCAAGGGGGGCGGTATGTTTAAATATCGCGTTAATTCGACGTATTTTCGAGTAAAATATAATTCGTCACCCGGTATTGTTTTTTCGGCGTACGTAAGACCAGAGGTACCTCGGTCGTCGTGTCCGCTACGCGAAAACAGTACGGGATAGAAAAACAGCCGCTCTCGGGTTTTTTTCGAGACCTCACGCGATCGATCACGTAACGCTCAATTTCGAAACGAAAGTTTCGACGCGCGTGTCTAGAGAAGGTACGACAATTTTGTATTAGACAAAGACGGACTCAAAAAACGTTCACAGCGCCGCTCTACGGAGGTTTCACCCTTCGAGCGAACATTTTGACTGTCCGTGCTCGTCCGTCACTCTTAATCTGGAACCGGCAGGGAGCACATGGGCATACGACCCCGCTCCTCGGGCATTCCATAGTTCTCGAATAGTTACGAGTCACTCGAACTTTTCGAATAAATTCTGAACGTGGAATAGGAAGGACTCCATACGAGAACGGATTGTAAAAACAATCTTTTACCGTGACTCCTTCCGTAACCCGTTCACAATTTAAATTAAAAAATCGTAAACGAGGAAAGGAATCGAATACGAGGACGGATTGTGAATCAATCTCTTCCCGTGATTCCTTTCGCAACTCGTTGTAATTCGATATAGATCAGGTCGGGTTTCGACCAGATCAAAGCGACTGTAGAATTTCGTGAATTATAATCCGAAATTCCCATTCAGCGGTGGCTATAGTCCACATCAGTCTGACATCAGACACGTATCGCTGCCATCAGAGGTCGTGTCCGAGGTTTCGAATTTGAATCTCGAACCTCTCGACTGTCGAACGGTGCAAACCCACCCTTAGGGGCCTTCGTGGCGTGCATACCCTGGGTGGTATTACCGTCCTCCAGTCGGTGTTCGGGACAATACTTGAGTTCCGGCATCCGGCGACCAGCTAGAGCGCTGTTCAATCATCGCCAGTGTGTACGGACCCTGTGCGTAGAACCGCTCAGTATAGCGCCGTGGTGTACGCACTATAATTATAAGTCGCTGCATGCGCTGTAAAGGTGCTGCACCACACAGTGCCCGTACGCATTACGAGGACGATAAACGGCCGAGGAGCAGGTAAATAGTTGGAGCCTTACAACCTCCCTCTGTTAACCTCTCCGGCGACAGTCGAAATTAGCAGTCGGGAAAAATCGAGATCGATTCTCGTCTCCCAAATCTGCAATCAAACGTTTCCTGGTTTAAAGGGAACGTTCACACATACAGTCCACTAGCTTAGCTGCGTAACGCGGCGGCCGAGTTCCCCGCTCGCAAGTGCGACAAGCACAACCAAGAGCGCGTGAACCTTAGAACGAGACGGACAACGTGACTCACGTTACTCGATATTTACGCATAGTCTCGTCTCTTTTGTTTCAGGATAGAGCAACGCGAACCGCCGAACGGAGACGGCCCATCGGCGGGGTTTTTTCTGGCCAGACGCCGGCCAGACGTCCAGGCGGTTCAAGTTAAAGTTAAGAGTTTGTGTTTTGTGTTCGTCCTGAAAAAACTGTGCAAAATAAACGGCTTCGTCGACAATTCGGCGAAGCGAAAAATAAAACTAACGTGCAATTACTACATTTCCAACGTCCTTTCCCTCGTGATCCGGACCTCCGTTAGACGAGGCGTTCAAGCAAAATATTTGAAACCTCCCTATTCTAACACTGGGATTTGCGCGCATCTGGCTTATACTTTCGCCTTTTTCGCATACTTGTTGGCCAGATCCTGGGTTTTTTTCGTGTTTGAATCACGTAGCAATGTGGTAACACACTGAAGCAGTCAATTAAACCTGGTTTCGATCAATATTTTAGAGGATAACACCGGTTAGGTCTGGGATAGGTCCGGGATATGCCCGCATCTGGCTCATGATTTTGCCTTTTTCGCAAACTTGTTGGCCAGATCCTGGGTATTTTCCGTGTTTGAAACACGTAGTAATGTGGTAACACACTGAAGCGGTCAATAAAACCTGATTTCGATCAATATTTTAGAGGATAACACCGGTTAGGTCTGGGTTAGGTCTGGGATTTGCGCGCATCTGGCTTATACTTTCGCCTTTTTCGCAAACTTGTTGGCCAGATCCGGGGTATTTTCCGTGTTTGAAACACGTAGTAATGTGGTAATACACTGAAGCTGTCAATTAAACCTGGTTACGATCAATATTTTAGAGGATAACACCGGTTAGGTCTGGGTTAGGTCTGGGATTTGCGCGCATCTGGCTTATACTTTCGCCTTTTTCGCAAACTTGTTGGCCAGATCCGGGGTATTTTCCGTGTTTGAAACACGTAGTAATGTGGTAATACACTGAAGCTGTCAATAAAACCTGGTTTCGATCAATATTTTAGAGGATAACACCGGTTAGGTCTGGGTTAGGTCTGGGATTTGCGCGCATCCGGCTTATACTTTCGCCTTTTTCGCAAACTTGTTGGCCAGATCCTGTGTATTTTCCGTGTTTGAAACACGTAGTAATGTGGTAACACACTGAAGCAGTCAATTAAACCTGGTTTCGATCAATATTTCAGAGGATAACACCGGTTAGGTCTGGGTTAGGTCTGGGATATGCGCGCATCTGGCTTATACTTTCGCCTTTTTCGCAAACTTGTTGGCTAGATCCTGGGTTTTTTTCTGGTTTGAATAACGCAGTAATGTGGTACCACACTGAAGCAGTCAATTAAACCTGGTTTCGATCAATATTTTAGAGGATAACACCGGTTAGGTCTGGGTTAGGTATGGGTTATGCCCTCATCTGGCTCATGACTTTGCCTACTTCGCATACTTGTTGGCCAGATCCTGGGTCTTTTTCGTGTTTGAATCACGTAGTAATGTGGTAATACACTGAAGCTGTCAATTAAACCTGGTTTCGATCAATATTTTAGAGGATAACACCGGTTAGGTCTGGGATAGGTCCGGGATATGCCCGCATCTGGCTCATGATTTTGCCCTTTTCGCAAACTTGTTGGCCAGATCCTGGGTATTTTCCGTGTTTGAAACACGTAGTAATGTGGTAACACACTGAAGCAGTCAATAAAACCAGGTTTCGATCAATATTTTAGAGGATAACACCGGTTAGGTCTGGGTTAGGTCTGGGATTTGCGCGCATCTGGCTTATACTTTCGCCTTTTTCGCAAACTTGTTGGCCAGATCCGGGGTATTTTCCGTGTTTGAAACACGTAGTAATGTGGTAACACACTGAAGCAGTCAATTAAACCTGGTTTCGATCAATATTTCAGAGGATAACACCGGTTAGGTCTGGGTTAGGTCCGGGATATGCGCGCATCTGGCTTATACTTTCGCCTTTTTCGCAAACTTGTTGGCTAGATTCTGGGTTTTTTTCTGGTTTGAATAACGCAGTAATGTGGTACCACACTGAAGCAGTCAATTAAACCTGGTTTCGATCACTATTTTAGAGGATAACGCTGGTTAGGTCTGGGTTAGGTCTGGGAAATGCGCGCATCTGGCTTATACTTACGCCATTTTCGCAAACTTGTTGGCCAGGTCCCGGGTTTTTTTCGTGTTTGAATCACGTAGTAATGTGGTAATACACTGAAGCTGTCAATTAAACCTGGTTACGATCAATATTTTAGAGGATAACACCGGTTAGGTCTGGGTTAGGTATGGGTTATGCCCTCATCAGGCTCATGACCTTGCCTTCATCGCATACTTGTTGGCCAGATCCTGGGTTTTTTTCGTGTTTGAATCACGCAGTAATGTGGTAATACACTGAAGCAGTCAATAAAACCTGGTTTCGATCAATAATTTAGAGGATAACACCGGTTAGGTCTGGGATAGGTCCGGGATATGCCCGCATCTGGCTCATGATTTTGCCTTCTTCGCATACCTGTTGGCCAGATCCTGGGTTTTTTTCGTGTTTGAATCACGTAGTAATGTGGTAATACACTGAAGCAGTCAATAAAACCTTGTTTCGATCAATATTTTAGAGGATAACACCGGTTAGGTCTGGGATAGGTCCGGGATATGCCCGCATCTGGCTCATGATTTTGCCTTCTTCGCATACTTGTTGGCCAGATCCTGTGGTTTTTTCGTGTTTGAATCACGTAGTAATGTGGTAACAAACTGAAGCAGTCAATAAAACCTGGTTTCGATCAATATTTTAGAGGATAACACCGGTTAGGTCTGGGTTAGATCTGGGATTTGCGCGCATCTGGCTTATACTTTCGCCTTTTTCGCATACTTGTTGGCCAGATCCTGGGTTTTTTCCGTGTTTGAATCACGTAGTAATGTGATAACACACTGAAGCAGGCAATTAAACCTGGTTTCGATCAATATTTTAGAGGATAACACCGGTTAGGTCTGGGATAGGTCCGGGAAATGCGCGCATCTGGCTTATACTTTCGCCTTCTTCGCATACTTGTTGGCCAGATCCTGGGGTTTTTTCGTGTTCGAATCACGTAGCAATGTGGTAACACACTGAAGCAGTCAATTAAACCTGGTTTCGATCAATATTTTAGAGGATAACACCGGTTAGGTCTGGGTTAGGTCTGGGATTTGCGCGCATCTGGCTTATACTTTCGCCTTTTTCGCATACTTGTTGGCCAGATCCTGGGTTTTTTTCGTGTTTGAATCACGTAGCAATGTGGTAACACACTGAAGCAGTCAATTAAACCTGGTTTCGATCAATATTTTAGAGGATAACACCGGTTAGGTCTGGGATAGGTCCGGGATATGCCCGCATCTGGCTCATGATTTTGCCTTTTTCGCAAACTTGTTGGCCAGATCCTGGGTATTTTCCGTGTTTGAAACACGTAGTAATGTGGTAACACACTGAAGCAGTCAATAAAACCTGGTTTCGATCAATATTTTAGAGGATAACACCGGTTAGGTCTGGGTTAGGTCTGGGATTTGCGCGCATCTGGCTTATACTTTCGCCTTTTTCGCAAACTTGTTGGCCAGATCCTGGGTATATTCCGTGTTTAAAACACGTAGTAATGTGGTAACACACTGAAGCTGTCAATTAAACCTGGTTTCGATCAATATTTCAGAGTATTACACCGGTTAGGTCTGGGTTAGGTCTGGGATATGCGCGCATCTGGCTTATACTTTCGCCTTTTTCGCAAACTTGTTGGCCAGATCCTGTGTATTTTCCGTGTTTGAAACACGTAGTAATGTGGTAACACACTGAAGCAGTCAATTAAACCTGGTTTCGATCAATATTTCAGAGGATAACACCGGTTAGGTCTGGGTTAGGTCTGGGATATGCGCGCATCTGGCTTATACTTTCGCCTTTTTCGCAAACTTGTTGGCTAGATCCTGGGTTTTTTTCTGGTTTGAATAACGCAGTAATGTGGTACCACACTGAAGCAGTCAATTAAACCTGGTTTCGATCACTATTTTAGAGGATAACGCTGGTTAGGTCTGGGTTAGGTCTGGGAAATGCGCGCATCTGGCTTATACTTACGCCATTTTCGCAAACTTGTTGGCCAGATCCCGGGTTTTTTTCGTGTTTGAATCACGTAGTAATGTGGTAATACACTGAAGCTGTCAATTAAACCTGGTTACGATCAATATTTTAGAGGATAACACCGGTTAGGTCTGGGTTAGGTATGGGTTATGCCCTCATCTGGCTCATGACCTTGCCTTCATCGCATACTTGTTGGCCAGATCCTGGGTTTTTTTCGTGTTTGAATCACGCAGTAATGTGGTAATACACTGAAGCAGTCAATAAAACCTGGTTTCGATCAATAATTTAGAGGATAACACCGGTTAGGTCTGGGATAGGTCCGGGATATGCCCGCATCTGGCTCATGATTTTGCCTTCTTCGCATACCTGTTGGCCAGATCCTGGGTTTTTTTCGTGTTTGAATCACGTAGTAATGTGGTAATACACTGAAGCAGTCAATAAAACCTTGTTTCGATCAATATTTTAGAGGATAACACCGGTTAGGTCTGGGATAGGTCCGGGATATGCCCGCATCTGGCTCATGATTTTGCCTTCTTCGCATACTTGTTGGCCAGATCCTGGGGTTTTTTCGTCTTTGAATCACGTAGTAATGTGGTAACAAACTGAAGCAGTCAATAAAACCTGGTTTCGATCAATATTTTAGAGGATAACACCGGTTAGGTCTGGGTTAGATCTGGGATTTGCGCGCATCTGGCTTATACTTTCGCCTTTTTCGCATACTTGTTGGCCAGATCCTGGGTTTTTTCCGTGTTTGAATCACGTAGTAATGTGATAACACACTGAAGCAGGCAATTAAACCTGGTTTCGATCAATATTTTAGAGGATAACACCGGTTAGGTCTGGGATAGGTCCGGGAAATGCGCGCATCTGGCTTATACTTTCGCCTTCTTCGCATACTTGTTGGCCAGATCCTGGGGTTTTTTCGTGTTCGAATCACGTAGCAATGTGGTAACACACTGAAGCAGTCAATTAAACCTGGTTTCGATCAATATTTCAGAGGATAACACCGGTTAGGTCTGGGTTAGGTCTGGGATTTGCGCGCATCTGGCTTATACTTTCGCCTTTTTCGCATACTTGTTGGCCAGATCCTGGGTTTTTTCCGTGTTTGAATCACGTAGCAATGTGGTAACACACTGAAGCAGTCAATTAAACCTGGTTTCGATCAATATTTTAGAGGATAACACCGGTTAGGTCTGGGATAGGTCCGGGATATGCCCGCATCTGGCTCATGATTTTGCCTTTTTCGCAAACTTGTTGGCCAGATCCTGGGTATTTTCCGTGTTTGAAACACGTAGTAATGTGGTAACACACTGAAGCAGTCAATAAAACCTGGTTTCGATCAATATTTTAGAGGATAACACCGGTTAGGTCTGGGTTAGGTCTGGGATTTGCGCGCATCTGGCTTATACTTTCGCCTTTTTCGCAAACTTGTTGGCCAGATCCTGGGTATTTTCCGTGTTTAAAACACGTAGTAATGTGCTAACACACTGAAGCTGTCAATTAAACCTGGTTTCGATCAATATTTCAGAGTATTACACCGGTTAGGTCTGGGTTAGGTCTGGGATATGCGCGCATCTGGCTTATACTTTCGCCTTTTTCGCAAACTTGTTGGCCAGATCCTGGGTACTTTCCGTGTTTGAAACACGTAGTAATGTGGTAACACACTGAAGCAGTCAATAAAACCTGGTTTCGATCAATATTTTAGAGAATAACACCGGTTATGTCTGGGTTAGGTCTGAGATTTGCGCGCATCTGGCTTATACTTTCGCCTTTTTCGCAAACTTGTTGGCCAGATCCTGTGTATTTTCCGTGTTTGAAACACGTAGTAATGTGGTAACACACTGAAGCAGTCAATTAAACCTGGTTTCGATCAATATTTCAGAGGATAACACCGGTTAGGTCTGGGTTAGGTCTGGGATATGCGCGCATCTGGCTTATACTTTCGCCTTTTTCGCAAACTTGTTGGCTAGATCCTGGGTTTTTTCTGGTTTGAATAACGCAGTAATGTGGTACCACACTGAAGCAGTCAATTAAACCTGGTTTCGATCACTATTTTAGAGGATAACGCCGGTTAGGTCTGGGTTAGGTCTGGGAAATGCGCGCATCTGGCTTATACTTTCGCCTTTTTCGCAAACTTGTTGCCCAGATCCTGGATTTTTTTCGTGTTTGAATCACGTAGTAATGTGGTAATACACTGAAGCTGTCAATTAAACCTGGTTACGATCAATATTTTAGAGGATAACACCGGTTAGGTCTGGGTTAGGTATGGGTTATGCCCTCATCTGGCTCATGACTTTGCCTTCTTCGCATACTTGTTGGCCAGATCCTGGGTTTTTTTCGTGTTTGAATCACGCAGTAATGTGGTAATACACTGAAGCAGTCAATAAAACCTGGTTTCGATCAATATTTTAGAGGATAACACCGGTTACGTCTGGGATAGGTCCGGGATATGCCCGCATCTGGCTCATGATTTTGCCTTCTTCGCATACTTGTTGGCCAGATCCTGGGTTGTTTTCGTGTTTGAATCACGCAGTAATGTGGTAATACACTGAAGCAGTCAATAAAACCTGGTTTCGATCAATATTTTAGAGGATAACACCGGTTAGGTCTGGGTTAGGTCTGGGATTTGCGCGCATCTGGCTTATACTTTCGCCTTTTTCGCATACTTGTTGGCCAGATCCTGGGTTTTTTCCGTGTTTGAATCACGTAGTAATGTGATAACACACTGAAGCAGTCAATTAAACCTGGTTTCGATCAATATTTTAGAGGATAACACCGGTTAGGTCTGGGATAGGTCCGGGAAATGCGCGCATCTGGCTTATACTTTCGCCTTCTTCGCATACTTGTTGGCCAGATTCTGGGGTATTTTCGTGTTTGAATCACGTAGCAATGTGGTAACACACTGAAGCAGTCAATTAAACCTGGTTTCGATCAATATTTTAGAGGATAACACCGGTTAGGTCTGGGATAGGTCCGGGATATGCCCGCATCTGGCTCATGATTTTGCCTTCTTCGCATACTTGTTGGCCAGATCCTGGGGTTTTTTCGTGTTTGAATCACGTAGTAATGTGGTAACAAACTGAAGCAGTCAATAAAACCTGGTTTCGATCAATATTTTAGAGGATAACACCGGTTAGGTCTGGGTTAGGTCTGGGATTTGCGCGCATCTGGCTTATACTTTCGCCTTTTTCGCAAACTTGTTGGCCAGATCCTGGGTTTTTTCCGTGTTTGAATCACGTAGTAATGTGGTAACACACTGAAGCAGTCAATAAAACCTGGTTTCGATCAATATTTTAGAGAATAACACCGGTTAGGTCTGGGTTAGGTCTGGGATTTGCGCGCATCTGGCTCATGATTTTGCCTTCTTCGCATACTTGTTGGCCAGATCCTGGGTTTTTTTCGTGTTTGAATCACGTAGTAATGTGGTAATACACTGAAGCAGTCAATAAAACCTGGTTTCGATCAATATTTTAGAGGATAACACCGGTTAGGTCTGGGATTTGCGCGCATCTGGCTTATACTTTCGCCTTTTTCGCATACTTGTTGGCCAGATCCTGGGTTTTTTCTGTGTTTGAATCACGTAGTAATGTGATAACACACTGAAGCAGTCAATTAAACCTGGTTTCGATCAATATTTTAGAGGATAACACCGGTTAGGTCTGGGATAGGTCCGGGAAATGCGCGCATCTGGCTTATACTTTCGCCTTCTTCGCATACTTGTTGGGCAGATCCTGGGGTATTTTCGTGTTTGAATCACGTAGCAATGTGGTAACACACTGAAGCAGTCAATTAAACCTGGTTTCGATCAATATTTCAGAGGATAACACCGGTTAGGTCTGGGATAGGTCCGGGAAATGAACGCATCTGGTTTATACTTTCGCCTTCTTCGCATACTTGTTGGCCAGATCCTGGGGTTTTTTCGTGTTTGAATCACGTAGCAATGTGGTAACACACTGAAGCAGTCAATTAAACCTGGTTTCGATCAATATTTTAGAGGATAACACCGGTTAGGTCTGGGATAGGTCCGGGATATGCCCGCATCTGGCTCATGATTTTGCCTTCTTCGCATACTTGTTGGCCAGATCCTGGGTTTTTTTCGTGTTTGAATCACGTAGTAATGTGGTAACACACTGAAACTGTCAATTAAACCTGGTTTTGATCAATATTTTAGAGGATAACACCGGTTAGGTCTGGGTTAGGTATGGGATTTGCGCGCATCTGGCTTATACTTTTTTATTTTTTTTTTACTGTTTTTGTCGTGGGGAAAATCTTCGAAAGACTCCCTCCCACCTCCTCGGGGAGAGGTGGGAGGGGTGTGTGGGATTCCCCGCGCCCGTACAACAACAGGCGCGGGACCTACCCACTAAAAACCCCACGGTGACCCTTCGGCACGCTTTGGGAGGATACCGGGAATCGCTCGAAGCATTCTTCCGGTATCCTCCCCGTGCCCGCGCTTTCGCGCCCATCCCCCGGGGGGACAATCGGTACCCCCAGTAGACACACTGCCTCATAGCGGCGTGACGGGGCCACTCCATCCCGCCGCTATCCGTCCCGGGGCCGCGTTTAGTGGCGGCTGCGAGCCCCGACTCGCAACCGCCCGCGACCCCGTTTCCACCCCTCGGCGGCCGGGCGTTCATGGCCGCACCAGACCGCCATCTGGCTTATACTTTCGCCTTTTTCGCAAACTTGTTGGCCAGATCCTGGGTATTTTCCGTGTTTAAAACACGTAGTAATGTGGTAACACACTGAAGCAGTCAATTAAACCTGGTTTCGATCAATATTTCAGAGTATAACACCGGTTAGGTCTGGGTTAGGTCTGGGATATGCGCGCATCTGGCTTATACTTTCGCCTTTTTCGCAAACTTGTTGGCCAGATCCTGGGTATTTTCCGTGTTTGAAACACGTAGTAATGTGGTAACACACTGAAGCAGTCAATAAAACCTGGTTTCGATCAATATTTTAGAGGATAACACCGGTTAGGTCTGGGTTAGGTCTGGGATTTGCGCGCATCTGGCTTATACTTTCGCCTTTTTCGCAAACTTGTTGGCCAGATCCTGGGTATTTTCCGTGTTTGAAACACGTAGTAATGTGGTAACACACTGAAGCAGTCAATAAAACCTGGTTTCGATCAATATTTCAGAGGATAACACCGGTTAGGTCTGGGTTAGGTCTGGGATATGCGCGCATCTGGCTTATACTTTCGCCTATTTCGCAAACTTGTTGGCTTGATCCTGGGTTTTTTTCTGGTTTGAATAACGCAGTAATGTGGTACCACACTGAGGCAGTCAATTAAACCTGGTTTCGATCACTATTTTAGAGCATAACGCCGGTTAGGTCTGGGTTAGGTCTGGGAAATGCGCGCATCTGGCTTATACTTTCGCCTTTTTCGCAAACTTGTTGGCCAGATCCTGGGTTTTTTCGTGTTTGAATCACGTAGGAATGTGGTAACACACTGAAGCTGTGAATTAAACCTGGTTTCGATCAATATTTTAGAGGATAACACCGGTTAGGTCTGGGTTAGGTCTGGGTTATGCCCGCATCTGGCTCATGATTTTGCCTTCATCGCATACTTGTTGGCCAGATCCTGGGTTTTTTCGTGTTTGAATCACGTAGTAATGTGGTAACACACTGAAGCAGTCAATTAAACCTGGTTTCGACGAATATTTTAGAGGATAACACCGGTTAGGTCTGGGTTAGGTCCGGGATATGCCCGCATCTGGCTCATGATTTTGCCTTCTTCGCATACTTGTTGGCCAGATCCTGGGTTTTCTTCGTGTTTCAATCACGTAGTAATGTGGTAACACACTGAGGCAGTCTATTAAACCTGGATTCGGACAGTATTTTAGAGGATAACACCGGTTAGGTCTGGGTTAGGTCTGGGTTATGCCCGCATCTGGCTCATGATTTTGCCTTCTTCGCATACTTGTTGGCCAGATCCTGGGTTTTTTCCGTGTTTGAATCACGTAGTAATGTGGTAACACACTGAAGCAGTCAATTAAACCTGGTTTCGATCAATATTTCAGAGGATAACACCGGTTAGGTCTGGGTTAGGTCCGGGATATGCCCGCATCTGGCTCATGATTTTGCCTTCTTCGCATACTTGTTGGCCAGATCCTGGGTTTTTTTCGTGTTTGAATCACGTAGTAATGTGGTACCACACTGAGGCAGTCAATTAAACCTGGTTTCGATCAATATTTCAGAGGATAACGCCGGTTAGGTCTGGGTTAGGTCTGGGAAATGCGCGCATCTGGCTTATACTATCACCTTCTTCGCATACTTGTTGGCCAGATCCTGGGTTTTTTCCGTGTTTGAATCACGTAGTAATGTGGTACCACACTGAGGCAGTCAATTAAACCTGATTTCGACGAATATTTTAGAGGATAACACCGGTTAGGTCTGGGTTAGGTCTAGGTTATGCCCGCATCTGGCTCATGATTTTGCCTTCTTCGCATACTTGTTGGCCAGATCCTGGGTTTTTTTCGTGTTTGAATCACGTAGTAATGTTTTAATACACTGAAGCTGTCAATTAAACCTGGTTTCGATCAATATTTTAGAGGATAACACCGGTTAGGTCTGGGTTAGGTCTGGGTTATGCCCGCATCTGGCTCATGACTTTGCCTTCTTCGCATACTTGTTGGCCAGATCCTGGGTTTTTTTCGTGTTTGAATCACGTAGTAATGTGGTAATACACTGAAGCAGTCAATTAAACCTGGTTTCGATCAATATTTTAGAGGATAACACCGGTTAGGTCTGGGTTAGGTCTGGAATATGCGCGCATCTGGCTTATACTTTCGCCTTTTTCGCAAACTTGTTGGCCAGATCCTGGGGTTTTTTCGTGCTTGAATCACGTAGTAATGTGGTAACACACTGAAGCAGTCAATTAAACCTGGTTTCGATCAATATTTTAGAGGATAACACCGGTTAGGTCTGGGTTAGGTCTGGGATTTGCGCGCATCTGGCTTATACTTTCGCCTTTTTCGCAAACTTGTTGGCCAGATCCTGGGTTTTTTCCGTGTTTGAATCACGTAGTAATGTTGTACCACACTGAGGCGGTCAATTAAACCTGGATTCGGACAGTATTTTAGAGGATAACACCGGTTAGGTCTCGGTTAGGTCTGTGTTATGCCCGCATCTGCCTCATGATTTTGCCTTCTTCGCATACTTGTTGGCCAGATCCTGGGTTTTTTTCGTGTTTGAATCACGTAGTAATGTGGTACCACACTGAGGCAGTCAATTAAACCCGGTTTCGATCAATATTTCAGAGGATAACGCCGGTTAGGTCTGGGTTAGGTCTGGGAAATGCGCGCATCTGGCTTATACTTTCGCCTTCTTCGCATACTTGTTGGCCAGATCCTGGGTTTTTTCCGTGTTTGAATCACGTAGTAATGTGGTAACACACTGAAGCAGAAAATTAAACCTGGTTTCGATCAATATTTCAGAGGATAACACCGGTTAGATCTGGGTTAGGTCTGGGTTATGCCCGCATCTGGCTCATGATTTTGCCTTCTTCGCATACTTGTTGGCCAGATCCTGGGTTTTTTTCGTGTTTCAATCACGTAGTAATGTTGTACCACACTGAAGCAGTCAATTAAACCTGGTTTCGATCAATATTTTAGAGGATAACACCGGTTAGGTCTGGGTTAGGTCCGGGATATGCCCGCATCTGGCTCATGATTTTGCCTTCTTCGCATACTTGTTGGCCAGATCCTGGGTTTTTTTCGTGTTTGAATCACGTAGTAATGTGGTAACACACTGAAGCTGTCAATTAAACCTGGTTTCGATCAATATTTTAGAGGATAACACCGGTTCGGTCTGAGTTAGGTCTGGGATTTGCGCGCATCTGGCTTATACTTTCGCCCTTTTCGCAAACTTGTTGGCCAGATCCTGGGTATTTTCCGTGTTTGAATCACGTAGTAATGTGGGAACACACTGAAGCAGTCAATTAAACCCGGTTTCGATCAATATTTCAGAGGATAACACCGGTTAGGTCTGGGTTAGGTCTGTGTTATGCCCGCATCTGGCTCATGATTTTGCCTTCTTCGCATACTTGTTGGCCAGATCCTGGGTTTTTTTCGTGTTTCAATCACGTAGTAATGTTGTACCACACTGAAGCAGTCAATTAAACCTGGTTTCGATCAATATTTCAGAGGATAACACCGGTTAGGTCTGGGTTAGGTCCGGGATTTGCGCGCATCTGGCTTATACTTTCGCCTTTTTCGCAAACTTGTTGGCCAGATCCTGGGTATTTTCCGTGTTTGAATCACGTAGTAATGTGGTAATACACTGAAGCAGTCAATTAAACCTGGTTTCGATCAATATTTCAGAGGATAACACCGGTTAGGTCTGGGTTAGGTCTGTGTTATGCCCGCATCTGGCTCATGATTTTGCCTTCTTCGCATACTTGTTGGCCAGATCCTGAGGTTTTTTCGTGTTTGAATCACGTAGTAATGTGGTAATACACTGAAACAGTCAATTAAACCTGGTTTCGATCAATATTTTAGAGGATAACACCGGTTAGGTCTGGGATATGCGCGCATCTGGCTTATGCTTTCGCCTTTTTCGCAAACTTGTTGGCCAGATCCTGGATTTTTTCCGTGTTTGAATCACGTAGTAATGTTGTACCACACTGAGGCAGTCAATTAAACCTGGATTCGGACAGTATTTTAGAGGATAACACCGGTTAGGTCTGGGTTAGGTCTGGGATATGCCCGCATCTGGCTCATGATTTTGCCTTCTTCGCATACTTGTTGGCCAGATTCTGGGGTTTTTTCGTGTTTGAATCACGTAGGAATGTGGTAACACACTGAAGCTGTGAATTAAACCTGGTTTCGATCAATATTTTAGAGGATAACACCGGTTAGGTCTGGGTTAGGTCTGGGTTATGCCCGCATCTGGCTCATGATTTTGCCTTCATCGCATACTTGTTGGCCAGATCCTGGGCTTTTTCGTGTTTGAATCACGTAGTAATGTGGTAACACACTGAAGCAGTCAATTAAACCTGGTTTCGACGAATATTTTAGAGGATAACACCGGTTAGGTCTGGGTTAGGTCCGGGATATGCCCGCATCTGGCTCATGATTTTGCCTTCTTCGCATACTTGTTGGCCAGATCCTGGGTTTTCTTCGTGTTTCAATCACGTAGTAATGTGGTAACACACTGAGGCAGTCTATTAAACCTGGATTCGGACAGTATTTTAGAGGATAACACCGGTTAGGTCTGGGTTAGGTCTGGGTTATGCCCGCATCTGGCTCATGATTTTGCCTTCTTCGCATACTTGTTGGCCAGATCCTGGGTTTTTTCCGTGTTTGAATCACGTAGTAATGTGGTAACACACTGAAGCAGTCAATTAAACCTGGTTTCGATCAATATTTCAGAGGATAACACCGGTTAGGTCTGGTTTAGGTCCGGGATATGCCCGCATCTGGCTCATGATTTTGCCTTCTTCGCATACTTGTTGGCCAGATCCTGGGTTTTTTTCGTGTTTGAATCACGTAGTAATGTGGTACCACACTGAGGCAGTCAATTAAACCTGGTTTCGATCAATATTTCAGAGGATAACGCCGGTTAGGTCTGGGTTAGGTCTGGGAAATGCGCGCATCTGGCTTATACTATCACCTTCTTCGCATACTTGTTGGCCAGATCCTGGGTTTTTTCCGTGTTTGAATCACGTAGTAATGTGGTACCACACTGAGGCAGTCAATTAAACCTGATTTCGACGAATATTTTAGAGGATAACACCGGTTAGGTCTGGGTTAGGTCTAGGTTATGCCCGCATCTGGCTCATGATTTTGCCTTCTTCGCATACTTGTTGGCCAGATCCTGGGTTTTTTTCGTGTTTGAATCACGTAGTAATGTGGTAATACACTGAAGCTGTCAATTAAACCTGGTTTCGATCAATATTTTAGAGGATAACACCGGTTAGGTCTGGGTTAGGTCTGGGTTATGGCCGCATCTGGCTCATGACTTTGCCTTCTTCGCATACTTGTTGGCCAGATCCTGGGTTTTTTTCGTGTTTGAATCACGAAGTAATGTGGTAATACACTGAAGCAGTCAATTAAACCTGGTTTCGATCAATATTTTAGAGGATAACACCGGTTAGGTCTGGGTTAGGTCTGGGATATGCGCGCATCTGGCTTATACTTTCGCCTTTTTCGCAAACTTGTTGGCCAGATCCTGGGTTTTTTTCGTGTTTTTGAATCACGTAGTAATGTGGTAACACACTGAGGCAGTCAATTAAACCTGGTTTCGATCAATATTTCAGAGGATAACACCGGTTAGGTCTGGGTTAGGTCCGGGATATGCCCGCATCTGGCTAATGATTTTGCCTTCTTCGCATACTTGTTGGCCAGATCCTGGGTTTTTTTCGTGTTTGAATCACGTAGTAATGTGGTACCACACTGAGGCAGTCAATTAAACCTGGTTTCGATCAATATTTCAGAGGATAACGCCGGTTAGGTCTGGGTTAGGTCTGGGAAATGCGCGCATCTGGCGTATGCTTTCACCTTTTTCGCAAACTTGTTGGCCAGATCCTGGGTATTTTCCGTGTTTGAAACACGTAGTAATGTGGTAACACACTGAAGCAGTCGGTTAAACCTGGTTTCGATCAATATTTCAGAGGATAACACCGGTTAGGTCTGGGTTAGGCCTGGGATATGCGCGCATCTGGCTTATACTTTCGCCTTTTTCGCAAACTTGTTGGCCAGATCCTGGGTATTTTCCGTGTTTGAAACACGTAGTAATGTGGTACCACACTGAAGCAGTCAATTAAACCTGGTTTCGATCAATATTTCAGAGGATAACACCGGTTAGGTCTGGGTTAGGTCTGGGATATGCGCGCATCTGGCTTATGCTTTCACCTTTTTCGCAAACTTGTTGGCCAGATCCTGGGTATTTTCCGTGTTTGAAACACGTAGTAATGTGGTAACACACTGAAGCAGTCAATTAAACCTGGTTTCGATCAATATTTCAGAGGATAACACCGGTTAGGTCTGGGTTAGGTCTGGGTTATGCCCGCATCTGGCTCATGATTTTGCCTTCTTCGCATACTTGTTGGCCAGATCCTGGGGTTTTTTCGTGTTTGAATCACGTAGTAATGTGGTAATACACTGAAGCAGTCAATTAAACCTGGTTTCGATCAATATTTTAGAGGATAATACCGGTTAGGTCTGGGTTAGGTCTGGGATATGCGCGCATCTGGCTTATACTTTCGCCTTTTTCGCAAACTTGTTGGCCAGATCCTGGGGTTTTTTCGTGTTTGAATCACGTAGTAATGTGGTAACACACTGAAGCTGTCAATTAAACCTGGTTTCGATCAATATTTTAGAGGATAACACCGGTTAGGTCTGGGTTAGGTCTGGGATTTGCGCGCATCTGGCTTATACTTTCGCCTTTTTCGCAAACTTGTTGGCCAGATCCTGGGTTTCTTCCGTGTTTGAATCACGTAGTAATGTTGTACCACACTGAGGCGGTCAATTAAACCTGGATTCGGACAGTATTTTAGAGGATAACACCGGTTAGGTCTGGGTTAGGTCTGGGTTATGCCCGCATCTGGCTCATGATTTTGCCTTCTTCGCATACTTGTTGGCCAGATCCTGGGTTTTTTTCGTGTTTTTGAATCACGTAGTAATGTGGTAACACACTGAGGCAGTCAATTAATCCTGGTTTCGATCAATATTTCAGAGGATAACACCGGTTAGGTCTGGGTTAGGTCCGGGATATGCCCGCATCTGGCTCATGATTTTGCCTTCTTCGCATACTTGTTGGCCAGATCCTGGGTTTTTTTCGTGTTTGAATCACGTAGTAATGTGGTACCACACTGAGGCAGTCAATTAAACCTGGTTTCGATCAATATTTCAGAGGATAACGCCGGTTAGGTCTGGGTTAGGTCTTTTTTTTTTTTTTTTTTTTTTTTTTTTTTTTTTTTGTCGTGGGGAAAATCTTCGAAAGACTCCCTCCCACCTCCTTGGGGAGAGGTGGGAGGGGTGTGTGGGATTCCCCGCGCCCGTACAACGACAGGCGCGGGACCTACCCACTAAAAACCCCACGGTGACCCTTCGGCACGCTTTGGGAGGATACCGGGAATCGCTCGAAGCATTCTTCCGGTATCCTCCCCGTGCCCGCGCTTTCGCGCCCACCCCCCGGGGGGACAATCGGTCCCCCCAGTAGACACACTGCCTCATAGCGGCGGGACGGGGCCACTCCATCCCGCCGCTATCCGTCCCGGGGCCGCGCTTAGTGGCGGCTGCGAGCCCCAACTCGCAACCGCCCGCGACCCCGTTTCCACCCCTCGGCGGCCGGGCGTTCATGGCCGCACCAGACCGCCGAGGGTGCCTCCCCTTGCGTCGGACCGGTAGGGGGAGGCACTCCTACCCCCATCCGGTCCGACCCGGCGCCGCCAAGCGAGAGGAGGGTCCCCTCAGGACCCCCCTCCCAGCCTAGGTCATCCGCCACGCCGAGGCGGCCGCCCGCGACGCCTCGCGACCGGGCGACGACCTCGGGCCACCGCACGAGCGCGAGCTTCAGCGCGCCGCTGAAGCTCGCGCTCCCTCCCCGCGGCCTCCTTCTGCAACATTACGTTCTCGCAGAAGGAGGCCACGGCCCTCCACTTCTCCTCGCTGCCGAGCATGGCGCGCACCACGCCCGGCAGCGAGACATCCCGCCCGACGACGCCGACCAGGACACGGCGCTCCCCCTCCCACGCGGGGCATACCTCCAGGGTATGATCCGCCGTGTCCTGCTCAGCGTCGCAGTGGCAGCAACGCGCCGTCGGCTCCTTCCCTATCCGGCACAGGTATCTTCCGAAGCTGCCATGCCCGGAAAACACCTGTGCCAGCCGGTAGGTGAGGCTGCCATGGCCTCTGTCCAGCCACTCCTTCAGGAGTGGCCGAACAGCCCCGACAGTCCGGTGCCCCGCGGTTGGCAGAGCCAGCCGCTCCTGCCACGCGAGCAACACGGACTGCCGGGCCTGGCGCTTCAAATCGCCCCAAGCAGGTTCCTGCCCGCCCGGGACCGCCCCCACCCCCGCGCGACGGTCGACGCGGTGCCGGTACATCACCGCGTGCGACCGCGCGAGCAGGTCCATGGGCGGCATCCCCGCTAGAACCGTCGCCGCCTCATGTGACATGGTCCGATACCCGCGGACGACCCTGAGCGCCATGCGCCTCTGCACCCGACGCAGCATAGTCATGCTGCGCCGGGAGGCAGCCAGGTCGTCCGCCCAGACGGGGGCCCCGTATAGGGCCACCGACTGGACCACTGCCACATAGAGGCGACGAACTCGGCCCGCCGGGCCCCCCAGGTTGGGCAGGATCCGGCCCAGAGCCGCAACCATCCTTTCCAACCGGGGGACCAGGCAGCGGAAATGCTTCTCGAAACGCCAGTGGCTATCGAGGATCAGCCCTAGATACCTGATCTGGGGCTTCACCTCGATGTCAGCCCCACCCACCCGAATCAGAGGGGGTGGCGGATCCTGCCGAGGTGAATGAAACGCAATCACCTCGGTCTTATGGACCGCCACCGTCATCCCCATCCCCCTGATCCGGTCGACGACGCGTTGCGACCCCTCCTCCGCGAGACGCATGGCCCTCCCCCAGTGCGCCCCGACGGCCAGCACCAGTGTGTCATCCGCATAACACACCGTGCTGACGCCGTCGGGGAGGCCGGCCCGCAACACCGAGTCGTACGCGATGTTCCACAGGAGTGGCCCGAGGACCGACCCCTGCGGAACACCGCAGTACACCTCCCTCCGCATATCACCATCCCGGCCCGGATACTCGATCCACCTGCCGCGGAGATAATCCCCGACGACCGCCCTGAGACAAGGGGGGACTCGATGATATTCGAGTCCCCTCCTTATCTCTTCCCAGGGGAGGGTGTTAAAGGCATTGGCAATATCCAAGGATATTGCCAATGCCACCCCTCCCCGGGAGACGGCCGCCTCCGAGAGGGCCCTCACACGACCTATCGCGTCGATAGTCGATCGGCCCCCCCGGAAACCGAACTGGCAGTCGGCCAGACCGGGATCACCCCGCGACAGGTGCTCGACGAAGCGGGCAGCAATCACACGCTCGAAGAGCTTGCCCACCTCGTCGAGGAGACAAATGGGCCGGTATGCGGAGGGAGACTCCGCGGGCCGACCCTCCTTCCGGAGGAGGACCATCCTCGCCACCTTCCAACTGGGGGGGAATCGCCCGTCCCTCAGGCAGCGGTCGAACTACCGCCTGAGGTCGGCCCCAAGGACGCCCTGGGTCAAGACCCAAACCCGGCCGGGCACACCATCCGGACCCGGGGCCGTGTTACGAACCCCGAGCCGTCTGATGGCCGCTGCCAGCTCCTCCTGCGTGACCCCCAGCTCGGCCGTCCACTCCACTGGGACAGCCGCCGCCGCCGGAGGACGCGGTCCCCTCTCCCCAATTGGGAAGAGTGTATTGACCACGTCCTCCAGCAGCCGGGGGTCAAGACCCTCGGTGACGGGGGGCGCCCACGGGCGGAGCTTATTCAGCACGACCTTATATGGGCGCCCCCATGGATCGTCATCAAGGGTCTGGAGGAGCTCCTTCCATGCCTGGGTCTTGGCCCGTTTGATGGCGACCTGCAGAGCAACCCGCGCCACGCGGTATGCTCCATACAGGTCATCAGCTGCCCTCGCTCGCGCCACGCCGTCGCCTGTACGTTGCCGACGGCGCGCGCGGGTGTACTGGCGTCGGGCGCGGACAGTCGCGACTCGCAACTCCGCGATCGCGTCCGACCACCAGTACACCGCCCGGCGAGGAGAAGCCCGCCCGACCCGAGGCATCGCCGCGTCGCAAATACCCGCGACCAATGCTCCGAGCCGGGCGACCTCCTCCTCTATGCTCGGCAACTCGGCCGCTCCCTGCGGCCAAGTTGCAGCGAGGGCAGCTGCCATCAGGGCGTCCTTGTCCAGGCGCCGAAGCGCCCAGCGGCGTGGTGGGGTACCACGCAGGCGGCCGTGTCGGGATGCACTCGCGGCGGCAGAGACCTCCATCCGGATGTACCGGTGATCGGAGAGTGTCTCTGCCCCCGCGACCACGTGCCAACCCGACACCATGCGCACGGCGTTGGGGGTCGCGAATCCAACATCCACGATGGACCCCCCATATCGCCGCACGCATGTGTGCTCCGACCCCCGGTTCAATACCCGGAGGTCGAGTCCCGCCGCCCAATCGCCCAGGATCCCGCCGCGAACGGAGGTCCTGGGGGATCCCCAAGCCACCGACTTGGCATTAAAATCCCCCAGGACCAGCACCGGCCGGGCCGCGTAGCGCTGCACGCATGCCGCGACCTCAGCCAAGTACAGCTCGAACGCAGCGTGACCGCTACGGGGCGAAATGTAGCACCCCACCACAGCGACTCCCCCCCAGTCCACGGCGACGAATCCCCGACCGCGCTCCAACAAGGAGAACGGTGGGGACCCGTCGCCCCCTCCCCATACCGTCGCCACCAAGCCGTCCGCGTCGCCCACCCAATGAGGGTGATCAGGGACGCGGTACGGCTCGGCGGCGACCGCCAGGCCAATCCCCCACTCCGCGAGGACTTGGGACATCAAGTCCTGTGCCGCGCGGCAGTGGTTGAGATTGGCCTGGAGGAGGAGGCGGGGCGGCATTAATTAATGGCCGCGCCAGCCTCCTCCCGGCCGTCCGTCCCCGTAGCACCGTCCACCTCCATGGAGGACGATGCCACCGCCCTCGGCACCGGAGCCGGTGCAGCCCGCCTCTTCCTCTCCTTCCGGGAGGGGGGGGAGCACTTCTTGCTCCCCACCCTGTGATCGGCTGGCCTCCCCATGTCCGCACACAGCGGGCAGTGGGGGGCCGCCGAGCACTGGCTCGCACGGTGCTCTTTGGCACCGCAGCGGTAACACTGACCGCTGCGGTCCACCGGCGAGGTGCACCACTGCCTCACGTGCCCCAATTCGAGGCAGCGGTGACACTGGAGCGGGCGCGGCGCGAGGATTTCCACTCGCGCCGAAACCCACCCCACCAACACCCTCCCGGATTCCGCTACCTTACGGGCGGCGGAGAGGGGGCACCGGGCCCACACCGACCCGAGGCCGGAGGGCGACCTGCGGATCTCTCCGATTCGCAGGTCCTCCACAGGACAGTCCCCCGCCCTCGCAAGGGCACGGGACACATCCTGTGCGCTGACCGAGTCGTCCAGCCCACAAACGCGCATCTCCGTGCGCTTCGTGGGCCGGGCGACCCGGACACCTCGCTCGCCCAGCTGCTCCCGGAGCCTCTGGGCGAGACGATCCGCCTTCGCGCCGCCTTCTGCACCGGGGATCTCCAGCAAGAGACCCCCGGTCACGGCCCTCTTCGCCCTCACGGAGGCGATGCCCAGCTCTTCCAGGGAGATATTCTCCCTGGCGAGCCGCATCGCCTCCGCGAGGGTCAGGTCGCCCCCCTGCGCAACGGTCAGCGTCACCGCTGCCGTTTTTGGGGGACGACCTGGTCGTGCCTTCCCGACCTTCGCGGCCTTTACCTTGGCCGCCGGCGGCGGAGGCGGAGGCTGCGGTTGCGAGGCCTTCCTCGCCGCCCGCTTCGCCTTCCGCCCCACAACCTCACTCCACGCCACCCCCCCTTGGGAGGGTGCTGTGGAGGACGCGACCACCGCGACCACGGGTACACCACCCCCCTTGGGGGTCGCGACCCGTGGCCCTGGTGCCGCAACACTGGGCGGAGCCTTCACTCCGCCCTTCTTTGCCTTCCCCGACTGTACCGGAACAGGTCGGGGAGGCACCGCCTTCCTGCTGACCGCTCTTCCGGCGAGGAGCTCCTCCCGGAAGGCGGCCAGCTTGCCATCAATCATGTCCCCAATCCTCCTCAGAAGATCGTCTTCTGAGGAGGACGGGGACTTCTTCACGGGCGGAGTGCGGGTGGAGGGGCCCGCGGTGCCCCGCACCACTGCCGCCGCACTCCGCTTATTTACCTCCGCCGAGGGACGCGGCGGTGGAGGAGGAGGGAGGATGGGAGGGAGGGCCGCGCTGTTCCACAGCGCCTCTGCCCTCCTCCTCCCCTGTCGCTCCTCCTCCAACAGGAGCTGCAGACGGGCGTTCCGCCCTCTGAGCTCCCGCGCCGCCTCCCTCATTTCCTCCGCCGCAGCCTTCAGGGCCTCCGCGCCACCGCTTTTCTGTCCCTTAAAGGCGCAGGCAGCGGCGACTTTCTCCACCCGCCTCAGGGACGAGGAGATCCTCTCCGATATCTCCTCGGTCACCTCGTCCCTGAGGCAACTCAGCCTCACCGACGGGCTCATCGCCCCGCCCACCTCGACGACGGCCTGCCCCGTCCTCTTCCTCTTAGAGCCTATGTGGCTCGTGCTGGAGGAGAAGGACGAGACCGACGCCGTCTCGTCGTCCTCCTCCACCCTCCACGAAGCCGGACCTGGCGCTGAGTGGGGCGCGAGCGCCGCCACCCTAACCCCAACCCCGTCTCCGTCCTCCCCAACCGACAAAACCCGCCCCATCCCCATTTTATTTTCTGTGTCCATAATAGTCCCACGAGATGGTCGGAAATAAAGGTCCACCCGGGCAGAGCCGCCTTACCCGGGTAAGCCTAATACTCCGGGGGTTCGGCAGGTTCCCCGGAGGTGGTCGCTTGGGATTGGGCCTTCTCCCCCAACCATGCATCCCATCGCCGCGCACCATAGCTTAGGATTGGAGGGCGATTTTATAGAGTCGCCATACTCGTGGCCCGGGCGGTTAAGCCAAGACCCCCGTTCCTCCTGCCGTCACGTACCATTCACAAAACCAATAGGGAATTGTGAATGGGTCGTTGTGACGACCAACAGGAGGCTTACGGTGTGTGTATGACTCGGGTACCCCGGGTTCGTTAAGCCCGTACTGCAGCTGAAAGGCTGGCAGCCCCTGAGGGGAGGTCTGGGTTAGGTCTGGGAAATGCGCGCATCTGGCTTATACTTTCGCCTTCTTCGCATACTTGTTGGCCAGATCCTGGGTTTTTTCCGTGTTTGAATCACGTAGTAATGTGGTAACACACTGAAGCAGAAAATTAAACCTGGTTTCGATCAATATTTCAGAGGATAACACCGGTTAGATCTGGGTTAGGTCTGGGATATGCGCGCATCTGGCTTATGCTTTCGCCATTTTCGCAAACTTGTTGGCCAGATCCTGGGTATTTTCCGTGTTTGAAACACGTAGTAATGTGGTAACACACTGAAGCAGTCAATTAAACCTGGTTTCGATCAATATTTCAGAGGATAACACCGGTTAGGTCTGGGTTAGGTCTGGGTTATGCCCGCATCTGGCTCATGATTTTGCCTTCTTCGCATACTTGTTGGCCAGATCCTGGGGTTTTTTCGTGTTTGAATCACGTAGTAATGTGGTAATACACTGAAGCAGTCAATTAAACCTGGTTTCGATCAATATTTTAGAGGATAACACCGGTTAGGTCTGGGTTAGGTCTGGGTTATGCCCGCATCTGGCTCATGATTTTGCCTTCTTCGCATACTTGTTGGCCAGATCCTGGGTTTTTTTCGTGTTTCAATCACGTAGTAATGTGGTAACACACTGAGGCAGTCTATTAAACCAGGATTCGGACAGTATTTTGGAGGATAACACTGGTTAGGCTTGGGTTTCGTCTGGGTTATGACCGCACCTGGCTCATGATTTTGCCTTCTTCGCATACTTGTTGGCCAGATCCTGGGTTTTTTTCGTGTTTGAATCACGTAGTAATGTGGTAACAAACTGAAGCAGTCAACAAACCCTGGTTTCGATCAATATTTTAGAGGATAACACCGGTTAAGTCTGGGTTCGGTCTGGGATTTGCGCGCATATGGCTTATACTTTCGTATTTTTCGCAAACTTGTTGGCCAGATCCTGGGTATTTTCCGTGTTTGAATCACGTAGTAATGTGGTAACACACTGAAGCAGTCAATTAAACCTGGTTTCGATCAATATTTCAGAGGATAACACCGGTTAGGTCTGGGTTAGGTCTGGGTTATGCCCGCATCTGGCTCATGATTTTGCCTTCTTCGCATACTTGTTGGCCAGATCCTGGGTTTTTTCCGTGTCTGAATCACGTAGTAATGTGGTAACACACTGAAGCAGTCAATTAAACCTGGTTTCGATCAATATTTCAGAGGATAACACCGGTTAGGTCTGGGTTAGGTCCGGGATATGCCCGCACCTGGCTCATACTTTCGCCTTCTTCGCATACTTGTCGGCCAGATCCTGGGGTTTCTTCGTGTTTGAATCACGTAGGAATGTGGTAGCACACTGAAGCAGTCAATTAAACCTGGTTTCGATCAATATTTTAGAGGATAACACCGGTTAGGTCTGGGATAGGTCCGGGATATGCCCGCATCATGCTCATGATTTTGCCATCTTCGCATACTTGTTGGCCAGGTCCTGGGTTTTTTTCGTGTTTGAATCATGTAGTAATGTGGTAACACACTGAAGCAGTCAATTAAACCTGGTTTCGGTCAATATTTTAGAGGATAACACCGGTTAGGTCTGGGTTAGGTCTGGGTTATGCCCGCATCTGGCTCATGATTTTGCCTTCTTCGCATGCTTGTTGGCCAGATCCTGGGTTTTTTTCGTGTTTGAATCACGTAGTAATGTGGTAATACACTGAAGCAGGCAATTAAACCTGGTTTCGATCAATATTTTAGAGGATAACACCGGTTAGGTCTGGGTTAGGTCTGGGTTATGCCCGCATCTGGCTCATGATTTTGCCTTCTTCGCATACTTGTTGGCCAGATCCTGGGTTTTTTTCGTGTTTGAATCACGTAGTAATGTGGTAACACACTGAAGCAGTCAATTAAACCTGGTTTCGATCAATATTTCAGAGGATAACACCGGTTAGGTCTGGGATAGGTCCGGGATATGGCCGCATCTGGCTCATGATTTTGCCTTCTTCGCATACTTGTTGGCCAGATCCTGGGTTTTTTTCGTGTTTGAATCACGTAGTAGTGTGGTAACACACTGAAGCAGTCAATTAAACCTGGTTTCGATCAATATTTCAGAGGATAACACCGGTTAGGTCTGGGTTAGGTCCGGGATTTGCGCGCATCTGGCTTATACTTTCGCCTTTTTCGCAAACTTGTTGGCCAGATCCTGGGTTTTTTTCGTGTTTCAATCACGTAGTAATGTGGTAACACACTGAGGCAGTCTATTAAACCTGGATTCGGACAGTATTTTAGAGGATAAGACCGGTTAGGTCTGGGTTAGGACTGGGTTATGCCCGCATCTGGCTCATGATTTTGCCTTCTTCGCATACTTGTTGGCCAGATCCTGGGGTTTTTTCGTGTTTGAATCACGTAGTAATGTGGTAATACACTGAAGCAGTCAATTAAACCTGGTTTCGATCAATATTTTAGAGGATAACACCGGTTAGGTCTGGGTTAGGTCTGGGATATGCGCACATCTGGCTTATGCTTTCGCCTTTTTTGCAAACTTGTTGGCCAGATCCTGGATTTTTTCCGTGTTTGAATCACGTAGTAATGTTGTACCACACTGAGGCAGTCAATTAAACCTGGATTCGGACAGTATTTTAGAGGATAACACCGGTTAGGTCTGGGTTAGGTCTGGGATATGCCCGCATCTGGCTCATGATTTTGCCTTCTTCGCATACTTGTTGGCCAGATTCTGGGGTTTTTTCGTGTTTGAATCACGTAGGAATGTGGTAACACACTGAAGCTGTCAATTAAACCTGGTTTCGATCAATATTTTAGAGGATAACACCGGTTAGGTCTGGGTTAGGTCTGGGATATGCCCGCATCTGGCTCATGATTTTGCCTTCTTCGCATACTTGTTGGCCAGATCCTGGGTTTTTTCCGTGTTTGAATCACGTAGTAATGTGGTAACACACTGAAGCAGTCAATTAAACCTGGGTTTCGATCAATATTTCAGAGGATAACACCGGTTAGGTCTGGGTTAGGACTGGGATATGCGCGCATCTTGCTTATACTTTCGCCTTTTTCGCAAACTTGTTGGCTAGATCCTGGGTTTTTTTCGGGTTTGAATAACGCAGTAATGTGGTAACACACTGAAGCAGTCAATTAAACCTGGTTTCGATCAATATTTCAGAGGATAACACCGGTTAGGTCTGGGTTAGGTCTGGGTTATGCCCGCATCTGGCTCATGATTTTGCCTTCTTCGCATACTTGTTGGCCAGATCCTGGGTTTTTTTCGTGTTTGAATCACGTAGTAATGTGCTAATACACTGAAGCAGTCAATTAAACCTGGTTTCGATCAATATTTTAGAGGATAACACCGGTTAGGTCTGGGATAGGTCCGGGATATGTCCGCATCTGGCTCATGATTTTGCCTTCTTCGCATACTTGTTGGCCAGATCCTGGGTTTTTTTCGTGTTTGAATCACGTAGTAGTGTGGTAACACACTGATGCAGACAATTAAACCTGGTTTCGATCAATATTTTAGAGGATAACACCGGTTAGGTCTGGGTTAGGTCTGGGTTATGCCCGCATCTGGCTCATGATTTTGCCTTCATCGCATACTTGTTGGCCAGATCCTGGGTTTTTTCCGTGTTTGAATCACGTAGTAATGTGGTAACACACTGAAGCAGTCAATTAAACCTGGTTTCGATGAATATTTCTGAGGATAACACCGGTTAGGTCTGGGTTAGATCTGAGAAATGCGCGCATCTGGCTTATACTTTCGCCTTCTTCGCATACTTGTTGGCCAGATCCTGGGTTTTTTTCGTGTTTGAATCACGTAGGAATGTGGTAACACACTGAAGCAGTCAATTAAACCTGGTTTCGATCAATATTTTAGAGGATAACACCGGTTAGGTCTGGGGTAGGTCCGGTATATGCCCGCATCTGGCTCATGATTTTGCCCTCATCGCATACTTGTTGGCCAGATCCTGGGTTTTTTCCGTGTTTGAATCACGTAGTAATGTGGTAACACACTGAAGCAGTCAATTAAACCTGGGTTTCGATCAATATTTCAGAGGATAACACCGGTTAGGTCTGGGTTAGGTCTGGGATATGCGCGCATCTGGCTTATACTTTCGCCTTTTTCGCAAACTTGTTGGCTAGATCCTGGGTTTTTTTCGGGATTGAATAACGCAGTAATGGTGTACCACACTGAAGCAGTCAATTAAACCTGGTTTCGATCAATATTTTAGAGGATAACGCCGGTTAGGTCTGGGTTAGGTCTGGGAAATGCGCGCATCTGGCTTATACTTTCGCCTATTTCGCAAACTTGTTGGCCAGATCCTGGGTTTTTTTCGGGTTTGAATAACGCAGTAATGTGGTACCACACTGAAGCAGTCAATAAAACCTGGTTTCGATCAATATTTTAGAGGATAACACCGGTTAGGTCTGGGTTAGGTCTGGGTTATGCCCGCATCTGGCTCATGATTTTGCCTTCTTCGCATACTTGTTGGCCAGATCCTGGGTTTTTTTCGTGTTTGAATCACGTAGTAGTGTGGTAACACACTGAAGCAGACAATTAAACCTGGTTTCGATCAATATTTTAGAGGATAACACCGGTTAGGTCTGGGTTAGGTCTGGGTTATGCCCGCATCTGGCTCATGATTTTGCCTTCATCGCATACTTGTTGGCCAGATCCTGGGTTTTTTCCGTGTTTGAATCACGTAGTAATGTGGTAACACACTGAAGCAGTCAATTAAACCTGGTTTCGATCAATATTTCTGAGGATAACACCGGTTAGGTCTGGGTTAGATCTGGGAAATGCGCGCATCTGGCTTATACTTTTGCCTTCATCGCATACTTGTTGGCCAGATCCTGGGTTTTTTCCGTGTTTGAATCACGTAGTAATGTGGTAACACACTGAAGCAGTCAATTAAACCTGGTTTCGATCAATATTTCTGAGGATAACACAGGTTAGGTCTGGGTTAGGTCCGGGATTTGCGCGCATCTGGCTTATACTTTCGCCTTTTTCGCAAACTTGTTGGCCAGATCCTGGGTATTTTCCGTGTTTGAATCACGTAGTAATGTGGTAATACACTGAAGCAGTCAATTAAACCTGGTTTCGATCAATATTTCAGAGGATAACACCGGTTAGGTCTGGGTTAGGTCTGTGTTATGCCCGCATCTGGCTCATGATTTTGCCTTCTTCGCATACTTGTTGGCCAGATCCTGAGGTTTTTTCGTGTTTGAATCACGTAGTAATGTGGTAATACACTGAAACAGTCAATTAAACCTGGTTTCGATCAATATTTTAGAGGATAACACCGGTTAGGTCTGGGTTAGGTCTGTGTTATGCCCGCATCTGGCTCATGATTTTGCCTTCTTCGCATACTTGTTGGCCAGATCCTGGGGTTTTTTCGTGTTTGAATCACATAGTAATGTGGTAACACACTGAGGCAGTCAATTAAACCTGGATTCGGACAGTATTTTAGAGGATAACACCGGTTAGGTCTGGGTTAGGTCTGGGATATGCCCGCATCTGGCTCATGATTTTGCCTTCTTCGCATACTTGTTGGCCAGATCCTGGGTTTTCTTCGTGTTTCAATCACGTAGTAATGTGGTAACACACTGAGGCAGTCTATTAAACCTGGATTCGGACAGTATTTTAGAGGATAACACCGGTTAGGTCTGGGTTAGGTCTGGGTTATGCCCGCATCTGGCTCATGATTTTGCCTTCTTCGCATACTTGTTGGCCAGATCCTGGGTTTTTTCCGTGTTTGAATCACGTAGTAATGTGGTAACACACTGAAGCAGTCAATTAAACCTGGTTTCGATCAATATTTCAGAGGATAACACCGGTCAGGTCTGGGTTAGGTCCGGGATATGCCCGCATCTGGCTCATACTTTCGCCTTCTTCGCATACTTGTCGGCCAGATCCTGGGGTTTTTTCGTGTTTGAATCACGTAGGAATGTGGTAGCACACTGAAGCAGTCAATTAAACCTGGTTTCGATCAATATTTTAGAGGATAACACCGGTTAGGTCTGGGATACGTCCGGGATATGCCCGCATCATGCTCATGATTTTGCCTTCTTCGCATACTTGTTGGCCAGGCCCTGGGTTTTTTTCGTGTTTGAATCATGTAGTAATGTGGTAACACACTGAAGCAGTCAATTAAACCTGGTTTCGGTCAATATTTTAGAGGATAACACCGGTTAGGTCTGGGTTAGGTCTGGGTTATGCCCGCATCTGGCCCATGATTTTGCCTTCTTCGCATACTTGTTGGCCAGATCCTGGGTTTTTTTCGTGTTTGAATCACGTAGTAATGTGGTAATACACTGAAGCAGTCAATTAAACCTGGGTTCGATCAATATTTTAGAGGATAACACCGGTTAGGTCTGGGTTAGGTCTGGGTTATGCCCGCATCTGGCTCATGATTTTGCCTTCTTCGCATACTTGTTGGCCAGATCCTGGGTTTTTTTCGTGTTTGAATCATGTAGTAATGTGGTAACACACTGAAGCAGTCAATTAAACCTGGTTTCGATCAATATTTCAGAGGATAACACCGGTTAGGTCTGGGATAGGTCCGGGATATGGCCGCATCTGGCTCATGATTTTGCCTACTTCGCATACTTGTTGGCCAGATCCTGGGTTTTTTTCGTGTTTGAATCACGTAGTAATGTGGTAACACACTGAAGCAGTCAATTAAACCTGGTTTCGATCAATATTTCAGAGGATAACACCGGTTAGGTCTGGGTTAGGTCCGGGATTTGCGCGCATCTGGCTTATACTTTCGCCTTTTTCGCAAACTTGTTGGCCAGATCCTGGGTTTTTTTCGTATTTCAATCACGTAGTAATGTGGTAACACACTGAGGCAGTCTATTAAACCTGGATTCGGACAGTATTTTAGAGGATAAGACCGGTTAGGTCTGGGTTAGGTCTGGGTTATGCCCGCATCTGGCTCATGATTTTGCCTTCTTCGCATACTTGTTGGCCAGATCCTGGGGTTTTTTCGTGTTTGAATCACGTACTAATGTGGTAATACACTGAAGCAGTCAATTAAACCTGGTTTCGATCAATATTTTAGAGGATAACACCGGTTAGGTCTGGGTTAGGTCTGGGATATGCGCACATCTGGCTTATGCTTTCGCCTTTTTCGCAAACTTGTTGGCCAGATCCTGGATTTTTTCCGTGTTTGAATCACGTAGTAATGTTCTACCACACTGAGGCAGTCAATTAAACCTGGATTCGGACAGTATTTTAGAGGATAACACCGGTTAGGTCTGGGTTAGGTCTGGGATATGCCCGCATCTGGCTCATGATTTTGCCTTCATCGCATACTTGTTGGCCAGATCCTGGGTTTTTTCCGTGTTTGAATCACGTAGTAATGTGGTAACACACTGAAGCAGTCAATTAAACCTGGGTTTCGATCAATATTTCAGAGGATAACACCGGTTAGGTCTGGGTTAGGACTGGGATATGCGCGCATCTTGCTTATACTTTCGCCTTTTTCGCAAACATGTTGGCTAGATCCTGGGTTTTTTTCGGGTTTGAATAACGCAGTAATGTGGCAACACACTGAAGCAGTCAATTAAACCTGGTTTCGATCAATATTTCAAAGGATAACACCGGTTAGGTCTGGGTTAGGTCTGGGTTATGCCCGCATCTGGCTCATGATTTTGCCTTCTTCGCATACTTGTTGGCCAGATCCTGGGTTTTTTTCGTGTTTGAATCACGTAGTAATGTGGTAATACACTGAAGCAGTCAATTAAACCTGGTTTCGATCAATATTTTAGAGGATAACACCGGTTAGGTCTGGGATAGGTCCGGGATATGTCCGCATCTGGCTCATGATTTTGCCTTCTTCGCATACTTGTTGGCCAGATCCTGGGTTTTTTTCGTGTTTGAATCACGTAGTAGTGTGGTAACACACTGAAGCAGACAATTAAACCTGGTTTCGATCAATATTTTAGAGGATAACACCGGTTAGGTCTGGGTTAGGTCTGGGTTATGCCCGCATCTGGCTCATGATTTTGCCTTCATCGCATACTTGTTGGCCAGATCCTGGGTTTTTTCCGTGTTTGAATCACGTAGTAATGTGGTAACACACTGAAGCAGTCAATTAAACCTGGTTTCGATCAATATTTCTGAGGATAACACCGGTTAGGTCTGGGTTAGGTCTGGGATATGCGCGCATCTTGCTTATACTTTCGCCTTTTTCGCAAACTTGTTGGCTAGATCCTGTGTTTTTTTCGGGTTTGAATAACGCAGTAATGTGGTAACACACTGAAGCAGTCAATTAAACCTGGTTTCGATCAATATTTTAGAGGATAACACCGATTAGGTCTGGGTTAGGTCTGGGTTATGCCCGCATCTGGCTCATGATTTTGCCTTCTTCGCATACTTGTTGGCCAGATCCTGGGTTTTTTTCGTGTTTGAATCACGTAGTAATGTGGTAATACACTGAAGCAGTCAATTAAACCTGGTTTCGATCAATATTTTAGAGGATAACGCCGGTTAGGTCTGGGTTAGGTCTGGGAAATGCGCGCATCTGGCTTATACTTTCGCCTTTTTCGCAAACTAGTTGGCTAGATCCTGGGTTTTTTTCGGGTTTGAATAACGCAGTAATGTGGTACCACACTGAAGCAGTCAATTAAACCTGGTTTCGATCAATATTTTAGAGGATAACGCCGGTTAGGTCTGGGTTAGGTCTGGGAAATGCGCGCATCTGGCTTATACTTTCGCCTTTTTCGCAAACTTGTTGGCCGGATCCTGGGTTTTTTTCGAGTTTGAATCATGTAGTAATGTGGTAACACACTGAAGCAGTCAATAAAACCTGGTTTCGATCAATATTTTAGAGGATAACACCGGTTAGGTCTGGGTTAGGTCTGGGTTATGTCCGCATCTGGCTCATGATTTTGCCTTCATCGCATACTTGTTGGCCAGATCCTGGGTTTTTTCCGTGTTTGAATCACGTAGTAATGTGGTAACACACTGAAGCAGTCAATTAAACCTGGTTTCGATCAAGATTTTAGAGGATAACGCCGGTTAGGTCTGGGTTAGATCTGGGAAATGCGCGCATCTGGCTTATACTTTCGCCTTTTTCGCAAACTTGTTGGCCAGATCCTGGGCTTTTTTCGTGTTTGAATCACGTAGTAATGTGGTAATACACTGAAGCAGTCAATAAAACCTGGTTTCGATCAATATTTTAGAGGATAACACCGATTAGGTCTGGGTTAGGTCTGGGTTATGCCCGCATCTGGCTCATGATTTTGCCTTCTTCGCATACTTGTTGGCCAGATCCTGGGTTTTTTCCGTGTTTGATCACGTAGTAATGTGGTAACACACTGAAGCAGTCAATAAAACCTGGTTTCGATCAATATTTTAGAGGATAACACCGGTTAGGTCTGGGTTAAGTCTGGGATATGCGCGCATCTGGCTTATACTTTCGCCTTTTTCGCAAACTTGTTGGCTAGATCCTGGGTTTTTTTCGGGATTGAATAACGCAGTAATGGTGTACCACACTGAAGCAGTCAATTAAACCTGGTTTCGATCAATATTTTAGAGGATAACGCCGGTTAGGTCTGGGTTAGGTCTGGGAAATGCGCGCATCTGGCTTATACTTTCGCCTATTTCGCAAACTTGTTGGCCAGATCCTGGGTTTTTTTCGGGTTTGAATAACGCAGTAATGTGGTACCACACTGAAGCAGTCAATAAAACCTGGTTTCGATCAATATTTTAGAGGATAACACCGGTTAGGTCTGGGTTAGGTCTGGGTTATGCCCGCATCTGGCTCATGATTTGCCTTCTTCGCATACTTGTTGGCCAGATCCTGGGTTTTTTTCGTGTTTGAATCACGTAGTAATGTGGTAATACACTGAAGCAGCCAATAAAACCTGGTTTCGATCAATATTTTAGAGGATAACACCGGTTAGGTCTGGGTTAGGTCTGGGTTATGCCCGCATCTGACTCATGATTTTGCCTTCTTCGCATACTTGTTGGCCAGATCCTGGGCTTTTTTCGTGTTTGAATCACGTAGTAATGTGGTAATACACTGAAGCTGTCAATACAACCTGGTTTCGATCAATATTTTAGAGGATAACACCGGTTAGGTCTGGGTTAGGTCTGGGTTATGCCCGCATCTGGCTCATGATTTGCCTTCTTCGCATACTTGTTGGCCAGATCCTGGGTTTTTTCCGTGTTTGAATCACGTATTAATGTGGTAACACACTGAAGCAGTCAATTAAACCTGGTTTCGATCAATATTTCAGAGGATAACACCGGTTAGGTCTGGGTTAGGTCTGGGTTATGCCCGCATCTGGCTCATGATTTTGCCTTCTTCGCATACTTGTTGGCCAGATCCTGGGTTTTTTTCGTGTTTGAATCATGTAGTAATGTGGTAACACGCTGAAGCAGTCAATTAAACCTGGTTTCGATCAATATTTCAGAGGATAACACCGGTTAGGTCTGGGATAGGTCCGGGATATGGCCGCATCTGGCTCATGATTTTGCCTACTTCGCATACTTGTTGGCCAGATCCTGGGTTTTTTTCGTGTTTGAATCACGTAATAATGTGGTAACACACTGAAGCAGTCAATTAAACCTGGTTTCGATCAATATTTCAGAGGATAACACCGGTTAGGTCTGGGTTAGGTCCGGGATTTGCGCGCATCTGGCTTATGCTTTCGCCTTTTTCGCAAACTTGTTGGCCAGATCCTGGATTTTTTCCGTGTTTGAATCACGTAGTAATGTTGTACCACACTGAGGCAGTCAATTAAACCTGGATTCGGACAGTATTTTAGAGGATAACACCGGTTAGGTCTGGGTTAGGTCTGGGATATGCCCGCATCTGGCTCATGATTTTGCCTTCTTCGCATACTTGTTGGCCAGATTCTGGGGTTTTTTCGTGTTTGAATCACATAGGAATGTGGTAACACACTGAAGCTGTCAACTAAACCTGGTTTCGATCAATATTTTAGAGGATAACACCGGTTAGGTCTGGGTTAGGTCTGGGTTATGCCCGCATCTGGCTCATGATTTTGGCTTCATCGCATACTTGTTGGCCAGATCCTGGGTTTTTTCCGTGTTTGAATCACGTAGTAATGTGGTAACACACTGAAGCAGTCAATTAAACCTGGTTTCGATCAATATTTCTGAGGATAACACCGGTTAGGTCTGGGTTAGATCTGGGAAATGCGCGCATCTGGCTTATACTTTCGCCTTCTTCGCATACTTGTTGGCCAGATCCTGGGTTTTTTTCGTGTTTGAATCACGTAGGAATGTGGTAACACACTGAAGCAGTCAATTAAACCTGGTTTCGATCAATATTTTAGAGGATAACACCGGTTAGGTCTGGGGTAGGTCCGGTCTATGCCCGCATCTGGCTCATGATTTTGCCCTCATCGCATAGTTGTTGGCCAGATACTGGGTTTTTTCCGTGTTTGAATCACGTAGTAATGTGGTAACACACTGAAGCAGTCAATTAAACCTGGGTTTCGATCAATATTTCAGAGGATAACACCGGTTAGGTCTGGGTTAGGTCTGGGATATGCGCGCATCTTGCTTATACTTTCGCCTTTTTCGCAAACTTGTTGGCTAGATCCTGTGTTTTTTTCGGGTTTGAATAACGCAGTAATGTGGTAACACACTGAAGCAGTCAATTCAACCTGGTTTCGATCAATATTTCAGAGGATAACACCGGTTAGGTCTGGGTTAGGTCTGGGTTATGCCCGCATCTGGCTCATGATTTTGCCTTCTTCGCATACTTGTTGGCCAGATCCTGGGTTTTTTTCGTGTTTGAATCACGTAGTAATGTGGTAATACACTGAAGCAGTCAATTAAACCTGGTTTCGATCAATATTTTAGAGGATAACGCCGGTTAGGTCTGGGTTAGGTCTGGGAAATGCGCGCATCTGGCTTATACTTTCGCCTTTTTCGCAAACTAGTTGGCTAGATCCTGGGTTTTTTTCGGGTTTGAATAACGCAGTAATGTGGTACCACACTGAAGCAGTCAATTAAACCTGGTTTCGATCAATATTTTAGAGGATAACGCCGGTTAGGTCTGGGTTAGGTCTGGGAAATGCGCGCATCTGGCTTATACTTTCGCCTTTTTCGCAAACTTGTTGGCCGGATCCTGGGTTTTTTTCGAGTTTGAATCATGTAGTAATGTGGTAACACACTGAAGCAGTCAATAAAACCTGGTTTCGATCAATATTTTAGAGGATAACACCGGTTAGTTCTGGGTTAGGTCTGGGTTATGCCCGCATCTGGCTCATGATTTGCCTTCTTCGCATACTTGTTGGCCAGATCCTGGGTTTTTTTCGTGTTTGAATCACGTAGTAATGTGGTAATACACTGAAGCAGTCAATAAAACCTGGTTTCGATCAATATTTTAGAGGATAACACCGGTTAGGTCTGGGTTAGGTCTGGGTTATGCCCGCATCTGGCTCATGATTTTGCCTTCTTCGCATACTTGTTGGCCAGATCCTGGGGTTTTTTCGTGTTTGAATCACATAGTAATGTGGTAACACACTGAAGCAGACAAATAAACCTGGTTTCGATCAATATTTTAGAGGATAACACCGGTTAGGTCTGGGTTAGGTCTGGGTTATGTCCGCATCTGGCTCATGATTTTGCCTTCATCGCATACTTGTTGGCCAGATCCTGGGTTTTTTCCGTGTTTGAATCACGTAGTAATGTGGTAACACACTGAAGCAGTCAATTAAACCTGGTTTCGATCAAGATTTTAGAGGATAACGCCGGTTAGGTCTGGGTTAGATCTGGGAAATGCGCGCATCTGGCTTATACTTTCGCCTTTTTCGCAAACTTGTTGGCCAGATCCTGGGCTTTTTTCGTGTTTGAATCACGTAGTAATGTGGTAATACACTGAAGCAGTCAATAAAACCTGGTTTCGATCAATATTTTAGAGGATAACACCGATTAGGTCTGGGTTAGGTCTGGGTTATGCCCGCATCTGGCTCATGATTTTGCCTTCTTCGCATACTTGTTGGCCAGATCCTGGGTTTTTTCCGTGTTTGATCACGTAGTAATGTGGTAACACACTGAAGCAGTCAATAAAACCTGGTTTCGATCAATATTTTAGAGGATAACACCGGTTAGGTCTGGGTTAAGTCTGGGATATGCGCGCATCTGGCTTATACTTTCGCCTTTTTCGCAAACTTGTTGGCTAGATCCTGGGTTTTTTTCGGGATTGAATAACGCAGTAATGGTGTACCACACTGAAGCAGTCAATTAAACCTGGTTTCGATCAATATTTTAGAGGATAACGCCGGTTAGGTCTGGGTTAGGTCTGGGAAATGCGCGCATCTGGCTTATACTTTCGCCTATTTCGCAAACTTGTTGGCCAGATCCTGGGTTTTTTTCGGGTTTGAATAACGCAGTAATGTGGTACCACACTGAAGCAGTCAATAAAACCTGGTTTCGATCAATATTTTAGAGGATAACACCGGTTAGGTCTGGGTTAGGTCTGGGTTATGCCCGCATCTGGCTCATGATTTGCCTTCTTCGCATACTTGTTGGCCAGATCCTGGGTTTTTTTCGTGTTTGAATCACGTAGTAATGTGGTAATACACTGAAGCAGCCAATAAAACCTGGTTTCGATCAATATTTTAGAGGATAACACCGGTTAGGTCTGGGTTAGGTCTGGGTTATGCCCGCATCTGACTCATGATTTTGCCTTCTTCGCATACTTGTTGGCCAGATCCTGGGCTTTTTTCGTGTTTGAATCACGTAGTAATGTGGTAATACACTGAAGCTGTCAATAAAACCTGGTTTCGATCAATATTTTAGAGGATAACACCGGTTAGGTCTGGGTTAGGTCTGGGTTATGCCCGCATCTGGCTCATGATTTGCCTTCTTCGCATACTTGTTGGCCAGATCCTGGGTTTTTTTCGTGTTTGAATCACGTAGTAATGTGGTAATACACTGAAGCAGTCAATAAAACCTGGTTTCGATCAATATTTTAGAGGATAACACCGGTTAGGTCTGGGTTAGGTCTGGGTTATGCCCGCATCTGGCTCATGATTTTGCCTTCTTCGCATACTTGTTGGCCAGATCCTGGGGTTTTTTCGTGTTTGAATCACATAGTAATGTGGTAACACACTGAAGCAGACAAATAAACCTGGTTTCGATCAATATTTTAGAGGATAACACCGGTTAGGTCTGGGTTAGGTCTGGGTTATGTCCGCATCTGGCTCATGATTTTGCCTTCATCGCATACTTGTTGGCCAGATCCTGGGTTTTTTCCGTGTTTGAATCACGTATTAATGTGGTAACACACTGAAGCAGTCAATTAAACCTGGTTTCGATCAATATTTCAGAGGATAACACCGGTTAGGTCTGGGTTAGGTCTGGGTTATGCCCGCATCTGGCTCATGATTTTGCCTTCTTCGCATACTTGTTGGCCAGATCCTGGGGTTTTTTCGTGTTTGAATCATGTAGTAATGTGGTAACACGCTGAAGCAGTCAATTAAACCTGGTTTCGATCAATATTTCAGAGGATAACACCGGTTAGGTCTGGGATAGGTCCGGGATATGGCCGCATCTGGCTCATGATTTTGCCTACTTCGCATACTTGTTGGCCAGATCCTGGGTTTTTTTCGTGTTTGAATCACGTAATAATGTGGTAACACACTGAAGCAGTCAATTAAACCTGGTTTCGATCAATATTTCAGAGGATAACACCGGTTAGGTCTGGGTTAGGTCCGGGATTTGCGCGCATCTGGCTTATACTTTCGCCTTTTTCGCAAACTTGTTGGCCAGATCCTGGGTTTTTTTCGTGTTTCAATCACGTAGTAATGTGGTAACACACTGAGGCAGTCTATTAAACCTGGATTCGGACAGTATTTTAGAGGATAAGACCGGTTAGGTCTGGGTTAGGTCTGGGTTATGCCCGCATCTGGCTCATGATTTTGCCTTCTTCGCATACTTGTTGGCCAGATCCTGGGGTTTTTTCGTGTTTGAATCACGTACTAATGTGGTAATACACTGAAGCAGTCAATTAAACCTGGTTTCGATCAATATTTTAGAGGATAACACCGGTTAGGTCTGGGTTAGGTCTGGGATATGCGCACATCTGGCTTATGCTTTCGCCTTTTTCGCAAACTTGTTGGCCAGATCCTGGATTTTTTCCGTGTTTGAATCACGTAGTAATGTTGTACCACACTGAGGCAGTCAATTAAACCTGGATTCGGACAGTATTTTAGAGGATAACACCGGTTAGGTCTGGGTTAGGTCTGGGATATGCCCGCATCTGGCTCATGATTTTGCCTTCTTCGCATACTTGTTGGCCAGATCCTGGGTTTTTTTCGTGTTTGAATCATGTAGTAATGTGGTAACACGCTGAAGCAGTCAATTAAACCTGGTTTCGATCAATATTTCAGAGGATAACACCGGTTAGGTCTGGGATAGGTCCGGGATATGGCCGCATCTGGCTCATGATTTTGCCTACTTCGCATACTTGTTGGCCAGATCCTGGGTTTTTTTCGTGTTTGAATCACGTAATAATGTGGTAACACACTGAAGCAGTCAATTAAACCTGGTTTCGATCAATATTTCAGAGGATAACACCGGTTAGGTCTGGGTTAGGTCCGGGATTTGCGCGCATCTGGCTTATACTTTCGCCTTTTTCGCAAACTTGTTGGCCAGATCCTGGGTTTTTTTCGTGTTTCAATCACGTAGTAATGTGGTAACACACTGAGGCAGTCTATTAAACCTGGATTCGGACAGTATTTTAGAGGATAAGACCGGTTAGGTCTGGGTTAGGTCTGGGTTATGCCCGCATCTGGCTCATGATTTTGCCTTCTTCGCATACTTGTTGGCCAGATCCTGGGGTTTTTTCGTGTTTGAATCACGTACTAATGTGGTAATACACTGAAGCAGTCAATTAAACCTGGTTTCGATCAATATTTTAGAGGATAACACCGGTTAGGTCTGGGTTAGGTCTGGGATATGCGCACATCTGGCTTATGCTTTCGCCTTTTTCGCAAACTTGTTGGCCAGATCCTGGATTTTTTCCGTGTTTGAATCACGTAGTAATGTTGTACCACACTGAGGCAGTCAATTAAACCTGGATTCGGACAGTATTTTAGAGGATAACACCGGTTAGGTCTGGGTTAGGTCTGGGATATGCCCGCATCTGGCTCATGATTTTGCCTTCTTCGCATACTTGTTGGCCAGATTCTGGGGTTTTTTCGTGTTTGAATCACATAGGAATGTGGTAACACACTGAAGCTGTCAACTAAACCTGGTTTCGATCAATATTTTAGAGGATAACACCGGTTAGGTCTGGGTTAGGTCTGGGTTATGCCCGCATCTGGCTCATGATTTTGCCTTCATCGCATACTTGTTGGCCAGATCCTGGGTTTTTTCCGTGTTTGAATCACGTAGTAATGTGGTAACACACTGAAGCAGTCAATTAAACCTGGGTTTCGATCAATATTTCAGAGGATAACACCGGTTAGGTCTGGGTTAGGACTGGGATATGCGCGCATCTTGCTTAAACTTTCGCCTTTTTCGCAAACATGTTGGCTAGATCCTGGGTTTTTTTCGGGTTTGAATAACGCAGTAATGTGGTAACACACTGAAGCAGTCAATTAAACCTGGTTTCGATCAATATTTCAGAGGATAACACCGGTTAGGTCTGGGGTAGGTCCGGTCTATGCCCGCATCTGGCTCATGATTTTGCCCTCATCGCATAGTTGTTGGCCAGATCCTGGGTTTTTTCCGTGTTTGAATCACGTAGTAATGTGGTAACACACTGAAGCAGTCAATTAAACCTGGGTTTCGATCAATATTTCAGAGGATAACACCGGTTAGGTCTGGGTTAGGTCTGGGATATGCGCACATCTGGCTTATGCTTTCGCCTTCTTCGCATACTTGTTGGCCAGATCCTGGGTTTTTTTCGTGTTTGAATCACGTAGTAGTGTGGTAACACACTGAAGCAGACAATTAAACCTGGTTTCGATCAATATTTTAGAGGATAACACCGGTTAGGTCTGGGTTAGGTCTGGGTTATGCCCGCATCTGGCTCATGATTTTGCCTTCGTCGCATACTTGTTGGCCAGATCCTGGGTTTTTTCCGTGTTTGAATCACGTAGTAATGTGGTAACACACTGAAGCAGTCAATTAAACCTGGTTTCGATCAATATTTCTGAGGATAACACCGGTTAGGTCTGGGTTAGATCTGGGAAATGCGCGCATCTGGCTTATACTTTCGCCTTCTTCGCATACTTGTTGGCCAGATCCTGGGTTTTTTTCGTGTTTGAATCACGTAGGAATGTGGTAACACACTGAAGCAGTCAATTAAACCTGGTTTCGATCAATATTTTAGAGGATAACACCGGTTAGGTCTGGGGTAGGTCCGGTCTATGCCCGCATCTGGCTCATGATTTTGCCCTCATCGCATAGTTGTTGGCCAGATCCTGGGTTTTTTCCGTGTTTGAATCACGTAGTAATGTGGTAACACACTGAAGCAGTCAATTAAACCTGGGTTTCGATCAATATTTCAGAGGATAACACCGGTTAGGTCTGGGTTAGGTCTGGGATATGCGCGCATCTTGCTTATACTTTCGCCTTTTTCGCAAACTTGTTGGCTAGATCCTGTGTTTTTTTCGGGTTTGAATAACGCAGTAATGTGGTAACACACTGAAGCAGTCAATTAAACCTGGTTTCGATCAATATTTCAGAGGATAACACCGGTTAGGTCTGGGTTAGGTCTGGGTTATGCCCGCATCTGGCTCATGATTTTGCCTTCTTCGCATACTTGTTGGCCAGATCCTGGGTTTTTTTCGTGTTTGAATCACGTAGTAATGTGGTAATACACTGAAGCAGTCAATTAAACCTGGTTTCGATCAATATTTTAGAGGATAACGCCGGTTAGGTCTGGGTTAGGTCTGGGAAATGCGCGCATCTGGCTTATACTTTCGCCTTTTTCGCAAACTAGTTGGCTAGATCCTGGGTTTTTTTCGGGTTTGAATAACGCAGTAATGTGGTACCACACTGAAGCAGTCAATTAAACCTGGTTTCGATCAATATTTTAGAGGATAACGCCGGTTAGGTCTGGGTTAGGTCTGGGAAATGCGCGCATCTGGCTTATACTTTCGCCTTTTTCGCAAACTTGTTGGCCGGATCCTGGGTTTTTTTCGTGTTTGAATCATGTAGTAATGTGGTAACACACTGAAGCAGTCAATAAAACCTGGTTTCGATCAATATTTTAGAGGATAACACCGGTTAGGTCTGGGTTAGGTCTGGGTTATGCCCGCATCTGGCTCATGATTTGCCTTCTTCGCATACTTGTTGGCCAGATCCTGGGTTTTTTTCGTGTTTGAATCACGTAGTAATGTGGTAATACACTGAAGCAGTCAATAAAACCTGGTTTCGATCAATATTTTAGAGGATAACACCGGTTAGGTCTGGGTTAGGTCTGGGTTATGTCCGCATCTGGCTCATGATTTTGCCTTCATCGCATACTTGTTGGCCAGATCCTGGGTTTTTTCCGTGTTTGAATCACGTAGTAATGTGGTAACACACTGAAGCAGTCAATTAAACCTGGTTTCGATCAATATTTTAGAGGATAACGCCGGTTAGGTCTGGGTTAGATCTGGGAAATGCGCGCATCTGGCTTATACTTTCGCCTTTTTCGCAAACTTGTTGGCCAGATCCTGGGCTTTTTTCGTGTTTGAATCACGTAGTAATGTGGTAATACACTGAAGCAGTCAATAAAACCTGGTTTCGATCAATATTTTAGAGGATAACACCGATTAGGTCTGGGTTAGGTCTGGGTTATGCCCGCATCTGGCTCATGATTTTGCCTTCTTCGCATACTTGTTGGCCAGATCCTGGGTTTTTTCCGCGTTTGATCACGTAGTAATGTGGTAACACACTGAAGCAGTCAATAAAACCTGGTTTCGATCAATATTTTAGAGGATAACACCGGTTAGGTCTGGGTTAAGTCTGGGATATGCGCGCATCTGGCTTATACTTTCGCCTTTTTCGCAAACTTGTTGGCTAGATCCTGGGTTTTTTTCGGGATTGAATAACGCAGTAATGGTGTACCACACTGAAGCAGTCAATTAAACCTGGTTTCGATCAATATTTTAGAGGATAACGCCGGTTAGGTCTGGGTTAGGTCTGGGAAATGCGCGCATCTGGCTTATACTTTCGCCTATTTCGCAAACTTGTTGGCCAGATCCTGGGTTTTTTTCGGGTTTGAATAACGCAGTAATGTGGTACCACACTGAAGCAGTCAATAAAACCTGGTTTCGATCAATATTTTAGAGGATAACACCGGTTAGGTCTGGGTTAGGTCTGGGTTATGCCCGCATCTGGCTCATGATTTGCCTTCTTCGCATACTTGTTGGCCAGATCCTGGGTTTTTTTCGTGTTTGAATCACGTAGTAATGTGGTAATACACTGAAGCAGCCAATAAAACCTGGTTTCGATCAATATTTTAGAGGATAACACCGGTTAGGTCTTGGTTAGGTCTGGGTTATGCCCGCATCTGACTCATGATTTTGCCTTCTTCGCATACTTGTTGGCCAGATCCTGGGCTTTTTTCGTGTTTGAATCACGTAGTAATGTGGTAATACACTGAAGCTGTCAATAAAACCTGGTTTCGATCAATATTTTAGAGGATAACACCGGTTAGGTCTGGGTTAGGTCTGGGTTATGCCCGCATCTGGCTCATGATTTGCCTTCTTCGCATACTTGTTAGCCAGATCCTGGGTTTTTTTCGTGTTTGAATCACGTAGTAATGTGGTAATACACTGAAGCAGTCAATAAAACCTGGTTTCGATCAATATTTTAGAGGATAACACCGGTTAGGTCTGGGTTAGGTCTGGGTTATGCCCGCATCTGGCTCATGATTTTGCCTTCTTCGCATACTTGTTGGCCAGATCCTGGGGTTTTTTCGTGTTTGAATCACATAGTAATGTGGTAACACACTGAAGCAGACAAATAAACCTGGTTTCGATCAATATTTTAGAGGATAACACCGGTTAGGTCTGGGTTAGGTCTGGGTTATGTCCGCATCTGGCTCATGATTTTGCCTTCATCGCATACTTGTTGGCCAGATCCTGGGTTTTTTCCGTGTTTGAATCACGTATTAATGTGGTAACACACTGAAGCAGTCAATTAAACCTGGTTTCGATCAATATTTTAGAGGATAACGCCGGTTAGGTCTGGGTTAGATCTGGGAAATGCGCGCATCTGGCTTATACTTTCGCCTTTTTCGCAAACTTGTTGGCCAGATCCTGGGCTTTTTTCGTGTTTGAATCACGTAGTAATGTGGTAATACACTGAAGCAGTCAATAAAACCTGGTTTCGATCAATATTTTAGAGGATAACACCGATTAGGTCTGGGTTAGGTCTGGGTTATGCCCGCATCTGGCTCATGATTTTGCCTTCTTCGCATACTTGTTGGCCAGATCCTGGGTTTTTTCCGTGTTTGATCACGTAGTAATGTGGTAACACACTGAAGCAGTCAATAAAACCTGGTTTCGATCAATATTTTAGAGGATAACACCGGTTAGGTCTGGGTTAAGTCTGGGATATGCGCGCATCTGGCTTATACTTTCGCCTTTTTCGCAAACTTGTTGGCTAGATCCTGGGTTTTTTTCGGCATTGAATAACGCAGTAATGGTGTACCACACTGAAGCAGTCAATTAAACCTGGTTTCGATCAATATTTTAGAGGATAACACCGGTTAGGTCTGGGTTAGGTCTGGGAAATGCGCGCATCTGGCTTATACTTTCGCCTATTTCGCAAACTTGTTGGCCAGATCCTGGGTTTTTTTCGGGTTTGAATAACGCAGTAATGTGGTACCACACTGAAGCAGTCAATTAAACCTGGTTTCGATCAATATTTTAGAGGATAACACCGGTTAGGTCTGGGTTAGGTCTGGGTTATGCCCGCATCTGGCTCATGATTTGCCTTCTTCGCATACTTGTTGGCCAGATCCTGGGTTTTTTTCGTGTTTGAATCACGTAGTAATGTGGTAATACACTGAAGCAGTCAATAAAACCTGGTTTCGATCAATATTTTAGAGGATAACACCGGTTAGGTCTGGGTTAGGTCTGGGTTATGCCCGCATCTGGCTCATGATTTTGCCTTCTTCGCATACTTGTTGGCCAGATCCTGGGGTTTTTTCGTGTTTGAATCACATAGTAATGTGGTAACACACTGAAGCAGACAAATAAACCTGGTTTCGATCAATATTTTAGAGGATAACACCGGTTAGGTCTGGGTTAGGTCTGGGTTATGTCCGCATCTGGCTCATGATTTTGCCTTCATCGCATACTTGTTGGCCAGATCCTGGGTTTTTTCCGTGTTTGAATCACGTATTAATGTGGTAACACACTGAAGCAGTCAATTAAACCTGGTTTCGATCAATATTTTAGAGGATAACGCCGGTTAGGTCTGGGTTAGATCTGGGAAATGCGCGCATCTGGCTTATACTTTCGCCTTTTTCGCAAACTTGTTGGCCAGATCCTGGGCTTTTTTCGTGTTTGAATCACGTAGTAATGTGGTAATACACTGAAGCAGTCAATAAAACCTGGTTTCGATCAATATTTTAGAGGATAACACCGATTAGGTCTGGGTTAGGTCTGGGTTATACCCGCATCTGGCTCATGATTTTGCCTTCTTCGCATACTTGTTGGCCAGATCCTGGGTTTTTTCCGTGTTTGATCACGTAGTAATGTGGTAACACACTGAAGCAGTCAATAAAACCTGGTTTCGATCAATATTTTAGAGGATAACACCGGTTAGGTCTGGGTTAAGTCTGGGATATGCGCGCATCTGGCTTATACTTTCGCCTTTTTCGCAAACTTGTTGGCTAGATCCTGGGTTTTTTTCGGCATTGAATAACGCAGTAATGGTGTACCACACTGAAGCAGTCAATTAAACCTGGTTTCGATCAATATTTTAGAGGATAACACCGGTTAGGTCTGGGTTAGGTCTGGGAAATGCGCGCATCTGGCTTATACTTTCGCCTATTTCGCAAACTTGTTGGCCAGATCCTGGGTTTTTTTCGGGTTTGAATAACGCAGTAATGTGGTACCACACTGAAGCAGTCAATTAAACCTGGTTTCGATCAATATTTTAGAGGATAACACCGGTTAGGTCTGGGTTAGGTCTGGGTTATGCCCGCATCTGGCTCATGATTTGCCTTCTTCGCATACTTGTTGGCCAGATCCTGGGTTTTTTTCGTGTTTGAATCACGTAGTAATGTGGTAATACACTGAAGCAGTCAATAAAACCTGGTTTCGATCAATATTTTAGAGGATAACACCGGTTAGGTCTGGGTTAGGTCTGGGTTATGCCCGCATCTGGCTCATGATTTTGCCTTCTTCGCATACTTGTTGGCCAGATCCTGGGGTTTTTTCGTGTTTGAATCACATAGTAATGTGGTAACACACTGAAGCAGACAAATAAACCTGGTTTCGATCAATATTTTAGAGGATAACACCGGTTAGGTCTGGGTTAGGTCTGGGTTATGTCCGCATCTGGCTCATGATTTTGCCTTCATCGCATACTTGTTGGCCAGATCCTGGGTTTTTTCCGTGTTTGAATCACGTATTAATGTGGTAACACACTGAAGCAGTCAATTAAACCTGGTTTCGATCAATATTTTAGAGGATAACGCCGGTTAGGTCTGGGTTAGATCTGGGAAATGCGCGCATCTGGCTTATACTTTCGCCTTTTTCGCAAACTTGTTGGCCAGATCCTGGGCTTTTTTCGTGTTTGAATCACGTAGTAATGTGGTAATACACTGAAGCAGTCAATAAAACCTGGTTTCGATCAATATTTTAGAGGATAACACCGATTAGGTCTGGGTTAGGTCTGGGTTATGCCCGCATCTGGCTCATGATTTTGCCTTCTTCGCATACTTGTTGGCCAGATCCTGGGTTTTTTCCGTGTTTGATCACGTAGTAATGTGGTAACACACTGAAGCAGTCAATAAAACCTGGTTTCGATCAATATTTTAGAGGATAACACCGGTTAGGTCTGGGTTAAGTCTGGGATATGCGCGCATCTGGCTTATACTTTCGCCTTTTTCGCAAACTTGTTGGCTAGATCCTGGGTTTTTTTCGGGATTGAATAACGCAGTAATGGTGTACCACACTGAAGCAGTCAATTAAACCTGGTTTCGATCAATATTTTAGAGGATAACATCGGTTAGGTCTGGGTTAGGTCTGGGTTATGCCCGCCTCTGGCTCGTGATTTTGCCTTCTTCGCATACTTGTTGGCCAGATCCTGGGTTTTTTCCGTGTTTGAATCACGTAGTAATGTGGTAACACACTGAACCAGTCAATTAAACCTGGTTTCGACCAATATTTTAGAGGATAACAACGGTTAGGTCTGGGTTAGGTCTGGGTTATGCCCGCATCTGGCCCATGATTTTGCCTTCTTCGCATACTTGTTGGCCAGATCCTGGGTTTTTTTCGTGTTTGAATCACGTAGTAATGTGGTAATACACTGAAGCAGCCAATAAAACCTGGTTTCGATCAATATTTTAGAGGATAACACCGGTTAGGTCTGGGTTAGGTCTGGGTTATGCCCGCATCTGACTCATGATTTTGCCTTCTTCGCATACTTGTTGGCCAGATCCTGGGCTTTTCTCGTGTTTGAATCAGGTAGTAATGTGGTAATACACTGAAGCTGTCAATAAAACCTGGTTTCGATCAATATTTTAGAGGATAACACCGGTTAGGTCTGGGTTAGGTCTGGGTTATGCCCGCATCTGGCTCATGATTTTGCCTTCTTCGCATACTTGTTGGCCAGATCCTGGGGTTTTTTCGTGTTTGAATCACATAGTAATGTGGTAACACACTGAAGCAGACAAATAAACCTGGTTTCGATCAATATTTTAGAGGATAACACCGGTTAGGTCTGGGTTAGGTCTGGGTTATGTCCGCATCTGGCTCATGATTTTGCCTTCATCGCATACTTGTTGGCCAGATCCTGGGTTTTTTCCGTGTTTGAATCACGTATTAATGTGGTAACACACTGAAGCAGTCAATTAAACCTGGTTTCGATCAATATTTTAGAGGATAACGCCGGTTAGGTCTGGGTTAGATCTGGGAAATGCGCGCATCTGGCTTATACTTTCGCCTTTTTCGCAAACTTGTTGGCCAGCTCCTGGGCTTTTTTCGTGTTTGAATCACGTAGTAATGTGGTAATACACTGAAGCAGTCAATAAAACCTGGTTTCGATCAATATTTTAGAGGATAACACCGATTAGGTCTGGGTTAGGTCTGGGTTATGCCCGCATCTGGCTCATGATTTTGCCTTCTTCGCATACTTGTTGGCCAGATCCTGGGTTTTTTCCGTGTTTGATCACGTAGTAATGTGGTAACACACTGAAGCAGTCAATAAAACCTGGTTTCGATCAATATTTTAGAGGATAACACCGGTTAGGTCTGGGTTAAGTCTGGGATATGCGCGCATCTGGCTTATACTTTCGCCTTTTTCGCAAACTTGTTGGCAAGATCCTGGGTTTTTTTCGGGATTGAATAACTCAGTAATGGTGTACCACACTGAAGCAGTCAATTAAACCTGGTTTCGATCAATATTTTAGAGGATAACATCGGTTAGGTCTGGGTTAGGTCTGGGTTATGCCCGCCTCTGGCTCGTGATTTTGCCTTCTTCGCATACTTGTTGGCCAGATCCTGGGTTTTTTCCGTGTTTGAATCACGTAGTAATGTGGTAACACACTGAACCAGTCAATTAAACCTGGTTTCGACCAATATTTTAGAGGATAACACCGGTTAGGTCTGGGTTAGGTCTGGGTTATGCCCGCATCTGGCTCATGATTTTGCCTTCTTCGCATACTTGTTGGCCAGATCCTGGGGTTTTTTCGTGTTTGAATCACATAGTAATGTGGTAACACACTGAAGCAGACAAATAAACCTGGTTTCGATCAATATTTTAGAGGATAACACCGGTTAGGTCTGGGTTAGGTCTAGGTTATGTCCGCATCTGGCTCATGATTTTGCCTTCATCGCATACTTGTTGGCCAGATCCTGGGTTTTTTCCGTGTTTGAATCACGTATTAATGTGGTAACACACTGAAGCAGTCAATTAAACCTGGTTTCGATCAATATTTTAGAGGATAACGCCGGTTAGGTCTGGGTTAGATCTGGGAAATGCGCGCATCTGGCTTATACTTTCGCCTTTTTCGCAAACTTGTTGGCCAGATCCTGGGCTTTTTTCGTGTTTGAATCACGTAGTAATGTGGTAATACACTGAAGCAGTCAATAAAACCTGGTTTCGATCAATATTTTAGAGGATAACACCGATTAGGTCTGGGTTAGGTCTGGGTTATGCCCGCATCTGGCTCATGATTTTGCCTTCTTCGCATACTTGTTGGCCAGATCCTGGGTTTTTTCCGTGTTTGATCACGTAGTAATGTGGTAACACACTGAAGCAGTCAATAAAACCTGGTTTCGATCAATATTTTAGAGGATAACACCGGTTAGGTCTGGGTTAAGTCTGGGATATGCGCGCATCTGGCTTATACTTTCGCCTTTTTCGCAAACTTGTTGGCTAGATCCTGGGTTTTTTTCGGCATTGAATAACGCAGTAATGGTGTACCACACTGAAGCAGTCAATTAAACCTGGTTTCGATCAATATTTTAGAGGATAACACCGGTTAGGTCTGGGTTAGGTCTGGGAAATGCGCGCATCTGGCTTATACTTTCGCCTATTTCGCAAACTTGTTGGCCAGATCCTGGGTTTTTTTCGGGTTTGAATAACGCAGTAATGTGGTACCACACTGAAGCAGTCAATTAAACCTGGTTTCGATCAATATTTTAGAGGATAACACCGGTTAGGTCTGGGTTAGGTCTGGGTTATGCCCGCATCTGGCTCATGATTTGCCTTCTTCGCATACTTGTTGGCCAGATCCTGGGTTTTTTTCGTGTTTGAATCACGTAGTAATGTGGTAATACACTGAAGCAGTCAATAAAACCTGGTTTCGATCAATATTTTAGAGGATAACACCGGTTAGGTCTGGGTTAGGTCTGGGTTATGCCCGCATCTGGCTCATGATTTTGCCTTCTTCGCATACTTGTTGGCCAGATCCTGGGGTTTTTTCGTGTTTGAATCACATAGTAATGTGGTAACACACTGAAGCAGACAAATAAACCTGGTTTCGATCAATATTTTAGAGGATAACACCGGTTAGGTCTGGGTTAGGTCTGGGTTATGTCCGCATCTGGCTCATGATTTTGCCTTCATCGCATACTTGTTGGCCAGATCCTGGGTTTTTTCCGTGTTTGAATCACGTATTAATGTGGTAACACACTGAAGCAGTCAATTAAACCTGGTTTCGATCAATATTTTAGAGGATAACGCCGGTTAGGTCTGGGTTAGATCTGGGAAATGCGCGCATCTGGCTTATACTTTCGCCTTTTTCGCAAACTTGTTGGCCAGATCCTGGGCTTTTTTCGTGTTTGAATCACGTAGTAATGTGGTAATACACTGAAGCAGTCAATAAAACCTGGTTTCGATCAATATTTTAGAGGATAACACCGATTAGGTCTGGGTTAGGTCTGGGTTATGCCCGCATCTGGCTCATGATTTTGCCTTCTTCGCATACTTGTTGGCCAGATCCTGGGTTTTTTCCGTGTTTGATCACGTAGTAATGTGGTAACACACTGAAGCAGTCAATAAAACCTGGTTTCGATCAATATTTTAGAGGATAACACCGGTTAGGTCTGGGTTAAGTCTGGGATATGCGCGCATCTGGCTTATACTTTCGCCTTTTTCGCAAACTTGTTGGCTAGATCCTGGGTTTTTTTCGGGATTGAATAACGCAGTAATGGTGTACCACACTGAAGCAGTCAATTAAACCTGGTTTCGATCAATATTTTAGAGGATAACATCGGTTAGGTCTGGGTTAGGTCTGGGTTATGCCCGCCTCTGGCTCGTGATTTTGCCTTCTTCGCATACTTGTTGGCCAGATCCTGGGTTTTTTCCGTGTTTGAATCACGTAGTAATGTGGTAACACACTGAACCAGTCAATTAAACCTGGTTTCGACCAATATTTTAGAGGATAACAACGGTTAGGTCTGGGTTAGGTCTGGGTTATGCCCGCATCTGGCCCATGATTTTGCCTTCTTCGCATACTTGTTGGCCAGATCCTGGGTTTTTTTCGTGTTTGAATCACGTAGTAATGTGGTAATACACTGAAGCAGCCAATAAAACCTGGTTTCGATCAATATTTTAGAGGATAACACCGGTTAGGTCTGGGTTAGGTCTGGGTTATGCCCGCATCTGACTCATGATTTTGCCTTCTTCGCATACTTGTTGGCCAGATCCTGGGCTTTTTTCGTGTTTGAATCAGGTAGTAATGTGGTAATACACTGAAGCTGTCAATAAAACCTGGTTTCGATCAATATTTTAGAGGATAACACCGGTTAGGTCTGGGTTAGGTCTGGGTTATGCCCGCATCTGGCTCATGATTTGCCTTCTTCGCATACTTGTTGGCCAGATCCTGGGTTTTTTTCGTGTTTGAATCACGTAGTAATGTGGTAATACACTGAAGCAGTCAATAAAACCTGGTTTCGATCAATATTTTAGAGGATAACACCGGTTAGGTCTGGGTTAGGTCTGGGTTATGCCCGCATCTGGCTCATGATTTTGCCTTCTTCGCATACTTGTTGGCCAGATCCTGGGGTTTTTTCGTGTTTGAATCACATAGTAATGTGGTAACACACTGAAGCAGACAAATAAACCTGGTTTCGATCAATATTTTAGAGGATAACACCGGTTAGGTCTGGGTTAGGTCTGGGTTATGTCCGCATCTGGCTCATGATTTTGCCTTCATCGCATACTTGTTGGCCAGATCCTGGGTTTTTTCCGTGTTTGAATCACGTATTAATGTGGTAACACACTGAAGCAGTCAATTAAACCTGGTTTCGATCAATATTTTAGAGGATAACACCGGTTAGGTCTGGGTTAGGTCTGGGTTATGTCCGCATCTGGCTCATGATTTTGCCTTCATCGCATACTTGTTGGCCAGATCCTGGGTTTTTTCCGTGTTTGAATCACGTAGTAATGTGGTAACACACTGAACCAGTCAATTAAACCTGGTTTCGACCAATATTTTAGAGGATAACAACGGTTAGGTCTGGGTTAGGTCTGGGTTATGCCCGCATCTGGCCCATGATTTTGCCTTCTTCGCATACTTGTTGGCAAGATCCTGGGTTTTTTTCGGGATTGAATAACGCAGTAATGGTGTACCACACTGAAGCAGTCAATTAAACCTGGTTTCGATCAATATTTTAGAGGATAACATCGGTTAGGGCTGGGTTAGGTCTGGGTTATGCCCGCCTCTGGCTCGTGATTTTGCCTTCTTCGCATACTTGTTGGCCAGATCCTGGGTTTTTTCCGTGTTTGAATCACGTAGTAATGTGGTAACACACTGAACCAGTCAATTAAACCTGGTTTCGACCAATATTTTAGAGGATAACATCGGTTAGGTCTGGGTTTGGTCTGGGTTATGGCCGCATCTGGCCCATGATTTTGCCTTCTTCGCATACTTGTTGGCCAGATCCTGGGTTTTTTTCGTGTTTGAATCTCGTAGTAATGTGGTAATACACTGAAGCAGCCAATAAAACCTGGTTTCGATCAATATTTTAGAGGATAACACCGGTTAGGTCTGGGTTAGGTCTGGGTTATGCCCGCATCTGACTCATGATTTTGCCTTCTTCGCATACTTGTTGGCCAGATCCTGGGCTTTTTTCGTGTTTGAATCACGTAGTAATGTGGTAATACACTGAAGCTGTCAATAAAACCTGGTTTCGATCAATATTTTAGAGGATAACACCGGTTAGGTCTGGGTTAGGTCAGGGTTATTCCCGCATGTGGCTCATGATTTTGCCTTCCTCGCATACTTGTTGGCCAGATCCTGGGGTTTTTTCGTGTTTGAATCACGTAGTAATGTGGTAACACACTGAAGCAGTCAATTAAACCTGGATTCGGACAGTATTTTAGAGGATAACACCGGTTAGGTCTGGGTTAGGTCCGGGATATGCCCGCATCTGGCTCATGATTTTGCCTTCTTCGCATACTTGTTGGCCAGATCCTGGGTTTTTTTCGTGTTTGAATCACGTAGTAATGTGGTAATACACTGAAGCAGTCAATTAAACCTGGTGTCGATCAATATTTTAGAGGATAACACCGGTTAGGTCTGAGTTAGGTCTGGGTTATGCCCGCATCTGGCTCATGATTTTGCCTTCTTCGCATACTTGTTGGCCAGATCCTGGGTTTTTTTCGGGATTGAATAACGCAGTAATGGTGTACCACACTGAAGCAGTCAATTAAACCTGGTTTCGATCAATATTTTAGAGGATAACATCGGTTAGGTCTGGGTTAGGTCTGGGTTATGCCCGCCTCTGGCTCGTGATTTTGCCTTCTTCGCATACTTGTTGGCCAGATCCTGGGTTTTTTCCGTGTTTGAATCACGTAGTAATGTGGTAACACACTGAACCAGTCAATTAAACCTGGTTTCGACCAATATTTTAGAGGATAACAACGGTTAGGTCTGGGTTAAGTCTGGGATATGCGCGCATCTGGCTTATACTTTCGCCTTTTTCGCAAACTTGTTGGCTAGATCCTGGGTTTTTTTCGGGATTGAATAACGCAGTAATGGTGTACCACACTGAAGCAGTCAATTAAACCTGGTTTCGATCAATATTTTAGAGGATAACATCGGTTAGGTCTGGGTTAGGTCTGGGTTATGCCCGCCTCTGGCTCGTGATTTTGCCTTCTTCGCATACTTGTTGGCCAGATCCTGGGGTTTTTTCGTGTTTGAATCACGTAGTAATGTGGTAACACACTGAAGCAGTCAATTAAACCTGGATTCGGACAGTATTTTAGAGGATAACACCGGTTAGGTCTAGGTTAGGTCCGGGATATGCCCGCATCTGGCTCATGATTTTGCCTTCTTCGCATACTTGTTGGCCAGATCCTGGGTTTTTTTCGTGTTTGAATCACGTAGTAATGTGGTAATACACTGAAGCAGTCAATTAAACCTGGTTTCGATCAATATTTTAGAGGATAACACCGGTTAGGTCTGGGTTAAGTCTGGGATATGCGCGCATCTGGCTTATACTTTCGCCTTTTTCGCAAACTTGTTGGCTAGATCCTGGGTTTTTTTCGGGATTGAATAACGCAGTAATGGTGTACCACACTGAAGCAGTCAATTAAACCTGGTTTCGATCAATATTTTAGAGGATAACATCGGTTAGGTCTGGGTTAGGTCTGGGTTATGCCCGCCTCTGGCTCGTGATTTTGCCTTCTTCGCATACTTGTTGGCCAGATCCTGGGTTTTTTCCGTGTTTGAATCACGTAGTAATGTGGTAACACACTGAACCAGTCAATTAAACCTGGTTTCGACCAATATTTTAGAGGATAACAACGGTTAGGTCTGGGTTAGGTCTGGGTTATGCCCGCATCTGGCCCATGATTTTGCCTTCTTCGCATACTTGTTGGCCAGATCCTGGGTTTTTTTCGTGTTTGAATCACGTAGTAATGTGGTAATACACTGAAGCAGCCAATAAAACCTGGTTTCGATCAATATTTTAGAGGATAACACCGGTTAGGTCTGGGTTAGGTCTGGGTTATGCCCGCATCTGACTCATGATTTTGCCTTCTTCGCATACTTGTTGGCCAGATCCTGGGCTTTTCTCGTGTTTGAATCAGGTAGTAATGTGGTAATACACTGAAGCTGTCAATAAAACCTGGTTTCGATCAATATTTTAGAGGATAACACCGGTTAGGTCTGGGTTAGGTCTGGGTTATGCCCGCATCTGGCTCATGATTTTGCCTTCTTCGCATACTTGTTGGCCAGATCCTGGGGTTTTTTCGTGTTTGAATCACATAGTAATGTGGTAACACACTGAAGCAGACAAATAAACCTGGTTTCGATCAATATTTTAGAGGATAACACCGGTTAGGTCTGGGTTAGGTCTGGGTTATGTCCGCATCTGGCTCATGATTTTGCCTTCATCGCATACTTGTTGGCCAGATCCTGGGTTTTTTCCGTGTTTGAATCACGTATTAATGTGGTAACACACTGAAGCAGTCAATTAAACCTGGTTTCGATCAATATTTTAGAGGATAACGCCGGTTAGGTCTGGGTTAGATCTGGGAAATGCGCGCATCTGGCTTATACTTTCGCCTTTTTCGCAAACTTGTTGGCCAGCTCCTGGGCTTTTTTCGTGTTTGAATCACGTAGTAATGTGGTAATACACTGAAGCAGTCAATAAAACCTGGTTTCGATCAATATTTTAGAGGATAACACCGATTAGGTCTGGGTTAGGTCTGGGTTATGCCCGCATCTGGCTCATGATTTTGCCTTCTTCGCATACTTGTTGGCCAGATCCTGGGTTTTTTCCGTGTTTGATCACGTAGTAATGTGGTAACACACTGAAGCAGTCAATAAAACCTGGTTTCGATCAATATTTTAGAGGATAACACCGGTTAGGTCTGGGTTAAGTCTGGGATATGCGCGCATCTGGCTTATACTTTCGCCTTTTTCGCAAACTTGTTGGCAAGATCCTGGGTTTTTTTCGGGATTGAATAACTCAGTAATGGTGTACCACACTGAAGCAGTCAATTAAACCTGGTTTCGATCAATATTTTAGAGGATAACATCGGTTAGGTCTGGGTTAGGTCTGGGTTATGCCCGCCTCTGGCTCGTGATTTTGCCTTCTTCGCATACTTGTTGGCCAGATCCTGGGTTTTTTCCGTGTTTGAATCACGTAGTAATGTGGTAACACACTGAACCAGTCAATTAAACCTGGTTTCGACCAATATTTTAGAGGATAACACCGGTTAGGTCTGGGTTAGGTCTGGGTTATGCCCGCATCTGGCTCATGATTTTGCCTTCTTCGCATACTTGTTGGCCAGATCCTGGGGTTTTTTCGTGTTTGAATCACATAGTAATGTGGTAACACACTGAAGCAGACAAATAAACCTGGTTTCGATCAATATTTTAGAGGATAACACCGGTTAGGTCTGGGTTAGGTCTAGGTTATGTCCGCATCTGGCTCATGATTTTGCCTTCATCGCATACTTGTTGGCCAGATCCTGGGTTTTTTCCGTGTTTGAATCACGTATTAATGTGGTAACACACTGAAGCAGTCAATTAAACCTGGTTTCGATCAATATTTTAGAGGATAACGCCGGTTAGGTCTGGGTTAGATCTGGGAAATGCGCGCATCTGGCTTATACTTTCGCCTTTTTCGCAAACTTGTTGGCCAGATCCTGGGCTTTTTTCGTGTTTGAATCACGTAGTAATGTGGTAATACACTGAAGCAGTCAATAAAACCTGGTTTCGATCAATATTTTAGAGGATAACACCGATTAGGTCTGGGTTAGGTCTGGGTTATGCCCGCATCTGGCTCATGATTTTGCCTTCTTCGCATACTTGTTGGCCAGATCCTGGGTTTTTTCCGTGTTTGATCACGTAGTAATGTGGTAACACACTGAAGCAGTCAATAAAACCTGGTTTCGATCAATATTTTAGAGGATAACACCGGTTAGGTCTGGGTTAAGTCTGGGATATGCGCGCATCTGGCTTATACTTTCGCCTTTTTCGCAAACTTGTTGGCTAGATCCTGGGTTTTTTTCGGCATTGAATAACGCAGTAATGGTGTACCACACTGAAGCAGTCAATTAAACCTGGTTTCGATCAATATTTTAGAGGATAACACCGGTTAGGTCTGGGTTAGGTCTGGGAAATGCGCGCATCTGGCTTATACTTTCGCCTATTTCGCAAACTTGTTGGCCAGATCCTGGGTTTTTTTCGGGTTTGAATAACGCAGTAATGTGGTACCACACTGAAGCAGTCAATTAAACCTGGTTTCGATCAATATTTTAGAGGATAACACCGGTTAGGTCTGGGTTAGGTCTGGGTTATGCCCGCATCTGGCTCATGATTTGCCTTCTTCGCATACTTGTTGGCCAGATCCTGGGTTTTTTTCGTGTTTGAATCACGTAGTAATGTGGTAATACACTGAAGCAGTCAATAAAACCTGGTTTCGATCAATATTTTAGAGGATAACACCGGTTAGGTCTGGGTTAGGTCTGGGTTATGCCCGCATCTGGCTCATGATTTTGCCTTCTTCGCATACTTGTTGGCCAGATCCTGGGGTTTTTTCGTGTTTGAATCACATAGTAATGTGGTAACACACTGAAGCAGACAAATAAACCTGGTTTCGATCAATATTTTAGAGGATAACACCGGTTAGGTCTGGGTTAGGTCTGGGTTATGTCCGCATCTGGCTCATGATTTTGCCTTCATCGCATACTTGTTGGCCAGATCCTGGGTTTTTTCCGTGTTTGAATCACGTATTAATGTGGTAACACACTGAAGCAGTCAATTAAACCTGGTTTCGATCAATATTTTAGAGGATAACGCCGGTTAGGTCTGGGTTAGATCTGGGAAATGCGCGCATCTGGCTTATACTTTCGCCTTTTTCGCAAACTTGTTGGCCAGATCCTGGGCTTTTTTCGTGTTTGAATCACGTAGTAATGTGGTAATACACTGAAGCAGTCAATAAAACCTGGTTTCGATCAATATTTTAGAGGATAACACCGATTAGGTCTGGGTTAGGTCTGGGTTATGCCCGCATCTGGCTCATGATTTTGCCTTCTTCGCATACTTGTTGGCCAGATCCTGGGTTTTTTCCGTGTTTGATCACGTAGTAATGTGGTAACACACTGAAGCAGTCAATAAAACCTGGTTTCGATCAATATTTTAGAGGATAACACCGGTTAGGTCTGGGTTAAGTCTGGGATATGCGCGCATCTGGCTTATACTTTCGCCTTTTTCGCAAACTTGTTGGCTAGATCCTGGGTTTTTTTCGGGATTGAATAACGCAGTAATGGTGTACCACACTGAAGCAGTCAATTAAACCTGGTTTCGATCAATATTTTAGAGGATAACATCGGTTAGGTCTGGGTTAGGTCTGGGTTATGCCCGCCTCTGGCTCGTGATTTTGCCTTCTTCGCATACTTGTTGGCCAGATCCTGGGTTTTTTCCGTGTTTGAATCACGTAGTAATGTGGTAACACACTGAACCAGTCAATTAAACCTGGTTTCGATCAATATTTTAGAGGATAACAACGGTTAGGTCTGGGTTAGGTCTGGGTTATGCCCGCATCTGGCCCATGATTTTGCCTTCTTCGCATACTTGTTGGCCAGATCCTGGGTTTTTTTCGTGTTTGAATCACGTAGTAATGTGGTAATACACTGAAGCAGCCAATAAAACCTGGTTTCGATCAATATTTTAGAGGATAACACCGGTTCGGTCTGGGTTAGGTCTGGGTTATGCCCGCATCTGACTCATGATTTTGCCTTCTTCGCATACTTGTTGGCCAGATCCTGGGCTTTTTTCGTGTTTGAATCAGGTAGTAATGTGGTAATACACTGAAGCTGTCAATAAAACCTGGTTTCGATCAATATTTTAGAGGATAACACCGGTTAGGTCTGGGTTAGGTCTGGGTTATGCCCGCATCTGGCTCATGATTTGCCTTCTTCGCATACTTGTTGGCCAGATCCTGGGTTTTTTTCGTGTTTGAATCACGTAGTAATGTGGTAATACACTGAAGCAGTCAATAAAACCTGGTTTCGATCAATATTTTAGAGGATAACACCGGTTAGGTCTGGGTTAGGTCTGGGTTATGCCCGCATCTGGCTCATGATTTTGCCTTCTTCGCATACTTGTTGGCCAGATCCTGGGGTTTTTTCGTGTTTGAATCACATAGTAATGTGGTAACACACTGAAGCAGACAAATAAACCTGGTTTCGATCAATATTTTAGAGGATAACACCGGTTAGGTCTGGGTTAGGTCTGGGTTATGTCCGCATCTGGCTCATGATTTTGCCTTCATCGCATACTTGTTGGCCAGATCCTGGGTTTTTTCCGTGTTTGAATCACGTATTAATGTGGTAACACACTGAAGCAGTCAATTAAACCTGGTTTCGATCAATATTTTAGAGGATAACGCCGGTTAGGTCTGGGTTAGATCTGGGAAATGCGCGCATCTGGCTTATACTTTCGCCTTTTTCGCAAACTTGTTGGCCAGCTCCTGGGCTTTTTTCGTGTTTGAATCACGTAGTAATGTGGTAATACACTGAAGCAGTCAATAAAACCTGGTTTCGATCAATATTTTAGAGGATAACACCGATTAGGTCTGGGTTAGGTCTGGGTTATGCCCGCATCTGGCTCATGATTTTGCCTTCTTCGCATACTTGTTGGCCAGATCCTGGGTTTTTTCCGTGTTTGATCACGTAGTAATGTGGTAACACACTGAAGCAGTCAATAAAACCTGGTTTCGATCAATATTTTAGAGGATAACACCGGTTAGGTCTGGGTTAAGTCTGGGATATGCGCGCATCTGGCTTATACTTTCGCCTTTTTCGCAAACTTGTTGGCAAGATCCTGGGTTTTTTTCGGGATTGAATAACGCAGTAATGGTGTACCACACTGAAGCAGTCAATTAAACCTGGTTTCGATCAATATTTTAGAGGATAACATCGGTTAGGTCTGGGTTAGGTCTGGGTTATGCCCGCCTCTGGCTCGTGATTTTGCCTTCTTCGCATACTTGTTGGCCAGATCCTGGGTTTTTTCCGTGTTTGAATCACGTAGTAATGTGGTAACACACTGAACCAGTCAATTAAACCTGGTTTCGACCAATATTTTAGAGGATAACATCGGTTAGGTCTGGGTTAGGTCTGGGTTATGGCCGCATCTGGCCCATGATTTTGCCTTCTTCGCATACTTGTTGGCCAGATCCTGGGTTTTTTTCGTGTTTGAATCTCGTAGTAATGTGGTAATACACTGAAGCAGCCAATAAAACCTGGTTTCGATCAATATTTTAGAGGATAACACCGGTTAGGTCTGGGTTAGGTCTGGGTTATGCCCGCATCTGACTCATGATTTTGCCTTCTTCGCATACTTGTTGGCCAGATCCTGGGCTTTTTTCGTGTTTGAATCACGTAGTAATGTGGTAATACACTGAAGCTGTCAATAAAACCTGGTTTCGATCAATATTTTAGAGGATAACACCGGTTAGGTCTGGGTTAGGTCAGGGTTATTCCCGCATGTGGCTCATGATTTTGCCTTCCTCGCATACTTGTTGGCCAGATCCTGGGGTTTTTTCGTGTTTGAATCACGTAGTAATGTGGTAACACACTGAAGCAGTCAATTAAACCTGGATTCGGACAGTATTTTAGAGGATAACACCGGTTAGGTCTGGGTTAGGTCCGGGATATGCCCGCATCTGGCTCATGATTTTGCCTTCTTCGCATACTTGTTGGCCAGATCCTGGGTTTTTTTCGTGTTTGAATCACGTAGTAATGTGGTAATACACTGAAGCAGTCAATTAAACCTGGTGTCGATCAATATTTTAGAGGATAACACCGGTTAGGTCTGAGTTAGGTCTGGGTTATGCCCGCATCTGGCTCATGATTTTGCCTTCTTCGCATACTTGTTGGCCAGATCCTGGGTTTTTTTCCTGTTTGAATCATGTAGTAATGTGGTAACACACTGAAGCAGTCAATTAAACCTGGTTTCGATCAATATTTCAGAGAATAACACCGGTTAGGTCTTAGATAGGTCCGGGATATGGCCGCATCTGGTTCATGATTTTGCCTTCTTCGCATACTTGTTGGCCAGATCCTGGGTTTTTCTCGTGTTTGAATCACGTAGTAATGTGGTAACACACTGAAGCAGTCAATTAAACCTGGTTTCGATCAATATGTCAGAGGATAACACCGGTTAGGTCTGGGTTAGGTCCGGGATTCGCGCGCATCTGGCTTATACTTTCGCCTTTTTCGCAAACTTGTTGGCCAGATCCTGGGTTTTTTTCGTGTTTCAATCACGTAGTAATGTGGTAACACACTGAGGCAGTCTATTAAACCTGGATTCGGACAGTATTTTAGAGGATAAGACCGATTAGGTCTGGGTTAGGTCTGGGTTATGCCCGCATCTGGCTCATGATTTTGCCTTCTTCGCATACTTGTTGGCCAGATCCTGGGGTTTTTTCGTGTTTGAATCACGTAGTAATGTGGTAATACACTGAAGCAGTCAATTAAACCTGGTTTCGATCAATATTTTAGAGGATAACACCGGTTAGGTCTGGGTTAGGTCTGGGATATGCCCGCATCTGGCTCATGATTTTGCCTTCTTCGCATACTTGTTGGCCAGATTCTGGGGTTTTTTCGTGTTTGAATCACATAGGAATGTGGTAACACACTGAAGCTGTCAACTAAACCTGGTTTCGATCAATATTTTAGAGGATAACACCGGTTAGGTCTGGGTTAGGTCTGGGTTATGCCCGCATCTGGCTCATGATTTTGCCTTCATCGCATACTTGTTGGCCAGATCCTGGGTTTTTTCCGTGTTTGAATCACGTAGTAATGTGGTAACACACTGAAGCAGTCAATTAAACCTGGGTTTCGATCAATATTTCAGAGGATAACACCGGTTAGGTCTGGGTTAGGACTGGGATATGCGCGCATCTTGCTTATACTTTCGCCTTTTTCGCAAACATGTTGGCTAGATCCTGGGTTTTTTTCGGGTTTGAATAACGCAGTAATGTGGTAACACACTGAAGCAGTCAATTAAACCTGGTTTCGATCAATATTTCAAAGGATAACACCGGTTAGGTCTGGGTTAGGTCTGGGTTATGCCCGCATCTGGCTCATGATTTTGCCTTCTTCGCATACTTGTTGGCCAGATCCTGGGTTTTTTTCGTGTTTGAATCACGTAGTAATGTGGTAATACACTGAAGCAGTCAATTAAACCTGGTTTCGATCAATATTTTAGAGGATAACACCGGTTAGGTCTGGGATAGGTCCGGGATATGTCCGCATCTGGCTCATGATTTTGCCTTCTTCGCATACTTGTTGGCCAGATCCTGGGTTTTTTTCGTGTTTGAATCACGTAGTAGTGTGGTAACACACTGAAGCAGACAATTAAACCTGGTTTCGATCAATATTTTAGAGGATAACACCGGTTAGGTCTGGGTTAGGTCTGGGTTATGCCCGCATCTGGCTCATGATTTTGCCTTCATCGCATACTTGTTGGCCAGATCCTGGGTTTTTTCCGTGTTTGAATCACGTAGTAATGTGGTAACACACTGAAGCAGTCAATTAAACCTGGTTTCGATCAATATTTCTGAGGATAACACCGGTTAGGTCTGGGTTAGATCTGGGAAATGCGCGCATCTGGCTTATACTTTCGCCTTCTTCGCATACTTGTTGGCCAGATCCTGGGTTTTTTTCGTGTTTGAATCACGTAGGAATGTGGTAACACACTGAAGCAGTCAATTAAACCTGGTTTCGATCAATATTTTAGAGGATAACACCGGTTAGGTCTGGGGTAGGTCCGGTCTATGCCCGCATCTGGCTCATGATTTTGCCCTCATCGCATAGTTGTTGGCCAGATCCTGGGTTTTTTCCGTGTTTGAATCACGTAGTAATGTGGTAACACACTGAAGCAGTCAATTAAACCTGGGTTTCGATCAATATTTCAGAGGATAACACCGGTTAGGTCTGGGTTAGGTCTGGGATATGCGCGCATCTTGCTTATACTTTCGCCTTTTTCGCAAACTTGTTGGCTAGATCCTGTGTTTTTTTCGGGTTTGAATAACGCAGTAATGTGGTAACACACTGAAGCAGTCAATTAAACCTGGTTTCGATCAATATTTCAGAGGATAACACCGGTTAGGTCTGGGTTAGGTCTGGGTTATGCCCGCATCTGGCTCATGATTTTGCCTTCTTCGCATACTTGTTGGCCAGATCCTGGGTTTTTTTCGTGTTTGAATCACGTAGTAATGTGGTAATACACTGAAGCAGTCAATTAAACCTGGTTTCGATCAATATTTTAGAGGATAACGCCGGTTAGGTCTGGGTTAGGTCTGGGAAATGCGCGCATCTGGCTTATACTTTCGCCTTTTTCGCAAACTAGTTGGCTAGATCCTGGGTTTTTTTCGGGTTTGAATAACGCAGTAATGTGGTACCACACTGAAGCAGTCAATTAAACCTGGTTTCGATCAATATTTTAGAGGATAACGCCGGTTAGGTCTGGGTTAGGTCTGGGAAATGCGCGCATCTGGCTTATACTTTCGCCTTTTTCGCAAACTTGTTGGCCGGATCCTGGGTTTTTTTCGTGTTTGAATCATGTAGTAATGTGGTAACACACTGAAGCAGTCAATAAAACCTGGTTTCGATCAATATTTTAGAGGATAACACCGGTTAGGTCTGGGTTAGGTCTGGGTTATGCCCGCATCTGGCTCATGATTTGCCTTCTTCGCATACTTGTTGGCCAGATCCTGGGTTTTTTTCGTGTTTGAATCACGTAGTAATGTGGTAATACACTGAAGCAGTCAATAAAACCTGGTTTCGATCAATATTTTAGAGGATAACACCGGTTAGGTCTGGGTTAGGTCTGGGTTATGTCCGCATCTGGCTCATGATTTTGCCTTCATCGCATACTTGTTGGCCAGATCCTGGGTTTTTTCCGTGTTTGAATCACGTAGTAATGTGGTAACACACTGAAGCAGTCAATTAAACCTGGTTTCGATCAATATTTTAGAGGATAACGCCGGTTAGGTCTGGGCTAGATCTGGGAAATGCGCGCATCTGGCTTATACTTTCGCCTTTTTCGCAAACTTGTTGGCCAGATCCTGGGCTTTTTTCGTGTTTGAATCACGTAGTAATGTGGTAATACACTGAAGCAGTCAATAAAACCTGGTTTCGATCAATATTTTAGAGGATAACACCGATTAGGTCTGGGTTAGGTCTGGGTTATGCCCGCATCTGGCTCATGATTTTGCCTTCTTCGCATACTTGTTGGCCAGATCCTGGGTTTTTTCCGTGTTTGATCACGTAGTAATGTGGTAACACACTGAAGCAGTCAATAAAACCTGGTTTCGATCAATATTTTAGAGGATAACACCGGTTAGGTCTGGGTTAAGTCTGGGATATGCGCGCATCTGGCTTATACTTTCGCCTTTTTCGCAAACTTGTTGGCTAGATCCTGGGTTTTTTTCGGGATTGAATAACGCAGTAATGGTGTACCACACTGAAGCAGTCAATTAAACCTGGTTTCGATCAATATTTTAGAGGATAACGCCGGTTAGGTCTGGGTTAGGTCTGGGAAATGCGCGCATCTGGCTTATACTTTCGCCTATTTCGCAAACTTGTTGGCCAGATCCTGGGTTTTTTTCGGGTTTGAATAACGCAGTAATGTGGTACCACACTGAAGCAGTCAATAAAACCTGGTTTCGATCAATATTTTAGAGGATAACACCGGTTAGGTCTGGGTTAGGTCTGGGTTATGCCCGCATCTGGCTCATGATTTGCCTTCATCGCATACTTGTTGGCCAGATCCTGGGTTTTTTTCGTGTTTGAATCACGTAGTAATGTGGTAATACACTGAAGCAGCCAATAAAACCTGGTTTCGATCAATATTTTAGAGGATAACAACGGTTAGGTCTGGGTTAGGTCTGGGTTATGCCCGCATCTGACTCATGATTTTGCCTTCTTCGCATACTTGTTGGCCAGATCCTGGGCTTTTTTCGTGTTTGAATCACGTAGTAATGTGGTAATACACTGAAGCTGTCAATAAAACCTGGTTTCGATCAATATTTTAGAGGATAACACCGGTTAGGTCTGGGTTAGGTCTGGGTTATGCCCGCATCTGGCTCATGATTCGCCTTCTTCGCATACTTGTTGGCCAGATCCTGGGTTTTTTTCGTGTTTGAATCACGTAGTAATGTGGTAATACACTGAAGCAGTCAATAAAACCTGGTTTCGATCAATATTTTAGAGGATAACACCGGTTAGGTCTGGGTTAGGTCTGGGTTATGCCCGCATCTGGCTCATGATTTTGCCTTCTTCGCATACTTGTTGGCCAGATCCTGGGGTTTTTTCGTGTTTGAATCACATAGTAATGTGGTAACACACTGAAGCAGACAAATAAACCTGGTTTCGATCAATATTTTAGAGGATAACACCGGTTAGGTCTGGGTTAGGTCTGGGTTATGTCCGCATCTGGCTCATGATTTTGCCTTCATCGCATACTTGTTGGCCAGATCCTGGGTTTTTTCCGTGTTTGAATCACGTATTAATGTGGTAACACACTGAAGCAGTCAATTAAACCTGGTTTCGATCAATATTTTAGAGGATAACGCCGGTTAGGTCTGGGTTAGATCTGGGAAATGCGCGCATCTGGCCCATGATTTTGCCTTCTTCGCATACTTGTTGGCCAGATCCTGGGCTTTTTTCGTGTTTGAATCACGTAGTAATGTGGTAATACACTGAAGCAGTCAATAAAACCTGGTTTCGATCAATATTTTAGAGGATAACACCGATTAGGTCTGGGTTAGGTCTGGGTTATGCCCGCATCTGGCTCATGATTTTGCCTTCTTCGCATACTTGTTGGCCAGATCCTGGGTTTTTTCCGTGTTTGAATCACGTAGTAATGTGGTAACACACTGAAGCAGTCAATTAAACCTGGTTTCGATCAATATTTTAGAGGATAACGCCGGTTAGGTCTGGGTTAGATCTGGGAAATGCGCGCATCTGGCTTATACTTTCGCCTTTTTCGCAAACTTGTTGGCCAGATCCTGGGCTTTTTTCGTGTTTGAATCACGTAGTAATGTGGTAATACACTGAAGCAGTCAATAAAACCTGGTTTCGATCAATATTTTAGAGGATAACACCGATTAGGTCTGGGTTAGGTCTGGGTTATGCCCGCATCTGGCTCATGATTTTGCCTTCTTCGCATACTTGTTGGCCAGATCCTGGGTTTTTTCCGTGTTAGATCACGTAGTAATGTGGTAACACACTGAAGCAGTCAATAAAACCTGGTTTCGATCAATATTTTAGAGGATAACACCGGTTAGGTCTGGGTTAAGTCTGGGATATGCGCGCATCTGGCTTATACTTTCGCCTTTTTCGCAAACTTGTTGGCTAGATCCTGGGTTTTTTTCGGGATTGAATAACGCAGTAATGGTGTACCACACTGAAGCAGTCAATTAAACCTGGTTTCGATCAATATTTTAGAGGATAACACCGGTTAGGTCTGGGTTAGGTCTGGGAAATGCGCGCATCTGGCTTATACTTTCGCCTATTTCGCAAACTTGTTGGCCAGATCCTGGGTTTTTTTCGGGTTTGAATAACGCAGTAATGTGGTACCACACTGAAGCAGTCAATTAAACCTGGTTTCGATCAATATTTTAGAGGATAACACCGGTTAGGTCTGGGTTAGGTCTGGGTTATGCCCGCATCTGGCTCATGATTTGCCTTCTTCGCATACTTGTTGGCCAGATCCTGGGTTTTTTTCGTGTTTGAATCACGTAGTAATGTGGTAATACACTGAAGCAGTCAATAAAACCTGGTTTCGATCAATATTTTAGAGGATAACACCGGTTAGGTCTGGGTTAGGTCTGGGTTATGCCCGCATCTGGCTCATGATTTTGCCTTCTTCGCATACTTGTTGGCCAGATCCTGGGTTTTTTTCGTGTTTGAATCACGTAGTAATGTGGTAATACACTGAAGCAGCCAATAAAACCTGGTTTCGATCAATATTTTAGAGGATAACACCGGTTAGGTCTGGGTTAGGTCTGGGTTATGCCCGCATCTGACTCATGATTTTGCCTTCTTCGCATACTTGTTGGCCAGATCCTGGGTTTTTTTCGTGTTTGAATCACGTAGTAATGTGGTAATACACTGAAGCTGTCAATAAAACCTGGTTTCGATCAATATTTTAGAGGATAACACCGGTTAGGTCTGGGTTAGGTCTGGGTTATGCCCGCATCTGGCTCATGATTTGCCTTCTTCGCATACTTGTTGGCCAGATCCTGGGTTTTTTTCGTGTTTGAATCACGTAGTAATGTGGTAATACACTGAAGCAGTCAATAAAACCTGGTTTCGATCAATATTTTAGAGGATAACACCGGTTAGGTCTGGGTTAGGTCTGGGTTATGCCCGCATCTGGCTCATGATTTTGCCTTCTTCGCATACTTGTTGGCCAGATCCTGGGGTTTTTTCGTGTTTGAATCACATAGTAATGTGGTAACACACTGAAGCAGACAAATAAACCTGGTTTCGATCAATATTTTAGAGGATAACACCGGTTAGGTCTGGGTTAGGTCTGGGTTATGTCCGCATCTGGCTCATGATTTTGCCTTCATCGCATACTTGTTGGCCAGATCCTGGGTTTTTTCCGTGTTTGAATCACGTATTAATGTGGTAACACACTGAAGCAGTCAATTAAACCTGGTTTCGATCAATATTTTAGAGGATAACGCCGGTTAGGTCTGGGTTAGATCTGGGAAATGCGCGCATCTGGCTTATACTTTCGCCTTTTTCGCAAACTTGTTGGCCAGCTCCTGGGCTTTTTTCGTGTTTGAATCACGTAGTAATGTGGTAATACACTGAAGCAGTCAATAAAACCTGGTTTCGATCAATATTTTAGAGGATAACACCGATTAGGTCTGGGTTAGGTCTGGGTTATGCCCGCATCTGGCTCATGATTTTGCCTTCTTCGCATACTTGTTGGCCAGATCCTGGGTTTTTTCCGTGTTTGATCACGTAGTAATGTGGTAACACACTGAAGCAGTCAATAAAACCTGGTTTCGATCAATATTTTAGAGGATAACACCGGTTAGGTCTGGGTTAAGTCTGGGATATGCGCGCATCTGGCTTATACTTTCGCCTTTTTCGCAAACTTGTTGGCAAGATCCTGGGTTTTTTTCGGGATTGAATAACGCAGTAATGGTGTACCACACTGAAGCAGTCAATTAAACCTGGTTTCGATCAATATTTTAGAGGATAACATCGGTTAGGTCTGGGTTAGGTCTGGGTTATGCCCGCCTCTGGCTCGTGATTTTGCCTTCTTCGCATACTTGTTGGCCAGATCCTGGGTTTTTTCCGTGTTTGAATCACGTAGTAATGTGGTAACACACTGAACCAGTCAATTAAACCTGGTTTCGACCAATATTTTAGAGGATAACATCGGTTAGGTCTGGGTTAGGTCTGGGTTATGCCCGCATCTGGCCCATGATTTTGCCTTCTTCGCATACTTGTTGGCCAGATCCTGGGTTTTTTTCGTGTTTGAATCTCGTAGTAATGTGGTAATACACTGAAGCAGCCAATAAAACCTGGTTTCGATCAATATTTTAGAGGATAACACCGGTTAGGTCTGGGTTAGGTCTGGGTTATGCCCGCATCTGACTCATGATTTTGCCTTCTTCGCATACTTGTTGGCCAGATCCTGGGCTTTTTTCGTGTTTGAATCACGTAGTAATGTGGTAATACACTGAAGCTGTCAATAAAACCTGGTTTCGATCAATATTTTAGAGGATAACACCGGTTAGGTCTGGGTTAGGTCTGGGTTATGCCCGCATCTGGCTCATGATTTGCCTTCTTCGCATACTTGTTGGCCAGATCCTGGGTTTTTTTCGTGTTTGAATCACGTAGTAATGTGGTAATACACTGAAGCAGTCAATAAATCCTGGTTTCGATCAATATTTTAGAGGATAACACCGGTTAGGTCTGGGTTAGGTCTGGGTTATGCCCGCATCTGGCTCATGATTTTGCCTTCTTCGCATACTTGTTGGCCAGATCCTGGGGTTTTTTCGTGTTTGAATCACATAGTAATGTGGTAACACACTGAAGCAGACAAATAAACCTGGTTTCGATCAATATTTTAGAGGATAACACCGGTTAGGTCTGGGTTAGGTCTGGGTTATGTCCGCATCTGGCTCATGATTTTGCCTTCATCGCATACTTGTTGGCCAGATCCTGGGTTTTTTCCGTGTTTGAATCACGTATTAATGTGGTAACACACTGAAGCAGTCAATTAAACCTGGTTTCGATCAATATTTTAGAGGATAACGCCGGTTAGGTCTGGGTTAGATCTGGGAAATGCGCGCATCTGGCTTATACTTTCGCCTTTTTCGCAAACTTGTTGGCCAGCTCCTGGGCTTTTTTCGTGTTTGAATCACGTAGTAATGTGGTAATACACTGAAGCAGTCAATAAAACCTGGTTTCGATCAATATTTTAGAGGATAACACCGATTAGGTCTGGGTTAGGTCTGGGTTATGCCCGCATCTGGCTCATGATTTTGCCTTCTTCGCATACTTGTTGGCCAGATCCTGGGTTTTTTCCGTGTTTGATCACGTAGTAATGTGGTAACACACTGAAGCAGTCAATAAAACCTGGTTTCGATCAATATTTTAGAGGATAACACCGGTTAGGTCTGGGTTAAGTCTGGGATATGCGCGCATCTGGCTTATACTTTCGCCTTTTTCGCAAACTTGTTGGCAAGATCCTGGGTTTTTTTCGGGATTGAATAACGCAGTAATGGTGTACCACACTGAAGCAGTCAATTAAACCTGGTTTCGATCAATATTTTAGAGGATAACATCGGTTAGGTCTGGGTTAGGTCTGGGTTATGCCCGCCTCTGGCTCGTGATTTTGCCTTCTTCGCATACTTGTTGGCCAGATCCTGGGTTTTTTCCGTGTTTGAATCACGTAGTAATGTGGTAACACACTGAACCAGTCAATTAAACCTGGTTTCGACCAATATTTTAGAGGATAACATCGGTTAGGTCTGGGTTAGGTCTGGGTTATGCCCGCATCTGGCCCATGATTTTGCCTTCTTCGCATACTTGTTGGCCAGATCCTGGGTTTTTTTCGTGTTTGAATCTCGTAGTAATGTGGTAATACACTGAAGCAGCCAATAAAACCTGGTTTCGATCAATATTTTAGAGGATAACACCGGTTAGGTCTGGGTTAGGTCTGGGTTATGCCCGCATCTGACTCATGATTTTGCCTTCTTCGCATACTTGTTGGGCAGATCCTGGGCTTTTTTCGTGTTTGAATCACGTAGTAATGTGGTAATACACTGAAGCTGTCAATAAAACCTGGTTTCGATCCATATTTTAGAGGATAACACCGGTTAGGTCTGGGTTAGGTCAGGGTTATTCCCGCATGTGGCTCATGATTTTGCCTTCCTCGCATACTTGTTGGCCAGATCCTGGGGTTTTTTCGTGTTTGAATCACGTAGTAATGTGGTAACACACTGAAGCAGTCAATTAAACCTGGTTTCGATGAATATTTTAGAGAATAATACCGGTTAGGTCTGGGATAGGTCCGGGATATGCCCGTTTCTGGCTCATGATTTTGCCTTTTTCGCAAACTTGTTGGCTAGATCCTGGGTTTTTTTCCGGTTTGAATAACGCAGTAATGTGGTACCACACTGAAGCAGTCAATTAAACCTGGTTTCGATCAATATTTTAGAGGATAACGCCGGTTAGGTCTGGGTTAGGTCTGGGAAATGCGCGCATCTGGCTTATACTTTCGCCTTCTTCGCATACTTGTCGGCCAGATCCTGGGGTTTTTTCGTGTTTGAATCACGTAGGAATGTGGTAACACACTGAAGCAGTCAATTAAACCTGGTTTCGATCAATATTTTAGAGGGTAACACCGGTTAGGTCTGGGATAGGTCCGGGATATGCCCGCATCTTGCTCATGATTTTGCCTTCTTCGCATACTTGTTGGCCAGATCCTGGGTTTTTTTCGTGTTTGAATCATGTAGTAATGTGGTAACACACTGAAGCAGTCAATTAAACCTGGTTTCGGTCAATATTTTAGAGGATAACACCGGTTAGGTCTGGGTTAGGTCTGGGTTCTGCCCGCATCTGGCCCATGATTTTGCCTTCTTCGCATACTTGTTGGCCAGATCCTGGGTTTTTTTCGTGTTTGAATCACGTAGTAATGTGGTAATACACTGAAGCAGTCAATTAAACCTGGTGTCGATCAATATTTTAGAGGATAACACCGGTTAGGTCTGAGTTAGGTCTGGGTTATGCCCGCATCTGGCTCATGATTTTGCCTTCTTCGCATACTTGTTGGCCAGATCCTGGGTTTTTTTCCTGTTTGAATCATGTAGTAATGTGGTAACACACTGAAGCAGTCAATTAAACCTGGTTTCGATCAATATTTCAGAGGATAACACCGGTTAGGTCTTAGATAGGTCCGGGATATGGCCGCATCTGGTTCATGATTTTGCCTTCTTCGCATACTTGTTGGCCAGATCCTGGGTTTTTCTCGTGTTTGAATCACGTAGTAATGTGGTAACACACTGAAGCAGTCAATTAAACCTGGTTTCGATCAATATGTCAGAGGATAACACCGGTTAGGTCTGGGTTAGGTCCGGGATTCGCGCGCATCTGGCTTATACTTTCGCCTTTTTCGCAAACTTGTTGGCCAGATCCTGGGTTTTTTTCGTGTTTCAATCACGTAGTAATGTGGTAACACACTGAGGCAGTCTATTAAACCTGGATTCGGACAGTATTTTAGAGGATAACACCGGTTAGGTCTGGGATAGTTCCGGGATATGCCCGCATCTGGCTCATGATTTTGCCTTCATCGCATACTTGTTGGCCAGATCCTGGGTTTTTTCCGTGTTTGAATCACGTAGTAATGTGATAACACACTGAAGCAGTCAATTAAACCTGGTTTCGATCAATATTTTAGAGGATAACACCGGTTAGGTCTGGGTTAGGTCCGGGATATGCCCGCATCTGGCTCATGATTTTGCCTTCTTCGCATACTTGTTGGCCAGATCCTGGGTTTTTTTCGTGTTTCAATCACGTAGTAATGTGGTAACACACTGAGGCAGTCTATTAAACCTGGATTCGGACAGCATTTTAGAGGATAACACCGGTTAGGTCTGGGTTAGGTCTGGGTTATGCCCGCATCTGGCTCATGATTTTGCCTTCTTCGCAAACTTGTTGGCCAGATCCTGGGTATTTTCCGTGTTTGAAACACGTAGTAATGTGGTAACACACTGAAGGAGTCAATTAAACCTGGTTTCGACCAATATTTCAGAGGATAACACCGGTTAGGTCTGGGTTAGGTCTGGGATATGCGCGCATTTGGCTTATACTTTCGCCTTTTTCGCATACTTGTTGGCTAGATCCTGGGTTTTTTCGGGTTTGAATAACGCAGTAATGTGGTACCACACTGAAGCAGTCAATTAAACCTGGTTTCGATCAATATTTTAGAGGATAACGCCGGTTAGGTCTGGGTTAGGTCTGGAAAATGCGCGCATCTGGCTTATACTTTCGCCTTTTTCGCAGACTTGTTGGCCAGATCCTGGGTATTTTCCGTGTTTGAAACACGTAGTAATGTGGTAACACACTGAAGCAGTCAATTAAACCTGGTTTCGATCAATATTTCAGGGGATAACGCCGGTTAGGTCTGGGTTAGGTCTGGGATATGCGCGCATCTGGCTTATACTTTCGCCTTTTTCGCAAACTTGTTGGCCAGATCCTGGGTTTTTTTCGTGTTTGAATCACGTAGTAATGTGGTAACACACTGAACCAGCCAATTAAACCTGGTTTCGATCAATATTTTAGAGGATAACATCGGTTAGGTCTGGGTTAGGTCTGGGTTATGCCCGCATCTGGCTCGTGATTTTGCCTTCTTCGCATACTTGTTGGCCAGATCCTGGGTTTTTTCCGTGTTTGAATCACGTAGTAATGTGGTAACACACTGAACCAGTCAATTAAACCTGGTTTCGATCAATATTTTAGAGGATAACATCGGTTAGGTCTGGGATAGGTCCGGGATATGCCCGCATCTGGCTCATGATTTCGCCTTTTTCGCAGACTTGTTGGCCAGATCCTGGGTATTTTCCGTGTTTGAAACACGTAGTAATGTGGTAACACACTGAAGCAGTCAATTAATCCTGGTTTCGATCAATATTTTAGAGGATAACACCGGTTAGGTCTGGGTTAGGTCTGGGTTATGCCCGCATCTGGCTCATGGTTTTGCCTTCTTCGCATACTTGTTGGCCAGATCCTGGGTTTTTTTCGTGTTTGAATCACGTAGTAATGTGGTAATACACTGAAGCAGTCAATTAAACCTGGTTTCGATCAATATTATAGAGCATAACACCGGTTAGGTCTGGGTTAGGTCTGGGATATGCGCGCATCTGGCTTATGCTTTCGCCTTTTTCGCAAACTTGTTGGCCAGATCCTGGGCATTTTCCGTGTTTGAAACACGTAGTAATGTGGTAACACACTGAAGCAGTCAATTAAACCTGGTTTCGATCAATATTTCAGGGGATAACGCCGGTTAGGTCTGGGTTAGGTCTGGGATATGCGCGCATCTGGCTTATACTTTCGCCTTTTTCGCAAACTTGTTGGCCAGATCCTGGGTTTTTTTCGTGTTTGAATCATGTAGTAATGTGGTAACACACTGAAGCAGCCAATTAAACCTGGTTTCGATCAATATTTTAGAGGATAACGCCGGTTAGGTCTGGGAAATGCGCGCATCTGGCTCATACTTTCGCCTTTTTCGCAAACTTGTTGGCCAGATCCTGGGTTTTTTTCGTGTTTGAATCATGTAGTAATGTGGTAACACACTGAAGCAGTCAATTAAACCTGGTTTCGATCAATATTTTAGAGGATAACACCGGTTAGGTCTGGGTTAGGTCTGGGTTATGCCCGCATCTGGCTCATGATTTTGCCTTCTTCGCATACTTGTTGGCCAGATCCTGGGCTTTTTTCGTGTTTGAATCACGTAGTAATGTGGTAATACACTGAAGCAGTCAATAAAACCTGGTTTCGATCAATATTTTAGAGGATAACACCGGTTAGGTCTGGGTTAGGTCTGGGTTATGCCCGCATCTGGCCCATGATTTTGCCTTCTTCGCATACTTGTTGGCCAGATCCTGGGTTTTTTTCCGGTTTGAATAACGCAGTAATGTGGTACCACACTGAAGCAGTCAATTAAACCTCGTTTCGATCAATATTTTAGAGGATAACACCGGTTAGGTCTGGGATAGATCCGGGATATGCCCGCATCTGGCTCATGATTTTGCCTTCATCGCATACTTGTTGGCCAGATCCTGGGTTTTTTCCGTGTTTGAATCACGTAGTAATGTGATAACACACTGAAGCAGTCAATTAAACCTGGTTTCGATCAATATTTTAGAGGATAACACCGGTTAGGTCTGGGTTAGGTCCGGGATATGCCCGCATCTGGCTCATGATTTTGCATTCTTCGCATACTTGTTGGCCAGATCCTGGGTTTTTTTCGTGTTTCAATCACGTAGTAATGTGGTAACACACTGAGGCAGTCTATTAAACCTGGATTCGGACAGCATTTTAGAGGATAACACCGGTTAGGTCTGGGTTAGGTCTGGGTTATGCCCGCATCTGGCTCATGATTTTGCCTTCTTCGCAAACTTGTTGGCCAGATCCTGGGTATTTTCCGTGTTTGAAACACGTAGTAATGTGGTAACACACTGAAGGAGTCAATTAAACCTGGTTTCGACCAATATTTCAGAGGATAACACCGGTTAGGTCTGGGTTAGGTCTGGGATATGCGCGCATCTGGCTTATACTTTCGCCTTTTTCGCATACTTGTTGGCTAGATCCTGGGTTTTTTTCGGGTTTGAATAACGCAGTAATGTGGTACCACACTGAAGCAGTCAATTAAACCTGGTTTCGATCAATATTTTAGAAGATAACGCCGGTTAGGTCTGGGTTAGGTCTGGAAAATGCGCGCATCTGGCTTATACTTTCGCCTTTTTCGCAGACTTGTTGGCCAGATCCTGGGTTTTTTTCGTGTTTGAATCACGTAGTAATGTGGTAACACACTGAACCAGTCAATTAAACCTGGTTTCGATCAATATTTTAGAGGATAACATCGGTTAGGTCTGGGTTAGGTCTGGGTTATGCCCGCCTCTGGCTCGTGATTTTGCCTTCTTCGCATACTTGTTGGCCAGATCCTGGGTTTTTTCCGTGTTTGAATCACGTAGTAATGTGGTAACACACTGAACCAGTCAATTAAACCTGGTTTCGACCAATATTTTAGAGGATAACATCGGTTAGGTCGGGGATAGGTCCGGGTTATGCCCGCATCTGGCTCATGATTTTGCCTTCTTCGCATACTTGTTGGCCAGATCCTGGGTTTTTTCCGTGTTTGAATCACGTAGTAATGTGGTAACACACTGAAGCAGTCAATTAATCCTGGTTTCGATCAATATTTTAGAGGATAACACCGGTTAGGTCTGGGTTAGGTCTGGGTTATGCCCGCATCTGGCTCATGATTTTGCCTTCTTCGCATACTTGTTGGCCAGATCCTGGGTTTTTTTCGTGTTTGAATCACGTAGTAATGTGGTAATACACTGAAGCAGTCAATTAAACCTGGTTTCGATCAATATTATAGAGCATAACACCGGTTAGGTCTGGGTTAGGTCTGGGATATGCGCGCATCTGGCTTATGCTTTCGCCTTTTTCGCAAACTTGTTGGCCAGATCCTGGGTTTTTTTCGTGTTTGAATCATGTAGTAATGTGGTAACACACTGAAGCAGCCAATTAAACCTGGTTTCGATCAATATTTTAGAGGATAACACCGGTTAGGTCTGGGTTAGGTCTGGGTTATGCCCGCATCTGGCTCATGATTTTGCCTTCTTCGCATACTTGTTGGCCAGATCCTGGGCTTTTTTCGTGTTTGAATCACGTAGTAATGTGGTAATACACTGAAGCAGTCAATAAAACCTGGTTTCAATCAATATTTTAGAGGATAACACCGGTCAGGTCTGGGTTAGGTCTGGGTAATGCCCGCATCTGGCTCATGATTTTGCCTTCATCGCATACTTCTTGGCCAGATCCTGGGTTTTTTCCGTGTTTGAATCACGTAGTAATGTGATAACACACTGAAGCAGTCAATTAAACCTGGTTTCGATCAATATTTTAGAGGATAACACCGGTTAGGTCTGGGATAGGTCCGGGATATGCCCGCATCTGGCTCATGATTTTGCCTTCTTCGCATACTTGTTGGCCAGATCCTGGGTTTTTTTCGTGTTTCAATCACGTAGTAATGTGGTAACACACTGAGGCAGTCTATTAAACCTGGATTCGGACAGCATTTTAGAGGATAACTCCGGTTAGGTCTGGGTTAGGTCTGGGTTATGCCCGCATCTGGCTCATGATTTTGCCTTCTTCGCAAACTTGTTGGCCAGATCCTGGGTATTTTCCGTGTTTGAAACACGTAGTAATGTGGTAACACACTGAAGCAGTCAATTAAACCTGGTTTCGATCAATATTTCAGAGTATAACACCCGTTAGGTCTGGGTTAGGTCTGGGATATGCGCGCATCTGGCTTACACTTTCGCCTTTTTCGCAAACTTGTTGGCTAGATCCTGGGTTTTTTTCGGGTTTGAATAACGCAGCAATGTGGTACCACACTGATGCAGTCAATTAAACCTGGTTTCGATCAATATTTTAGAGGATAACGCCGGTTAGGTCTGGGTTAGGTCTGGGAAATGCGCGCATCTGGCTTATACTTTCGCCTTTTTCGCAGACTTGTTGGCCAGATCCTGGGTATTTTCCGTGTTTGAAACACGTAGTAATGTGGTAACACACTGAAGCAGTCAATTAAACCTGGTTTCGATCAATATTTCAGGGGATAACGCCGGTTAGGTCTGGGTTAGGTCTGGGATATGCGCGCATCTGGCTTATACTTTCGCCTTTTTCGCAAACTTGTTGGCCAGATCCTGGGTTTTTTTCGTGTTTGAATCATGTAGTAATGTGGTAACACACTGAACCAGTCAATTAAACCTGGTTTCGATCAATATTTTAGAGGATAACATCGGTTAGGTCTGGGTTAGGTCTGGGTTATGCCCGCATCTGGCTCGTGATTTTGCCTTCTTCGCATACTTGTTGGCCAGATCCTGGGTTTTTTCCGTGTTTGAATCACGTAGTAATGTGGTAACACACTGAACCAGTCAATTAAACCTGGTTTCGATCAATATTTTAGAGGATAACATCGGTTAGGTCTGGGATAGGTCCGGGATATGCCCGCATCTGGCTCATGATTTTGCCTTCTTCGCATACTTGTTGGCCAGATCCTGGGTTTTTTTCGTGTTTCAATCACGTAGTAATGTGGTAACACACTGAGGCAGTCTATTAAACCTGGATTCGGACAGCATTTTAGAGGATAACTCCGGTTAGGTCTGGGTTAGGTCTGGGTTATGCCCGCATCTGGCTCATGATTTTGCCTTCTTCGCAAACTTGTTGGCCAGATCCTGGGTATTTTCCGTGTTTGAAACACGTAGTAATGTGGTAACACACTGAAGCAGTCAATTAAACCTGGTTTCGATCAATATTTCAGAGTATAACACCCGTTAGGTCTGGGTTAGGTCTGGGATATGCGCGCATCTGGCTTACACTTTCGCCTTTTTCGCAAACTTGTTGGCTAGATCCTGGGTTTTTTTCGGGTTTGAATAACGCAGCAATGTGGTACCACACTGATGCAGTCAATTAAACCTGGTTTCGATCAATATTTTAGAGGATAACGCCGGTTAGGTCTGGGTTAGGTCTGGGAAATGCGCGCATCTGGCTTATACTTTCGCCTTTTTCGCAGACTTGTTGGCCAGATCCTGGGTATTTTCCGTGTTTGAAACACGTAGTAATGTGGTAACACACTGAAGCAGTCAATTAAACCTGGTTTCGATCAATATTTCAGGGGATAACGCCGGTTAGGTCTGGGTTAGGTCTGGGATATGCGCGCATCTGGCTTATACTTTCGCCTTTTTCGCAAACTTGTTGGCCAGATCCTGGGTTTTTTTCGTGTTTGAATCATGTAGTAATGTGGTAACACACTGAACCAGTCAATTAAACCTGGTTTCGATCAATATTTTAGAGGATAACATCGGTTAGGTCTGGGTTAGGTCTGGGTTATGCCCGCATCTGGCTCGTGATTTTGCCTTCTTCGCATACTTGTTGGCCAGATCCTGGGTTTTTTCCGTGTTTGAATCACGTAGTAATGTGGTAACACACTGAACCAGTCAATTAAACCTGGTTTCGATCAATATTTTAGAGGATAACATCGGTTAGGTCTGGGATAGGTCCGGGATATGCCCGCATCTGGCTCATGATTTTGCCTTCTTCGCAGACTTGTTGGCCAGATCCTGGGTTTTTTCCGTGTTTGAATCACGTAGTAATGTGGTAACACACTGAACCAGTCAATTAAACCTGGGTTCGATCAATATTTTAGAGGATAACATCGGTTAGGTCTGGGATAGGTCCGGGATATGCCCGCATCTGGCTCATGATTTTGCCTTCTTCGCATACTTGTTGGCCAGATCCTGGGGTTTTTCCGTGTTTGAATCACGTAGTAATGTGGTAACACACTGAAGCAGTCAATTAAACCTGGTTTCGATTAATATTTTAGAGGATAACACCGGTTAGGTCTGGGATAGGTCCGGGATATGCCCGCATCTGGCTCATGATTTTGCCTTCATCGCATACTTGTTGGCCAGATCCTGGGTTTTTTCCGTGTTTGAATCACGTAGTAATGTGGTAACACACTGAAGCAGTCAATTAAACCTGGTTTCGATCATTATTTCAGAGTATAACACCGGTTAGGTCTGGGTTAGGTCTGGGATATGCGCGCATCTGGCTTACACTTTCGCCTTTTTCGCAAACTTGTTGGCCAGATCCTGGGTATTTTCCGTGTTTGAAACACGTAGTAATGTGGTAACACACTGAAGCAGTCAATAAAACCTGGTTTCGATCAATATTTTAGAGGATAACACCGGTTAGGTCTGGGTTAGGTCTGGGATTTGCGCGCATCTGGCTTATACTTTCGCCTTTTTCCCAAACTTGTTGGCCAGATCCTGGGTATTTTCCGTGTTTGAAACACGTAGTAATGTGGTAACACACTGAACCAGTCAATTAAACCTGGGTTCGATCAATATTTTAGAGGATAACATCGGTTAGGTCTGGGATAGGTCCGGGATATGCCCGCATCTGGCTCATGATTTCGCCTTTTTCGCAGACTTCTTGGCCAGATCCTGGGTTTTTTCCGTGTTTGAATCACGTAGTAATGTGGTAACACACTGAACCAGTCAATTAAACCTGGGTTCGATCAATATTTTAGAGGATAACATCGGTTAGGTCTGGGATAGGTCCGGGATATGCCCGCATCTGGCTCATGATTTTGCCTTCTTCGCAGACTTGTTGGCCAGATCCTGGGTTTTTTCCGTGTTTGAATCACGTAGTAATGTGGTAACACACTGAACCAGTCAATTAAACCTGGGTTCGATCAATATTTTAGAGGATAACATCGGTTAGGTCTGGGTTAGGTCTGGGATATGCGCGCATCTGGCTTATACATTCGCCTTTTTCGCATACTTGTTGGCTAGATCCTGGGTTTTTTTCGGGTTTGAATAACGCAGTAATGTGGTACCACACTGAAGCAGTCAATTAAACCTGGTTTCGATCAATATTTTAGAGGATAACGCCGGTTAGGTCTGGGTTAGGTTTGGGAAATGCGCGCATCTGGCTTATACTTTCGCCTTTTTCGCAGACTTGTTGGCCAGATCCTGGGTATTTTTCGTGTTTGAAACACGTAGTAATGTGGTAACACACTGAAGCAGTCAATTAAACCTGGTTTCGATCAATATTTCAGGGGATAACGCCGGTTAGGTCTGGGTTAGGTCTGGGATATGCGCGCATCTGGCTTATACTTTCGCCTTTTTCGCAAACTTGTTGGCCAGATCCTGGGTTTTTTTCGTGTTTGAATCACGTACTAATGTGGTAACACACTGAACCAGTCAATTAAACCTGGTTTCGATCAATATTTTAGAGGATAACATCGGTTAGGTCTGGGTTAGGTCTGGGTTATGCCCGCATCTGGCTCGTGATTTTGCCTTCTTCGCATACTTGCTGGCCAGATCCTGGGTTTTTTCCGTGTTTGAATCACGTAGTAATGTGGTAACACACTGAACCAGTCAATTAAACCTGGTTTCGATCAATATTTTAGAGGATAACATCGGTTAGGTCTGGGATAGGTCCGGGATATGCCCGCATCTGGCTCATGATTTCGCCTTTTTCGCAGACTTGTTGGCCAGATCCTGGGTATTTTCCGTGTTTGAAACACGTAGTAATGTGGTAACACACTGAAGCAGTCAATTAAACCTGGTTTCGATCAATATTTTAGAGGATAACACCGGTCAGGTCTGGGTTAGGTCTGGGTAATGCCCGCATCTGGCTCATGATTTTGCCTTCATCGCATACTTCTTGGCCAGATCCTGGGTTCTTTCCGTGTTTGAATCACGTAGTAATGTGATAACACACTGAAGCAGTCAATTAAACCTGGTTTCGATCAATATTTTAGAGGATAACACCGGTTAGGTCTGGGATAGGTCCGGGATATGCCCGCATTTGGCTCATGATTTTGCCTTCTTCGCATACTTGTTGGCCAGATCCTGGGTTTTTTTCGTGTTTCAATCACGTAGTAATGTGGTAACACACTGAGGCAGACTATTAAACCTGGATTCGGACAGCATTTTAGAGGATAACACCGGTTAGGTCTGGGTTAGGTCTGGGTTATGCCCGCATCTGGCTCATGATTTTGCATTCTTCGCAAACTTGTTGGCCAGATCCTGGGTATTTTCCGTGTTTGAAACACGTAGTAATGTGGTAATACACTGAAGCAGTCAATTAAACCTGGTTTCGATCAATATTTCAGAGTATAACACCGGTTAGGTCTGGGTTAGGTCTGGGATATGCGCGCATCTGGCTTACACTTTCGCCTTTTTCGCAAACTTGTTGGCCAGATCCTGGGTATTTTCCGTGTTTGAAACACGTAGTAATGTGGTAACACACTGAAGCAGTCAATAAAACCTGGTTTCGACCAATATTTTAGAGGATAACACCGGTTAGGTCTGGGTTAGGTCTGGGTTATGCCCGCATCTGGCCCATGATTTTGCCTTCTTCGCATACTTGTTGGCCAGATCCTGGGGTTTTTTCGTGTTTGAATCACGTAGTAATGTGGTAATACACTGAAGCAGCCAATAAAACCTGGTTTCGATCAATATTTTAGAGGATAACACCGGTTAGGTCTGGGTTAGGTCTGGGTTATGCCCGCATCTGACTCATGATTTTGCCTTCTTCGCATACTTGTTGGCCAGATCCTGGGCTTTTTTCGTGTTTGAATCACGTAGTAATGTGGTAATACACTGAAGCTGTCAATAAAACCTGGTTTCGATCAATATTTTAGAGGATAACACCGGTTAGGTCTGGGTTAGGTCTGGGTTATGCCCGCATCTGGCCCATGATTTTGCCTTCTTCGCATACTTGTTGGCCAGATCCTGGGGTTTTTTCGTGTTTGAATCACGTAGTAATGTGGTAACACACTGAAGCTGTCAATTAAACCTGGTTTCGATCAATATTTTAGAGGATAACACCGGTCAGGTCTGGGTTAGGTCTGGGTAATGCCCGCATCTGGCTCATGATTTTGCCTTCATCGCATACTTCTTGGCCAGATCCTGGGTTTTTTTCGTGTTTCAATCACGTAGTAATGTGGTAACACACTGAGGCAGTCTATTAAACCTGGATTCGGACAGCATTTTAGAGGATAACTCCGGTTAGGTCTGGGTTAGGTCTGGGTTATGCCCGCATCTGGCTCATGATTTTGCCTTCTTCGCAAACTTGTTGGCCAGATCCTGGGTATTTTCCGTGTTTGAAACACGTAGTAATGTGGTAACACACTGAAGCAGTCAATTAAACCTGGTTTCGATCAATATTTCAGAGTATAACACCGGTTAGGTCTGGGTTAGGTCTGGGATATGCGCGCATCTGGCTTACACTTTCGCCTTTTTCGCAAACTTGTTGGCTAGATCCTGGGTTTTTTTCGGGTTTGAATAACGCAGCAATATGGTACCACACTGATGCAGTCAATTAAACCTGGTTTCGATCAATATTTTAGAGGATAACGCCGGTTAGGTCTGGGTTAGGTCTGGGAAATGCGCGCATCTGGCTTATACTTTCGCCTTTTTCGCAGACTTGTTGGCCAGATCCTGGGTATTTTCCGTGTTTGAAACACGTAGTAATGTGGTAACACACTGAAGCAGTCAATTAAACCTGGTTTCGATCAATATTTCAGGGGATAACGCCGGTTAGGTCTTAGATAGGTCCGGGATATGCCCGCATCTGGCTCATGATTTTGCCTTCTTCGCATACTTGTTGGCCAGATCCTGGGTTTTTTCCGTGTTTGAGTCACGTAGTAATGTGGTAACACACTGAAGCAGTCAATTAAACCTGGTTTCGATCAATATTTCAGAGTATAACACCGGTTAGGTCTGGGTTAGGTCTGGGATATGCGCGCATCTGGCTTACATTTCGCCTTTTTCGCAAACTTGTTGGCCAGATCCTGGGTATTTTCCGTGTTTGAAACACGTAGTAATGTGGTAACACACTGAAGCAGTCAATAAAACCTGGTTTCGATCAATATTTTAGAGGATAACACCGGTTAGGTCTGGGATAGGTCCGGGATATGCCCGCATCTGGCTCATGATTTTGCCTTCTTCGCATACTTGTTGGCCAGATCCTGGGTTTTTTCCGTGTTTGAATCACGTAGTAATGTGGTAACACACTGAAGCAGTCAATTAAACCTGGTTTCGATCAATATTTCAGAGTATAACACCGGTTAGGTCTGGGTTAGGTCTGGGATATGCGCGCATCTGGCTTACACTTTCGCCTTTTTCGCAAACTTGTTGGCCAGATCCTGGGTATTTTCCGTGTTTGAAACACGTAGTAATGTGGTAACACACTGAAGCAGTCAATAAAACCTGGTTTCGATCAATATTTTAGAGGATAACACCGGTTAGGTCTGGGATAGGTCCGGGATATGCCCGCATCTGGCTCATGATTTTGCCTTCTCCGCATACTTGTTGGCCAGATCCTGGGTTTTTTCCGTGTTTGAATCACGTAGTAATGTGGTAACACACTGAAGCAGTCAATTAAACCTGGTTTCGATCAATATTTCAGAGTATAACACCGGTTAGGTCTGGGTTAGGTCTGGGATATGCGCGCATCTGGCTTACACTTTCGCCTTTTTCGCAAACTTGTTGGCCAGATCCTGGGTATTTTCCGTGTTTGAAACACGTAGTAATGTGGTCACACACTGAAGCAGTCAATAAAACCTGGGTTCGATCAATATTTTAGAGGATAACATCGGTTAGGTCTGGGATAGGTCCGGGATATGCCCGCATCTGGCTCATGATTTTGCCTTCTTCGCAGACTTGTTGGCCAGATCCTGGGTTTTTTCCGTGTTTGAATCACGTAGTAATGTGGTAACACACTGAACCAGTCAACTAAACCTGGGTTCGATCAATATTTTGGAGGATAACATCGGTTAGGTCTGGGTTAGGTCTGGGATATGCGCGCATCTGGCTTATACATTCGCCTTTTTCGCATACTTGTTGGCTAGATCCTGGGTTTTTTTCGGGTTTGAATAACGCAGTAATGTGGTACCACACTGAAGCAGTCAATTAAACCTGGTTTCGATCAATATTTTAGAGGATAACGCCGGTTAGGTCTGGGTTAGGTTTGGGAAATGCGCGCATCTGGCTTATACTTTCGCCTTTTTCGCAGACTTGTTGGCCAGATCCTGGGTATTTTTCGTGTTTGAAACACGTAGTAATGTGGTAACACACTGAAGCAGTCAATTAAACCTGGTTTCGATTAATATTTTAGAGGATAACACCGGTTAGGTCTGGGATAGGTCCGGGATATGCCCGCATCTGGCTCATGATTTTGCCTTCTTCGCAGACTTGTTGGCCAGATCCTGGGTTTTTTCCGTGTTTGAATCACGTAGTAATGTGGTAACACACTGAACCAGTCAATTAAACCTGGGTTCGATCAATATTTTAGAGGATAACATCGGTTAGGTCTGGGTTAGGTCTGGGATATGCGCGCATCTGGCTTATACATTCGCCTTTTTCGCATACTTGTTGGCTAGATCCTGGGTTTTTTTCGGGTTTGAATAACGCAGTAATGTGGTACCACACTGAAGCAGTCAATTAAACCTGGTTTCGATCAATATTTTAGAGGATAACGCCGGTTAGGTCTGGGTTAGGTTTGGGAAATGCGCGCATCTGGCTTATACTTTCGCCTTTTTCGCAGACTTGTTGGCCAGATCCTGGGTATTTTTCGTGTTTGAAACACGTAGTAATGTGGTAACACACTGAAGCAGTCAATTAAACCTGGTTTCGATCAATATTTCAGGGGATAACGCCGGTTAGGTCTGGGTTAGGTCTGGGATATGCGCGCATCTGGCTTATACTTTCGCCTTTTTCGCAAACTTGTTGGCCAGATCCTGGGTTTTTTTCGTGTTTGAATCACGTACTAATGTGGTAACACACTGAACCAGTCAATTAAACCTGGTTTCGATCAATATTTTAGAGGATAACATCGGTTAGGTCTGGGTTAGGTCTGGGTTATGCCCGCATCTGGCTCGTGATTTTGCCTTCTTCGCATACTTGCTGGCCAGATCCTGGGTTTTTTCCGTGTTTGAATCACGTAGTAATGTGGTAACACACTGAACCAGTCAATTAAACCTGGTTTCGATCAATATTTTAGAGGATAACATCGGTTAGGTCTGGGATAGGTCCGGGATATGCCCGCATCTGGCTCATGATTTCGCCTTTTTCGCAGACTTGTTGGCCAGATCCTGGGTATTTTCCGTGTTTGAAACACGTAGTAATGTGGTAACACACTGAAGCAGTCAATTAAACCTGGTTTCGATCAATATTTTAGAGGATAACACCGGTCAGGTCTGGGTTAGGTCTGGGTAATGCCCGCATCTGGCTCATGATTTTGCCTTCATCGCATACTTCTTGGCCAGATCCTGGGTTCTTTCCGTGTTTGAATCACGTAGTAATGTGATAACACACTGAAGCAGTCAATTAAACCTGGTTTCGATCAATATTTTAGAGGATAACACCGGTTAGGTCTGGGATAGGTCCGGGATATGCCCGCATTTGGCTCATGATTTTGCCTTCTTCGCATACTTGTTGGCCAGATCCTGGGTTTTTTTCGTGTTTCAATCACGTAGTAATGTGGTAACACACTGAGGCAGACTATTAAACCTGGATTCGGACAGCATTTTAGAGGATAACACCGGTTAGGTCTGGGTTAGGTCTGGGTTATGCCCGCATCTGGCTCATGATTTTGCATTCTTCGCAAACTTGTTGGCCAGATCCTGGGTATTTTCCGTGTTTGAAACACGTAGTAATGTGGTAACACACTGAAGCAGTCAATTAAACCTGGTTTCGATCAATATTTCAGAGTATAACACTGGTTAGGTCTGGGTTAGGTCTGGGATATGCGCGCATCTGGCTTACACTTTCGCCTTTTTCGCAAACTTGTTGGCCAGATCCTGGGTATTTTCCGTGTTTGAAACACGTAGTAATGTGGTAACACACTGAAGCAGTCAATAAAACCTGGTTTCGATCAATATTTTAGAGGATAACACCGGTTAGGTCTGGGTTAGGTCTGGGTTATACCCGCATCTGGCCCATGATTTTGCCATCTTCGCATACTTGTTGGCCAGATCCTGGGGTTTTTTCGTGTTTGAATCACGTAGTAATGTGGTAATACACTGAAGCAGCCAATAAAACCTGGGTTCGATCAATATTTTAGAGGATAACACCGGTTAGGTCTGGGTTAGGTCTGGGTTATGCCCGCATCTGACTCATGATTTTGCCTTCTTCGCATACTTGTTGGCCAGATCCTGGGCTTTTTTCGTGTTTGAATCACGTAGTTATGTGGTAATACACTGAAGCTGTCAATAAAACCTGGTTTCGATCAATATTTTAGAGGATAACACCGGTTAGGTCTGGGTTAGGTCTGGGTTATGCCCGCATCTGGCCCATGATTTTGCCTTCTTCGCATACTTGTTGGCCAGATCCTGGGGTTTTTTCGTGTTTGAATCACGTAGTAATGTGGTAACACACTGAAGCTGTCAATTAAACCTGGTTTCGATCAATATTTTAGAGGATAACACCGGTCAGGTCTGGGTTAGGTCTGGGTAATGCCCGCATCTGGCTCATGATTTTGCCTTCATCGCATACTTCTTGGCCAGATCCTGGGTTTTTTTCGTGTTTCAATCACGTAGTAATGTGGTAACACACTGAGGCAGTCTAGTAAACCTGGATTCGGACAGCATTTTAGAGGATAACTCCGGTTAGGTCTGGGTTAGGTCTGGGTTATGCCCGCATCTGGCTCATGATTTTGCCTTCTTCGCAAACTTGTTGGCCAGATCCTGGGTATTTTCCGTGTTTGAAACACGTAGTAATGTGGTAACACACTGAAGCAGTCAATTAAACCTGGTTTCGATCAATATTTCAGAGTATAACACCGGTTAGGTCTGGGTTAGGTCTGGGATATGCGCGCATCTGGCTTACACTTTCGCCTTTTTCGCAAACATGTTGGCTAGATCCTGGGTTTTTTTCGGGTTTGAATAACGCAGCAATGTGGTACCACACTGATGCAGTCAATTAAACCTGGTTTCGATCAATATTTTAGAGGATAACGCCGGTTAGGTCTGGGTTAGGTCTGGGAAATGCGCGCATCTGGCTTATACTTTCGCCTTTTTCGCAGACTTGTTGGCCAGATCCTGGGTATTTTCCGTGTTTGAAACACGTAGTAATGTGGTAACACACTGAAGCAGTCAATTAAACCTGGTTTCGATCAATATTTCAGGGGATAACGCCGGTTAGGTCTGGGTTAGGTCTGGGATATGCGCGCATCTGGCTTATACTTTCGCCTTTTTCGCAAACTTGTTGGCCAGATCCTGGGTTTTTTTCGTGTTTGAATCACGTAGTAATGTGGTAACACACTGAACCAGTCAATTAAACCTGGTTTCGATCAATATTTTAGAGGATAACATCGGTTAGGTCTGGGTTAGGTCTGGGTTATGCCCGCATCTGGCTCGTGATTTTGCCTTCTTCGCATACTTGTTGGCCAGATCCTGGGTTTTTTCCGTGTTTGAATCACGTAGTAATGTGGTAACACACTGAACCAGTCAATTAAACCTGGTTTCGATCAATATTTTAGAGGATAACATCGGTTAGGTCTGGGATAGGTCCGGGATATGCCCGCATCTGGCTCATGATTTTGCCTTCTTCGCAGACTTGTTGGCCAGATCCTGGGTTTTTTCCGTGTTTGAATCACGTAGTAATGTGGTAACACACTGAACCAGTCAATTAAACCTGGGTTCGATCAATATTTTAGAGGATAACATCGGTTAGGTCTGGGATAGGTCCGGGATATGCCCGCATCTGGCTCATGATTTTGCCTTCTTCGCATACTTGTTGGCCAGATCCTGGGGTTTTTCCGTGTTTGAATCACGTAGTAATGTGGTAACACACTGAAGCAGTCAATTAAACCTGGTTTCGATTAATATTTTAGAGGATAACACCGGTTAGGTCTGGGATAGGTCCGGGATATGCCCGCATCTGGCTCATGATTTTGCCTTCTTCGCATACTTGTTGGCCAGATCCTGGGTTTTTTCCGTGTTTGAATCACGTAGTAATGTGGTAACACACTGAAGCAGTCAATTAAACCTGGTTTCGATCAATATTTCAGAGTATAACACCGGTTAGGTCTGGGTTAGGTCTGGGATATGCGCGCATCTGGCTTACACTTTCGCCTTTTTCGCAAACTTGTTGGCCAGATCCTGGGTATTTTCCGTGTTTGAAACACGTAGTAATGTGGTAACACACTGAAGCAGTCAATAAAACCTGGTTTCGATCAATATTTTAGAGGATAACACCGGTTAGGTCTGGGATAGGTCCGGGATATGCCCGCATCTGGCTCATGATTTTGCCTTCTTCGCATACTTGTTGGCCAGATCCTGGGTTTTTTCCGTGTTTGAATCACGTAGTAATGTGGTAACACACTGAAGCAGTCAATTAAACCTGGTTTCGATCAATATTTCAGAGTATAACACCGGTTAGGTCTGGGTTAGGTCTGGGATATGCGCGCATCTGGCTTACACTTTCGCCTTTTTCGCAAACTTGTTGGCCAGATCCTGGGTATTTTCCGTGTTTGAAACACGTAGTAATGTGGTAACACACTGAAGCAGTCAATAAAACCTGGTTTCGATCAATATTTTAGAGGATAACACCGGTTAGGTCTGGGATAGGTCCGGGATATGCCCGCATCTGGCTCATGATTTTGCCTTCTTCGCATACTTGTTGGCCAGATCCTGGGTTTTTTCCGTGTTTGAATCACGTAGTAATGTGGTAACACACTGAAGCAGTCAATTAAACCTGGTTTCGATCAATATTTCAGAGTATAACACCGGTTAGGTCTGGGTTAGGTCTGGGATATGCGCGCATCTGGCTTACACTTTCGCCTTTTTCGCAAACTTGTTGGCCAGATCCTGGGTATTTTCCGTGTTTGAAACACGTAGTAATGTGGTCACACACTGAAGCAGTCAATAAAACCTGGGTTCGATCAATATTTTAGAGGATAACATCGGTTAGGTCTGGGATAGGTCCGGGATATGCCCGCATCTGGCTCATGATTTTGCCTTCTTCGCAGACTTGTTGGCCACCCCTCAGGGGCTGCCAGCCTTTCAGCTGCAGTACGGGCTTAACGAACCCGGGGTACCCGAGTCATACACACACCGTAAGCCTCCTGTTGGTCGTCACAACGACCCATTCACAATTCCCTATTGGTTTTGTGAATGGTACGTGACGGCAGGAGGAACGGGGGTCTTGGCTTAACCGCCTGGGCCACGAGTATGGCGACTCTATAAAATCGCCCTCCAATCCTAAGCTATGGTGCGCGGCGATGGGATGCATGGTTGGGGGAGAAGGCCCAATCCCAAGCGACCACCTCCGGGGAACCTGCCGAACCCCCGGAGTATTAGGCTTACCCGGGTAAGGCGGCTCTGTCCGGGTGGACCTTTATTTCCGACCATCTCGTGGGATTTTTATGGACACAGAAAATAAAATGGGGATGGGGCGGGTTTTGTCGGTTGGGGAGGACGGAGACGGGGTTGGGGTTAGGGTGGCGGCGCTCGCGCCCCACTCAGCGCCAGGTCCAGCTTCGTGGAGGGTGGAGGAGGACGACGAGACGGCGTCGGTCTCGTCCTTCTCCTCCAGCACGAGCCACATAGGCTCTAAGAGGAAGAGGACGGGGCAGGCCGTCGTCGAGGTGGGCGGGGCGATGAGCCCGTCGGTGAGGCTGAGTTGCCTCAGGGACGAGGTGACCGAGGAGATATCGGAGAGGATCTCCTCGTCCCTGAGGCGGGTGGAGAAAGTCGCCGCTGCCTGCGCCTTTAAGGGGCAGAAAAGCGGTGGCGCGGAGGCCCTGAAGGCCGCGGCGGAGGAAATGAGGGAGGCGGCGCGGGAGCTCAGAGGGCGGAACGCCCGTCTGCAGCTCCTGTTGGAGGAGGAGCGACAGGGGAGGAGGAGGGCAGAGGCGCTGTGGAACAGCGCGGCCCTCCCTCCCATCCTCCCTCCTCCTCCACCGCCGCGTCCCTCGGCGGAGGTAAATAAGCGGAGTGCGGCGGCAGTGGTGCGGGGCACCGCGGGCCCCTCCACCCGCACTCCGCCCGTGAAGAAGTCCCCGTCCTCCTCAGAAGACGATCTTCTGAGGAGGATTGGGGACATGATTGATGGCAAGCTGGCCGCCTTCCGGGAGGAGCTCCTCGCCGGAAGAGCGGTCAGCAGGAAGGCGGTGCCTCCCCGACCTGTTCCGGTACAGTCGGGGAAGGCAAAGAAGGGCGGAGTGAAGGCTCCGCCCAGCGTTGCGGCACCAGGGCCCCGGGTCGCGACCCCCAAGGGGGGTGGTGTACCCGTGGTCGCGGTGGTCGCGTCCTCCACAGCACCGTCCCAAGGGGGGGTGGCGTGGAGTGAGGTGGTGGGGCGGAAGGCGAAGCGGGCGGCGAGGAAGGCCTCGCAACCGCAGCCTCCGCCTCCGCCGCCGGCGGCCAAGGTAAAGGCCGCGAAGGTCGGGAAGGCACGACCAGGTCGTCCCCCAAAAACAGCAGCGGTGACGCTGACCGTTGCGCAGGGGGGCGACCTGACCCTCGCGGAGGCGATGCGGCTCGCCAGGGAGAATATCTCCCTGGAAGAGCTGGGCATCGCCTCCGTGAGGGCGAAGAGGGCCGTGACCGGGGGTCTCTTGCTGGAGATCCCCGGTGCAGAAGGCGGCGCGAAGGCGGATCGTCTCGCCCAGAGGCTCCGGGAGCAGCTGGGCGAGCGAGGTGTCCGGGTCGCCCGGCCCACGAAGCGCACGGAGATGCGCGTTTGTGGGCTGGACGACTCGGTCAGCGCACAGGATGTGTCCCGTGCCCTTGCGAGGGCGGGGGACTGTCCTGTGGAGGACCTGCGGATCGGAGAGATCCGCAGGTCGCCCTCCGGCCTCGGGTCGGTGTGGGCCCGGTGCCCCCTCTCCGCCGCCCGTAAGGTGGCGGAATCCGGGAGGGTGTTGGTGGGGTGGGTTTCGGCGCGAGTGGAAATCCTCGCGCCGCGCCCGCTCCAGTGTCACCGCTGCCTCGAATTGGGGCACGTGAGGCAGTGGTGCACCTCGCCGGTGGACCGCAGCGGTCAGTGTTACCGCTGCGGTGCCAAAGAGCACCGTGCGAGCCAGTGCTCGGCGGCCCCCCACTGCCCGCTGTGTGCGGACTTGGGGAGGCCAGCCGATCACAGGGTGGGGAGCAAGAAGTGCTCCCCCCCCTCCCGGAAGGAGAGGAAGAGGCGGGCTGCACCGGCTCCGGTGCCGAGGGCGGTGGCATCGTCCTCCATGGAGGTGGACGGTGCTACGGGGACGGACGGCCGGGAGGAGGCTGGCGCGGCCATTAATTAATGCCGCCCCGCCTCCTCCTCCAGGCCAACCTCAACCACTGCCGCGCGGCACAGGACTTGATGTCCCAAGTCCTCGCGGAGTGGGGGGTTGGCCTGGCGGTCGCCGCCGAGCCGTACCGCGTCCCTGATCACCCTCATTGGGTGGGCGACGCGGACGGCTTGGTGGCGACGGTATGGGGAGGGGGCGACGGGTCCCCACCGTTCTCCTTGTTGGAGCGCGGTCGGGGATTCGTCGCCGTGGACTGGGGGGGAGTCGCTGTGGTGGGGTGCTACATTTCGCCCCGTAGCGGTCACGCTGCGTTCGAGCTGTACCTGGCCGAGGTTGCGGCATGCGTGCAGCGCTACGCGGCCCGGCCGGTGCTGGTCCTGGGGGATTTTAATGCCAAGTCGGTGGCTTGGGGATCCCCCAGGACCTCCGTTCGCGGCGGGATCCTGGGCGATTGGGCGGCGGGGCTCGACCTCCGGGTATTGAACCGGGGGTCGGAGCACACATGCGTGCGGCGATATGGGGGGTCCATCGTGGATGTTGGATTCGCGACCCCCAACGCCGTGCGCATGGTGTCGGGTTGGCACGTGGTCGCGGGGGCAGAGACACTCTCCGATCACCGGTACATCCGGATGGAGGTCTCTGCCGCCGCGAGTGCATCCCGACACGGCCGCCTGCGTGGCACCCCACCACGCCGCTGGGCGCTTCGGCGCCTGGACAAGGACGCCCTGATGGCAGCTGCCCTCGCTGCAACTTGGCCGCAGGGAGCGGCCGAGTTGCCGAGCATAGAGGAGGAGGTCGCCCGGCTCGGAGCATTGGTCGCGCGTATTTGCGACGCGGCGATGCCTCGGGTCGGGCGGGCTTCTCCTCGCCGGGCGGTGTACTGGTGGTCGGACGCGATCGCGGAGTTGCGAGTCGCGACTGTCCGCGCCCGACGCCAGTGCACCCGCGCGCGCCGTCGTCAACGTACAGGCGACGGCGTGGCGCGAGCGAGGGCAGCTGATGACCTGTATGGAGCATACCGCGTGGCGCGGGTTGCTCTGCAGGTCGCCATCAAACGGGCCAAGACCCAGGCATGGAAGGAGCTCCTCCAGACCCTTGATGACGATCCATGGGGGCGCCCATATAAGGTGGTGCTGAATAAGCTCCGCCCGTGGGCGCCACCCGTCACCGAGGGTCTTGACCCCCGGCTGCTGGAGGACGTGGTCAATACACTCTTCCCAATTGGGGAGAGGGGACCGCGTCCTCCGGCGGCGGCGGCTGTCCCAGTGGAGTGGACGGCCGAGCTGGGGGTCACGCAGGAGGAGCTGGCAGCGGCCATCAGACGGCTCGGGATTCGTAACACGGCCCCGGGTCCGGATGGTGTGCCCGGCCGGGTTTGGGTCTTGACCCAGGGCGTCCTTGGGGCCGACCTCAGGCGGTTGTTCGACCGCTGCCTGAGGGACGGGCGATTCCCCCCCAGTTGGAAGGTGGCGAGGATGGTCCTCCTCCGGAAGGAGGGTCGGCCCGCGGAGTCTCCCTCCGCATACCGGCCCATTTGTCTCCTCGACGAGGTGGGCAAGCTCTTCGAGCGTGTGATTGCTGCCCGCCTCGTCGAGCACCTGTCGCGGGGTGATCCCGGTCTGGCCGACTGCCAGTTCGGTTTCCGGGGGGGCCGATCGACTATCGACGCGATAGGTCGTGTGAGGGCCCTCTCGGAGGCGGCCGTCTCCCGGGGAGGGGTGGCATTGGCAATATCCTTGGATATTGCCAATGCCTTTAACACCCTCCCCTGGGAAGAGATAAGGAGGGGGCTCGAATATCATCGAGTCCCCCCTTGTCTCAGGGCGGTCGTCGGGGATTATCTCCGCGGCAGGTGGATCGAGTATCCGGGCCGGGATGGTGATATGCGGAGGGAGGTGTACTGCGGTGTTCCGCAGGGGTCGGTCCTCGGGCCACTCCTGTGGAACATCGCGTACGACTCGGTGTTGCGGGCCGGCCTCCCCGACGGCGTCAGCACGGTGTGTTATGCGGATGACACACTGGTGCTGGCCGTCGGGGCGCACTGGGGGAGGGCCATGCGTCGCGCGGAGGAGGGGTCGCAACGCGTCGTCGACCGGATCAGGGGGATGGGGATGACGGTGGCGGTCCATAAGACCGAGGTGATTGCGTTTCATTCACCTCGGCAGGATCCGCCACCCCCTCTGATTCGGGTGGGTGGGGCTGACATCGAGGTGAAGCCCCAGATCAGATATCTGGGGCTGATCCTCGATAGCCACTGGCGTTTCGAGAAGCATTTCCGCTGCCTGGTCCCCCGGTTGGAAAGGATGGTTGCGGCTCTGGGCCGGATCCTGCCCAACCTGGGGGGCCCGGCGGGCCGAGTTCGTCGCCTCTATGTGGCAATGGTCCAGTCGGTGGCCCTATACGGGGCTCCCGTCTGGGCGGACGACCTGGCTGCCTCCCGGCGCAGCATGACTATGCTGCGTCGGGTGCAGAGGCGCATGGCGCTCAGGGTCGTCCGCGGGTATCGGACCATGTCACATGAGGCGGCGACGGTTCTAGCGGGGATGCCGCCCATGGACCTGCTCGCGCGGTCGCACGCGGCGATGTACCGGCACCGCGTCGACCGTCGCGCGGGGGTGGGGGCGGTCCCGGGCGGGCAGGAACCTGCTTGGGGCGATTTGAAGCGCCAGGCCCGGCAGTCCGTGTTGCTCGCGTGGCAGGAGCGGCTGGCTCTGCCAACCGCGGGGCACCGGACTGTCGGGGCTGTTCGGCCACTCCTGAAGGAGTGGCTGGACAGAGGCCATGGCAGCCTCACCTACCGGATGGCACAGGTATTTTCCGGGCATGGCAGCTTCGGAAGATACCTGTGCCGGATAGGGAAGGAGCCGACGGCGCGTTGCTGCCACTGCGACGCTGAGCAGGACACGGCGGATCATACCCTGGAGGTATGCCCCGCGTGGGAGGGGGAGCGCCGTGTCCTGGTCGGCGTCGTCGGGCGGGATGTCTCGCTGCCGGGCGTGGTGCGCGCCATGCTCGGCAGCGAGGAGAAGTGGAGGGCCGTGGCCTCCTTCTGCGAGAACGTAATGTTGCAGAAGGAGGCCGCGGGGAGGGAGCGCGAGCTTCAGCGGCGTGCTGAAGCGCGCGCTCGTGCGGTGGCCCGAGGTCGTCGCCCGGTCGCGAGGCGTCGCGGGCGGCCGCCTCGGCGTGGCGGATGACCTAGGCTGGGAGGGGGGTCCTGAGGGGACCCTCCTCCCGCCAGGCGGCGCCGGGTCGGACCGGTTGGGGGTAGGAGTGCCTTCCCCTACCGGTCCGACGCAAGGGGAGGCACCCTCGGCGGTCTGGTGCGGCCATGAACGCCCGGCCGCCGAGGGATGGAAACGGGGTCGCGGGCGGTTGCGAGTTGGGGCTCGCAGCCGCCACTAAACGCGGCCCCGGGACGGATAGCGGCGGGATGGAGTGGCCCCGTCCCGCCGCTATGAGGCAGTGTGTCTACTGGGGGGACCGATTGTCCCCCCGGGGGATGGGCGCGAAAGCGCGGGCACGGGGAGGATACCGGAAGAATGCTTCGAGCGATTCCCGGTATCCTCCCAAAGCGTGCCGAAGGGTCACCGTGGGGTTTTTAGTGGGTAGGTCCCGCGCCTGTCGTTGTACGGGCGCGGGGAATCCCACACACGCCTCCCACCTCTCCCCAAGGAGGTGGGAGGGAGTCTTTCGAAGATTTTCCCCACGACAAAAAAAAAAAAAAAAAAAAAAAAAAAAGACTTGTTGGCCAGATCCTGGGTATTTTTCGTGTTTGAAACACGTAGTAATGTGGTAACACACTGAAGCAGTCAATTAAACCTGGTTTCGATCAATATTTCAGGGGATAACGCCGGTTAGGTCTGGGTTAGGTCTGGGATATGCGCGCATCTGGCTTATACTTTCGCCTTTTTCGCAAACTTGTTGGCCAGATCCTGGGTCTTTTTCGTGTTTGAATCACGTACTAATGTGGTAACACACTGAACCAGTCAATTAAACCTGGTTTCGATCAATATTTTAGAGGATAACATCGGTTAGGTCTGGGTTAGGTCTGGGTTATGCCCGCATCTGGCTCGTGATTTTGCCTTCTTCGCATACTTGTTGGCCAGATCCTGGGTTTTTTCCGTGTTTGAATCACGTAGTAATGTGGTAACACACTGAACCAGTCAATTAAACCTGGTTTCGATCAATATTTTAGAGGATAACATCGGTTAGGTCTGGGATAGGTCCGGGATATGCCCGCATCTGGCTCATGATTTTGCCTTCTTCGCATACTTGTTGGCCAGATCCTGGGTTTTTTCCGTGTTTGAATCACGTAGTAATGTGGTAACACACTGAACCAGTCAATTAAACCTGGGTTCGATCAATATTTTAGAGGATAACATCGGTTAGGTCTGGGTTAGGTCTGGGATATGCGCGCATCTGGCTTATACATTCGCCTTTTTCGCATACTTGTTGGCTAGATCCTGGGTTTTTTTCGGGTTTGAATAACGCAGTAATGTGGTACCACACTGAAGCAGTCAATTAAACCTGGTTTCGATCAATATTTTAGAGGATAACGCCGGTTAGGTCTGGGTTAGGTTTGGGAAATGCGCGCATCTGGCTTATACTTTCGCCTTTTTCGCAGACTTGTTGGCCAGATCCTGGGTATTTTTCGTGTTTGAAACACGTAGTAATGTGGTAACACACTGAAGCAGTCAATTAAACCTGGTTTCGATCAATATTTCAGGGGATAACGCCGGTTAGGTCTGGGTTAGGTCTGGGATATGCGCGCATCTGGCTTATACTTTCGCCTTTTTCGCAAACTTGTTGGCCAGATCCTGGGTCTTTTTCGTGTTTGAATCACGTACTAATGTGGTAACACACTGAACCAGTCAATTAAACCTGGTTTCGATCAATATTTTAGAGGATAACATCGGTTAGGTCTGGGTTAGGTCTGGGTTATGCCCGCATCTGGCTCGTGATTTTGCCTTCTTCGCATACTTGTTGGCCAGATCCTGGGTTTTTTCCGTGTTTGAATCACGTAGTAATGTGGTAACACACTGAACCAGTCAATTAAACCTGGTTTCGATCAATATTTCAGAGGATAACACCGGTTAGGTCTGGGTTAGGTCTGGGATTTGCGCGCATCTGGCTTATACTTTCGTCTTTTTCGCAAACTTGTTGGCCAGATCCTGGGTATTTTCCGTGTTTGAAACACGTAGTAATGTGGTAACACACTGAAGGAGTCAATTAAACCTGGTTTCGACCAATATTTCAGAGGATAACACCGGTTAGGTCTGGGTTAGGTCTGGGATATGCGCGCATCTGGCTTATACTTTCGCCTTTTTCGCATACTTGTTGGCTAGATCCTGGGTTTTTTTCGGGTTTGAATAACGCAGTAATGTGGTGCCACACTGAAGCAGTCAATTAAACCTGGTTTCGATCAATATTTTAGAGGATAACGCCGGTTAGGTCTGGGTTAGGTCTGGGAAATGCGCGCATCTGGCTTATACTTTCGCCTTTTTCGCAGACTTGTTGGCCAGATCCTGGGTATTTTCCGTGTTTGAAACGCGTAGTAATGTGGTAACACACTGAACCAGTCAATTAAACCTGGTTTCGATCAATATTTTAGAGGATAACATCGGTTAGGTCTGGGTTAGGTCTGGGTTATGCCCCCTCAGGGGCTGTGTCCGGCCAGGTGTCCGGCGCAGTACGGGGCGTAGCGACCCCGAGGTACCTGATGCTAATCACACCGTAAACCTCCTGTTGGTCGTCGCAACGACCCATTCACAACTCCATTTTTAGTTTTGTGAATGGTACGTGACGGCAGGAGGAACGGGGGCCTTGGCTTAACCGCCCGGGCCGCGAGGATGGTAACTCTATAAATTACCCTCTAATCCTAAGTTATGGTGCGCGGCGTTGGGATGCATGGTTGGGAGAGAAGGCCCAATCCCTAGCGACCACCTCCGGGGGCACCTGCCGAACCCCCGGAGTATTAGGCTTCCCCACGCAAGGCGGCTCTGCCTGGGGTGACCTGTTTTCCGACCACACTCGTGGGATTAATAATGGATCTTAACTCTCAAACACAAACAAACAGGACTGGAAACACAGAGAACGGACAGGCAAGCATATCGGCAAATGAGAAGGATTTTATCGGCAATGGGATTGATGGACCACTCCCTGGTGGGGTTAAACCCACGGTCAGGGTTGTGGAGGTGGTTAATCCTCCGCTGGGGATCCACCTTGGGGGGCAGGATGACCATCAGAGGTACAGTCCCGTCCCCGTAGTTAGCCTGGAGCGGCTAAATGCCACGGAGTGGCGTAAGGCGGGGAAAGATTCTCCTCCTCGGAAGAGGCATGGTGCCGCGGGACCGCAGCTCTCGCTGAGCGTCGCGGTCCAGGGCAAAGACGTGGCTACGTCGTGCGTCGGGGAGTCCATTACCCTCATCGACGACGGCTCTATGGACGAAGCTGAATGGGCGCCAAACCGATCTACCGCCAACGAAAGTGAGAGCGTCGACTCAGGCGAAGAGGATTATGGGCCCCGGAAAAGGAAAAGGAAGGGCCCCGGGGCTGGCAGGCCTAGGGGTATCTTTGCGGACCCAAAAAAGTTGGGTCCAGGGATGAAGGCCCTGCCAAAGCAGGGAGACCTCCGCAATATAGCGGAGGTCATGAAATTGGACGAGCTCCTGGGCCGGCTTAAGGAGCAATTGGAGTCCGTCGTCAAGGTGGCAGACACCGCAAGCCACCTCAAGACGACGGACATCTGCGGACTCCGTTTGGCAGCTCGGGTGGCAATGGTCAGCGCCGAGGAACTGCACGGCAGAGCTGACCGTGCCGAAAATCCCAACAGGCCGGCCCGGGAGGTAGTTATTCGCCAAGGCGAATGGGAGCGGAGGGCCAAGGCCCTCGAGAAGAGACTGGAGGTGGCGGATAAGACCGCCACCACCCTGTCCGAGACCGTGAGGGTCAAGGACAGGGAGTTGGAGCACCTTAGGCGGGAAGTGGGCCGCCTAAGGTCCATAGAGGAGCAGCGGAGGCTGTTGAAAGTGGGAGAGGAGGTGGCTGGCGATACGCCACTGGACCACGCGCTTCCCTGTGTCCCTCGACCGCGCCGGAGGGGCCTCCTTCCATCCACGTTTGACGGGGGGGACTCCGGAATGGATGTCGAGGCGGCGGTCCCTGGACCGTCGTCTGCACTTCGGCCGGTCCCGTGCGAGGAGGAGAGTCCCGCCTCCGGAAATCCTTTGGTGGTCATGATGACCGAAGTCGTGCAAAGGGTTTCCGAGATGGCGGGGCACTTATCGGCCGTGGAGGGCCGGATAGATGCCCGCTTTGAAGCGGTTTGGCGGGCTGTGTCCCGCCCGCCACTCGGGAGAGGTCAACTGGCCCCAGCTGCATCCGTGGGAGCGGCCCCGGCCCCGGCGAACTCATCGAAATGTGCTAAGCCGGCGGAGACAGTTACGGTAAAAGGGAAGACGAAGGGAGCCGCAGTGGCAAAACATGGGGGCGCGTCAGCCCCCGTGAAAGCGCCCGGGGCACCCGCAAAGCCAACCCCGGCGAGGAGTGGTGCTGGTAATTGCCCCGCATCCGCCCCGAAATCGAAGGCGCCAACGAAGGCCGCGCAAAGTCCCCCTCAGCCACCTCCCAGGGCGGATAGCGGCATGTCCGCCCGACCCGCGAAGGACACCGCGCCACAGCCCGTCCCTGCCCCCACCAGTGGTGTGTTGGGCTCCTGGGCTGAGGTTGTTAGGAGGGGTAAAGGCAAAGGCGGTGATAGGGGTTCGACTCCTACCGCAGCCTCCGCGAAAAGCGGGAAACTACCCGCAGCCAACCGGCCAGCCGCAAATACTGCAGCTGCCAGTAAGAGGAAGGTTGGTGCCCAGCCCGCGGCGGTCAAGGTACCGAGGCTGCCGAAAAATGCGGCTGTCTCGGTGACCGCCGCCGCTGGGCGCGAAAAGGATTTGGGCCCCTTACTTACAAGGGTGATGCCCGGGATCTGCAAAGATCTCGGGATCACAGGGATGCGTCCAACCAGGGCGGTCACCGGGGCGCTGCTTCTAGCGATCCCCGGCGAAAAGGGAAAGGAGAAGGCGACAGCCCTGAGGGCGCGTCTTGAGGGGGCCCTCCAGGTCGAGGGTGTTCGGGTGGCTTGCCCCCAAAAACAGGCCGAGTTAAGGGTGTCCGGCCTGTCGGAGGCAGCCACCCAGCAGGCTGTCAGGGAGGCCCTTGCCACAGCCGGGGGTTGCGGCGAAGCGGAGGTCAACGTTGGTGACCTCCGTCGGGACAGCTCGGGCATGTTTACTGCCTGGGCCCGCTGTCCCCTTCGCGCTGCAACCAAGCTCGCGAAGTCCGGCCGACTTATGGTCGGCTTCTTCGAGGCCCGGCTGGCAGTCCTCGCAGCGAGGCCGCTGCAGTGTCACCGCTGCCTAGAGTTCGGCCATGTCCGGCAGCGGTGCACCAGCACCGTTGATCGCAGCGGCCTCTGCTACCGCTGCGGAGGGGCCTCTCACACTGCGCGGGAGTGCACGGCCGCCCCTAAATGCCCCCTTTGTGTGGGCTTGGGGCGGCCAGCGGATCACCGAATGGGTGGGGCGGCGTGCCGTCCCCCCAAACGGAAGGAGAAGAAGACAAGGGGTGCGGTTGTGCCCCCATCCACGGTGCCGGCTGGTGTTGAGCCGGCACCGCTGTCCGTCGCGATGGATGTTCAGGGGGCGGCTTGTTCCCAGCCGTCCCCTGCTGTGGCGTCGGGGTTTACTCCCGCCCCAGCACCTGTCGCGGCGGCAGTGAAGGTGGTAGGGTGTGCACCCGCACCCCCGCCGATGACGGAGATGATGGAGGTGGATGTGGCGCCTAACGACTCAGCGCCCTCCACCTCCACGAAATCGGAAGGCGTGCTGTCTGGTGGGGGTGCTGCAGAGCCCCCACCACAAGCGGCAGCACAGTCGCCGTGCGGGTCAGAGCCCCTTAGTCGGGGGGTGATGGCCTCGTACGGCGGCAAAGATCCGGGGTGCACAGAGGCGTCCATAAGCACTGGAAGGGGAGGCCTGGAGGAGGCCGCGGGTGAGACCCGATAATGTCTCAACGCCTCCTCCAGGTAAATTTGAACCACTGCCGGGGGGCCCAGGATCTCATGCTTCAAACCCTCCGGCAGTGGAACATTGGGATGGCCGTGATCGCCGGGCCCTACCGTGTCCCCAAACACCCAGCTTGGGTAGGGGACCTTAACGGTGTCTCGGCGATCACTTGGCAGTACGGACGCGGCACGCTGCCGTGCTCTGTCGTGGGGAGGGGCTACGGTTTTGTGGCGGTGAAGTGGGGGGAACTGGTGGTTGCCGGTCGCGGTTGCCGGTCGCGTTGCCGGTCGCGGTTGCCTGGTTTACGCGTCGCCCGCTATGGGCCTCAGCGAATTTGAGGCGTACCTCGACGAGGTGGGGAGACGCATCTCCCCACATCTCGCCAGTGGGGTACTCGTCCTGGGTGATTTCAACGCCCACGCTGCAGCGTGGGGCTGCCCCAGGACGACCGTGAAGGGCGACGCGATGCTCGAATGGGCGGCGGGTCACGGCCTCGTAGTTTTGAATGAAGGGGCCGTGAGCACGTGCGTGCACGCGCGGGGCGAGTCGATCGTCGACATTTCGTTGGCGAGCCCCGCCATAGCGCGCCGTGTGTCCGACTGGAGGGTTGCGGAAGAGGTGGCCACGTTAAGCGACCACCTCTATATAACGTTTACCGTATCCGCGACCCCCGGCGTAAATGGACCCCGCCAACCGGGCAGGGAAGTACACCTGGCGCCACGCTGGTCCGCCAAGAGGCTGGACCCGGACGCCCTAGCGATGGCAGCCTCCGTTGTGGCATGGCAGGAGATGCCACGCCGGACCCTCGGCAATCCTTCTGCTGGGGCGCGTTGGTTCCGCGAGACTATGACGTCCTTATGCGACGCAGTCATGCCGCGGGCCACCGCCCCGAGCCGAGGGGGGTCCGTGTACTGGTGGTCGGGCGAGATCGAGGACTTACGCACTCGGTGTGTCCTCGCTCGACGCCAGTACACCCGCGCCAGGAGACGGCGCGGGGCGACGGAGGCAGAGGTGGTGAGGTTGCGCGGGGAATTTTCCCTGGCGCGAAGGACCCTCCGCCGGGCCATCGCAACCGCGAAAGCCCAGGCATGGACGGAGCTCCTCGGCTCTCTGGATGCAAATCCATGGGGGCGCCCTTATCATATGGTCGCAGGGAAGATGCGATCATGGGCGCCCCCGATCACAGAGAGTCTCGACCCCCAGCTGCTCGGGGAAACTATGCGCGTCCTCTTCCCCGTTGGGGGAGAGGCGTTCCTGCATCCCCCCGAGCCACAGCCGGATCACCCGCCTTGGTGGTCCGACGAACTGGGGGTCTCCGAGGAGGAGCTGGCCAGGGCCGTCCGGAGAATGGCTGCCAAGAAGACGGCGCCAGGACCGGACGGCATACCTGGCAGGGCCTGGGCAGTAGCGGTGGGCGTTCTGGGGGCCGGGCTGATTAGCGTCTTTGACGCGTGCCTGCGGACCGGTCAGTTCCCCCCCCATGTGGAAGGTAGCGAGGTTGGTCCTCCTTCACAAGCCTGGGAAGCCCGCGGACTCTCCATCCGCGTTCCGCCCGATATGCTTGCTGGACGAGGCTGGGAAGCTCCTCGAGCGGGTCATTGTATCCCGTCTCGAGGGGCACCTGTCCCGCGTCGGCCCCGATCTGGCCGACCGACAGTTCGGCTTTCGCCGGGGCCGCTCCACAGTCGACGCCATAGCGACAGTGCGGACCCTGGCGGAATCGGCAATCTCCCGGGGGGGTGTGGCGTTGGCAGTCTCATTAGACATTGCCAACGCCTTCAATACCGTCTCCTGGGGGGCGATAGGTCGGGCACTCCAGTACCACCGGGTGCCCGCCTATCTATGCCGACTGATCGGGGATTATCTTCGGGGCAGGGTAGTCCAATATTCGGGTCGGAACGGGATGGAGCAGAGAGCGGTGCACCGCGGGGTTCCACAGGGGTCGGTCCTAGGGCCGCTCTTGTGGAACTTGGCCTACGATGCGGTGCTGCGGGCAGAACTCCCCGTCGGCGTGTCGTTGATTTGTTATGCCGACGACACCCTGGTGATAGCCGACGGGGACACGTGGAGGAGGGCCGTGGCCCTCGCGGAGGAAGGGACGGCACGAGTCGTTGCCGAAGTGGAGCGTCTGGGGTTGCGCGTGGCACCCCAGAAGACCGAGGCCATCTGGCTGTGTAACGTCAGTGGTCGCGGGGTGCCGCGCCAGGCGTCTCTACGGGTGGGCGGAGCCCAAGTCGCGGTGGGGCGCCGGATGAAGTATCTGGGCCTCACCCTCGACAGCTACTGGCGGTTCGGGCATCATTTGGAAGGGTTGGGTCCCCGTATCGAGAGGGCAGTGGCCGCGTTAGGCCGCATAATGCCTAATCTCGGGGGACCCAACATGGCGGCACGGCGGCTGTATTTGGGAGTCGTCCGGTCCATGGCGCTTTATGGCGCGCCGATATGGGCCGGCGGTCTGATGGCCAATCGGCGGGGTGCATTTGTACTCCGTCGGTTACTGAGGTTGGTCGCCATCAGAGTCGTGCGGGGTTATCGCACGATCTCCTACACAGCCGCCACCTTGCTAGCGGGTTCCGCACCGTTTCACCTGCTGGCGAAAATGGACGCAGAGGTGTATCAAAGCCTCTGCAACCTTCGCCAGCGGGGCGTGGACCCGCATGGCGAGGAGGCCGCCAGGGCCCGGAGCCAGGCGCGGCGACGCGTCTATAGTCGGTGGCTGGTCTGGTTATCCAAGCCAGACCAGCAGGATGATCGCGTCGCCGCGGCGGTCCGCCCAGTGTTTTATGCCTGGGTGGGCCGTAGCTGGGGTACGCCCACCTACCGCCTGACACAGGTACTGACCGGACACGGTTGCTTCGGTCGGTACCTGCATCGGATAGGGCGGGAGGCGACGGCTGCGTGCCATCATTGCAGGGGAAGGGAGGACACCGCGCAGCACACGTTGGAAATTTGTCCGGCGTGGGCAGCTCAGCGCGGTGTCCTCGTTAGAGCGATTGGAGCGGACCTCTCGCTGCCGGCCGTCATACGGGCAATGGTCGGCAGCGAGGAGGCGTGGGCGGCCATGGCCTTGTTTTGTGAAGAGGTCATGGCCGCCAAGGAAGACGCCGAGAGGGCGCGTGAGGAGGTGGGGGGCAGGCGGCGACGCCGACCGTAAGACCCTCCACCGCTCCCCGTGGCAGGGGGAGCGCGAAGGGGTCGGTGATGGTGTTTGTGGTGCGAGGTGAGGGACTTTATTCCCTCATTCCCTCTCGCACCCAGCCCATCACCGGACCGGGGGCCCGTGACAGGGGCCCCATTTAGCGGGGGCGGCAGTGTTAGCCGGCCCCGCAGCCGTGGTCGCGATCGGGTGGGGGCCCGGTCGCGGCTAGTAGCAACGGCACGAGTGGGGCGACGTCGCGTGTGACCGCGCGGCGTCGCCGGGGGGCAATCAATCATGGTTGCCCCCCATCGGGGGAGGAGGATCACATCTCCTCCCCCGGGAAGGGCCCGTAGTAGGGCGTTGCGCCAACGGGGAGAGTCACGGTAGTATCGCAAGTTTGG